>NC_056527.1:8892838-8915440 GCF_019175285.1 Sceloporus undulatus | reverse complement strand
TTCTCCGTGTTGAATTTCATTTTGTTAGCTTTGGCCCAGTTTTCTAGTCTATTCAGGTCATTTTGAATTTTGATCCTGTCCTCTGGAGTATTAGCTATTCCTCCTAATTTGGTGTTCTCTGCAAATTTGATGAGTATGCCCCCAATTCTGACATCCAAGCCATTGATAAAGATGTTGAATAACACTGGCTCTAGGACAGAAACCTGTGGGACCCCTCTGGTCACTTCTCTCTGGGATGAAAAGGAGCCATTGTTGAGCACCCTTTGGGTTCAGCCAGTCAACCAATTCCAAATCCATATAACAGTTACCTTGTCTAGCCCTCATTTTACAAGCTTGTTTTCAAGAATGTCATGGGGAACCCTGTCAAAAGCCTTGCTGAAATCAAGATATACTATATCCACAGCATTCCCTTCATCTAACAAGCTGGTAATTTTATCAAAGAAAGAAATTAGATTTGTCTGGCATGACTTGTTTCTCTGAAACCCGTGTTGACTTTTTGTGATTATGGCATTGTCTTCTAGATGTTCACAGACTCTCTGTTTAATGATCTTCTCTAGAATCTTTCCTGGTATTGATGTCAGACTAACTGGACGATAATTGTTGGGATCCTCTTTTTTTTTTCACCTTTTTGAAGATGGGGCCACGTTTGCCCTCCTCCCGCTCTGGCTTGGCTCTTCCTGTTTTCCAGGAGTTTTCAAAGATTATTGCCAATGGCTCCGATATTACATTTGCCAGTTCTTATAATATCCTTGGATGTAGTTCATCTGGTCCTGGAGACTTAAATTCATTTAGATTAACAAGTTATTCCTATACTATCTCTTTACTTATTCTGTGCTGAAATTCCTCTATTCTGTCCTCTGCTCCATTATCCTCAGGTTGAGCACCCTTTTCCTTTTCTGAGGAGACTGAGGCAAAGAAAGTGTTGAGTAATTCTGCCTTTTCTCTGTCCCCTGTTAGCATTTTGCCATCTTCTCCATGCAGTAGCCCTACCATTTCCTTCTTCTTACTTTTGCTGCGGACATATCCAAAAAAAGCCCTTTATATTGTTTTTAACCTCTCTAGCAAATCTGAGTTCATTCTGCGCTTTAGCTTGTCTGACTTTACCCCTACATGTGCTTGCTATTTCTTTGAATTCCTTTTGCGTGATTTCCCTCTTTTTCCATTTCTTATACATGTTCCGTTTCAAACTTAGCTCAGTTGAAAGTTCCTTAGTCATCCATCCTGGTTTCTTGAGACACCTCCCATTTTTCTTCTTCCCTGGAACTGTTTGAAATTGTGCCTTCAGTATCTCCCTTTTGAGAAACTCCCGTCCGTCCTGAACTCCCCTCTGTTTTAGTATTCCCATAGTGATCCCATAGTATGGGATCACCCTCAATTCTTCTCTAAGTTTTCTGCAATCAGCTCTCCTAAAGTCTAGAATGCATGTCTGACTATGCCTGGCTTCTCCTTTCCACTGGAGAATAAACTCGAGAACAAACTCCACATGTGCATCTTATTAGGTCTTGTGTTGCCTAATTACTGAAAATGGATATCTAGAACATAGAGAGCATTTGTGGCAAAAACAACAACCCTGGTTTTGAAAAAAAATTGCAAATTGTTTGACTCCCCTGGGGTACCTCCAAATATGTGGAAATGATCTCCACATCTCCTAGAAGTCATTTGGGTGCAATTTCTTTCTGAAATTTGGGGGGGGGGGGGGAAACACCCCTAGGGGCCAGAAGAACAGCCTATGAATTGCACTTTGCTCACATCTTTCTGACTGACTCACTTTGAAAATTTCAGTTATTCTTTTTCAAAACACTAGAATCCTAAGGTCATCCAGTACACCTGGGTGCAATTAAACCAGTGGACATTGTTATCTGTGCATTACATAATTAAAAATTGACACAGGCTGTGGGCACTAGCAGCTTTAAAAACAAATTAGATCTTTCATAGGAAGATAGTCCAACAGAGGAATGTACTCTCAACCTTGATTGAGAGCATCTTTGGGACACCTGGATGGTCACTATTAGAAATAGAATGTGTGACTAGCTAGCTCTTTACTTTGTTTTGGCACAGGAATCCTTAAGGTGCAGTCTCAACTGTAGCTGAGCAATGTCTTTGGAGGATGGGGTGGAACAAGTTTCTTTTCCTTAGTGTGCAGAGTTCTGCCCAAGATCTCACTGATTATAAAGCTCTCTTGGGAAAGAAAGTCACCAGGCCACAAAAAGAATGCCTGCACATGTTGGTTTAACGTATTTAACAATATTGCCCCTGATGTAAGGAGAACTATGTAGGGTTGCATAACATGCACTGGCATCCAAGTCCAGGAAGAATTTGATTTCTATTGACTGTATCCTGCAGAAGTCTTAGGTAATTGCCATCGCTAAGGCAAGCCCACTATGACAAAAGCACATCAAATTCCACTAATTTTGTTTACTACAGTGGCATTGCATCATCCTTTCACTAGAGGGCACTGACTCCCTTAAGACCTTGATAAATTTCTTTTTACACTCTGCCTGTTCCTATTGGCAACAAAGTAAACGTCTTCCTTTTAAGATGTCTTTCTCCATTTGTCTGTTCTGTTATAATGGGTACAACTGGATAAGAGTTATGTGATATTCTACACAAGGTCATTAAAATGCCAAAAATATTGTATCTGGGATATATTAAGCAAACAAAGCTTTACTGTTGCCCATTGGAAGAAAGGCTAGGTGAAAATTAATTTTCTTTCCATAGTCAAGCTTGTATGCTACTTTGTGCCTTTCCCTCCTTTTCAGAAGTCCACGTCATTTGCCATTTTGACCCTTCTGATTTTTAAAGTATTATTTAACTATATTCATTTAGGAATGTCTGTTTGTTTTCTTCGCTAGATAATTAGTGCCAGTTTGTGTTGCATAAAATCCCACATGCTGTGACCAGAACATAAAATACATGTCAAACTGTCTTTATTTAGCTCACGTATTCCTAGAGATGTCGATAATAATGTTTGGAAAGTAAAGTTGAAGGCTTTCATCACCGGCATCCATAGTTTTTGTGGAGTTTTCGGGCTATGTGGTCGTGTTCTGGAAGAGTTTATTCCTGACGTTTCACCAGCATCTGTGGCTGGCATCTACAGAGAATGGTGGCATAGAAGTGAGTGGGGTTTATATACTGTGTGACCCTTGGTTGAGAGGAAGTGGTTTGCATGTTAATCTGTGTGTTGGTCTGTTGTTGACCAGCAAGGCCTCAGGGGGTCCATTTGATTAGTTGTCTGCTGCAAAATCCCCCTGACCCTATGTGGTTTTCATTTGCATGGGCTCAGTCTTGATTTTGGTGTTTTTTAGGACTAGTAGCCAAACTTTGTTCACTTTAAGGGTTTCTTCTTTCCTGTTCAGTTTGTCTAGGTGTATGTGGATTTCAATGGCTTCCCTGTGCATTCTGACTTTTATATTATATTATTATGGCATTGTGTGGGTTTTATGTTTGTTTAGTTTCTGTTTTGTTATAAATTATGCAGTATCCAACAAACTATCAAGCCAGAATGCACAGAGAAGCCAGTGAAATTCACAAACACATAGAAACCTTCTACAGGAAAGAAGAAACCTGTGAAGTAAACAAAGTTCGGCTACCAGTTCCAAAAAACACCAAAATTAAGACCCAGCAAATGCAAATGAAAACCATCCATGGTCAGGTGTTTTTCCCAGCAGACTATGGATCACTAGTTAAATAAGACACCCTGAGGCCTTGCCATTCAACAACAGACCAACAGACCAATTAACATGTAAATCACTTCCTCTCAACCAAGAGCCACACAGTAGATATACCCCACTCACCTCCATGCTAGCGAAACGTCAGGAATACATTCTTCCAGAACACAGTCGCTTAACCGGAAAAAAAACCACAAAAACAATTTTTTGTGAAGTTAATAATAAATAGAACTGCAACACGTAATGGGTAATTTATTCGATGAAGGTTGCAATTGATTAATCAAAAGTAGCTTAATTGTTAGGTCTCAAAATTAAGGAGACATCTGTTTATGCTTTGTAGACTACTTTGGTCCTGCAGCCATGCTACAACAAGGAAGAGGAAAGTGTGACCTGTGAGCTGCAGGTGGCCCTTAATTCACCAATACGTCACTGCTAAGCTCTCTGACCTCCCAAATGCGTTTTTGTTTTCTGGCTTTTTTTGCCTCCAAATTCCTGCAAAAGACTCACTTCACCTTCCCCAACTCCTCTGAAATACTGTTGGGGAGGGGGGGATGGCTGAAAATTGAAATAGTGGCATCATATTAGTTTCAAATTTGCACACAGTTGCAGCCCACAAAAGGTCAAGGAGACAATTTCCTCCCTTTCACTGAGAAATAAAACACTTCAGAGAGGATATTTCTAACAACGGCTGCAAACCTACATAGCAGAATTTGGTTGTTATGTTGTCCACAATCACCTTCTCCCAAAGCCAGACCCCAAATTTTCATGCAAAACATCCTGCTTTGCAAATCTTATTTGGATTATTTCTTTGTCATTGTCCCTTTAAGCCTTGCCCTTTGCCTGATACACACATTGTTCTTTCCCAGACATCTGCATCTATTCTGAGACAGAATATGATATTTAGCTTTGTCACTTTAGGAGACATGACTCAATCTGATTACAGTTTGACCTATCATTTATCTAAACAACCGAAAGAGATAAAAAGGAAAGCTATCAAATGTTTCAGATAATGTGGAAAGCTGAAAATGGTCAACAACAATTCCTTAGCTATGCAAGGAAAAACATAGGTTTTGCTAATGCACATTCAGGAGGCTGGAACCACCAAAGAATTATTGTTGCCAGGCTTAAAAGGAGAATCTAATATGTCACAATGAACTTAGAGGCTATCTTTTGTAGAGGTACAGGAACAAATAAGGAGATTTGAACTGCTGTAAGGAAGCTATAAGTTCAGCCATGCTCACCCAGGTGAAGAAGGAATAAGATCAAAATCAGTCAGCTGTGTGAAATACTTGGTTCTGTGACTACTTGGAGTTCAGCTGAGAATAATCATGTAGTATTGCAAAGGAGGGCGCAGATGTGCCATATCAGCACTTTCAGTGCCCCAAAGTCATATGTCAACCATCCCTGCAGACTAGACGATTCTTGGTGGTGTACCTATACAAAGGACAGGTTGTGTGAAACCTAGTGCATCTTTTCTAGCTCTTCGTGAGGCATTCCAGTTTTGTGTCATCCACAGTGTCAGCTTCATGAATGTTTCCTTGCTAGGGAATCTACAGTATGGATGACCAAGGTTGGCAGCCACAGGCCAATGCTGTACTCCTTGCTTCCCTGAAGCACCATACCTGATGTAGGAGGACCTCCCAATTGATAAAATTAGTTATTTGTTGCCTTTAAACACTGCTATAGCTGCTGGCTAAAAGGTGGTACCCATGTCCAATTTCAATTCATTATTTGTCATGTACTAGCTAATGAGCCTTCCTGTTGTCACAAAACCTCCAGAAATCAACTTTTTCTTTTTATTCTGAGCAACAGGGAACTTAGATTAGGGTTAATTTTCCATTGGTCTCCTCTTGCCCAAAGATGGAAAAGCAGTAAGTACATGCTGAATAGATTCTGTCCCAAAAGAACTAAGAGGAAGTACTTATTTCATGAGAGGTAGTGATGCAATGATCTGGGGCAGCCATACACAGACAGTTCACCATCTAACATTGCTGAAGTTAATGTTCCCGAACCAGACACTATTTTGCAAAAAGCGGCTCCTTTTTGTGCCCTGGAAAGGCCAGATCGGGACCACAGCATGCAAAGCAGCTCCTTTTTGCAACCTATTGCAAAGGACGCAATAGCCGTAGTGCCACAGCTTTACGGCGCTCCTTTGGCGCCCCATGCACCGTGTGGAGCAGTGTGCAGCATCACGCTGCCCTGGGGGCTGAGCTGGGATGTGCATAATATGAACACTTCACTCTGATTCCACCCCCAAGCCGGCCTTTAAGGCTGGTCTGCCCAGGGGTTTAGTCTCTTGCAGCATAAAAAAGAGGAAGGGGGAGGAATAAAAAAAAAAAGGATTGTGGCAGCACCTTTAAGACTAACTGGTTTTTATTTTAGTATGAGCTTTTGTGGATATAAACCTACTTCAGATGCAGAGCCGACTGGTATTAAAGCCTTGAAGTTATAAAGCATATTTATAAAGTTGTAGGAGTGAGATCGAATATGATAGACTCCAGAAAGTTGCAAACCATGCCCCTTGCCCTATATTTTCAAAATGCTGGGCAAGATGGTACTGGTCTTTCAGATGTTCACAGTGTTATGTTAGTGTCGATGTATGAAAGCAATAAATCTGGTTACCAAAAGTGTGTTTCCCGGGTTCAAAACTCTCTTTGAGAAGATTTCTTTTGTTATATGTCAATAGTGAGGATTCTTGTATTAATAAACGTATAGTGCCATGATGCCATTGAATTATATTCACCAATTCCAGTCTGTTAGCAGAGATACACACAAAGACAGTGGCTTCATTGCACAGTACGTTTGGTTGTAGTTTGGTGAAATGCTAGAGCGCCTTAGCTGATAATTCTGGATCCCCCCTCCTTATACTACATATTCCAGGATTTCATAGGAAGTAGTCAAGACAATTAAAGTGGAATCACAGCATTGTAATTTTGTAATTTGAAAGGCCCTGGAACTCAACAGGGTAAGGTAGGTTGATAAATATGACATAAGACACATTCTGTATATCTCACTTCCAGTTCCTATTTCCTTTCCCATTTTCTGTTGCCATTGCCCTCTTTTGTGGCAGTTTTCTTTTCACTTTGGGGGCAAACCCTGACATGGATGAACAGTACTTTGGTTTTTGACTTCCCATACCTTGTGTTTGTCTGTACTGAATACAAGAATAGTTGAAAAGAATAAATATAGCCCCAGTTCTCTATATTTCAATAAGCATTAAGTTCAAATTCATTGGCGGGTTACAGACCGCCCTCAAGTGGCCGTTCTCCCGCCGCTGCCATTCGCTGCAGAGGGAAGCCCCAGTGGCCAGACCGCGAGGCTTCCTGGCGCAACGAAAAAGGAGCGCCGAAATGGCGCTCCTTTTCAAACGCGGAAGTGGTACCGCGAGGGGCAAAGTGCGCCCTCACAGCGTCACTTCCACTGCAACATGTCTGGACGCTATGCGCCCAAGATGTCAAAATGGCGGCGCCCATGTGGATGGTCACTGCTATTTACGACGCGCTCCGCGCGTGTTGGGGCCAGAGCCGGTTAGGAAGGAGCGACTCTTCCTAACCCTAGCGTGCCCCTTCCTAACCCTAGCATGCACGGAGCGCGTCATAAGTGGCGGTTTGTAACCTGCCATTGTTTTGTTTATGCCAAAGGTTAGACTCAAATGTATGTATGTGGAAAGAAAAACAGTATGCATTCAGATTATTACTGTTACTGGCTTTATTTTTATAGCCCTCTTTTTGCCTCAAACTAGGAATTATCTAATAATTCCTCAAGAATGAGGTTTACAAAATGTGTTTGATAAATAAACTTTCAAAAATTATATTTATTAACAATTTTTTTTGCATAGATGGGAACACTGAAGCACCATAAAAATTTCTTGCCATTCAGAAGGGATTTGACAGTTTGAAGTCAAAGGCTTTCACATCCAGCATCCATAGTTTTTTGTTGGTTTTTCGGGCTATTTGGCCATGTTCTAGAAGAGTTTTTCCTGACATTTCACCAACATCTGTGGCTGGCATCTTCAGAGAATGCTGGAATGGAAGTGTTCTCTGAAGATGGCAGCCACAGCTGCTGGCAAAACGTCAGGAAAAAACTCTTTTAGAACATGGCCACATAGCCCGAAATATCCACAAAACAAACAAGCAACTATATTGACAGGCGTTTGATGAAAAGTTAAATATGACATGCTATTCAAGTTTTCTTTTTAGTACCCTGGAATTCCATTGAAGCATAACATGGGACAGAATCACATCATTTCATTTTGTATTTTTTCCCCCTTTAGGTTATGCTGTCTTTTAACTGCAACAAGCCATAGTCATCACTAAAGGCCACTGCTGTTCTCTGTCCAGTATATGTTCTTGGTGCATCAGCTAACTCTTCCATCATTCTTTGTAGATAATCACAAGAAATAGAGATGTGTGCATTGATAATATCAGATTTTTTTTCTTCACTCACCATAAAAGCATATGTTTCTCTCTTCTTAGGCAAGCATCAAAAGAAATAATGCGTTGGATCTAGATGTTGGTGATAGATGTAAAACTTTTGAATGATGTAGTTAGACCAGGATATCCACTAGATGGCACTCAGGCTTCAAATATTTAGCATCCCAAGCTTGTTCACTTGTTCGTTCTACTTCTCAGAATGAAGACAGCACTTTAACACTTATAAAGCCAAAGCTTATTAGCAAACTGATTTTTTTCCAGCTTGCTTCGACTTAGCAATCATGTAGAACAGTATACAGTACTTGTATAAAGAATGCACTACTATTATAAGAAGTCTGTTGCTGCATAGCTAACTTGGTGGAAGGAAGGCTGTTTATGCTTGTAAAAAGGTTCTCCACTACTGTGCAAGATCTTTCTGCCTCCCATTATAATGAAGTACTGCCATAGCTGGTAAGCTAAGAGTATTCATTCTTTAAACATTATTGCAGCCACTCCAGTTATTCTGATAGAGCTATGGGAGTGTTGAAGCTCTGTGTATACAGAAGTGCTCAGTTCTCTCTAAGTTCAGGGTTCCACGCTGTGCACAAGGAACATTCTGTAACAGCAAACAGATCAGGAAAGCTAGAGCATCTATAGAGCTCTCTGTGTGTCCCGGACTTACAAGATATATTGAAAGAAAGAGGTTCAAGAGGGCAAATGTATAAGAAGAAAATCAATGTGAGAATTCCAGAATGAACAGAAGATTTAAAACAAACATTTAATTCCGTTTGAGACCAGACTGATCTTCCTATGCTTGTACAGTACCTGGGAATAAGGGAATGCAGTGTTTCCCTAAGCCTATGTGCTTGTGTAAGTATATGTACAAATATATAGTTCATACAATGCAACATGGAGTCATGGTGAAGCAGCCTTTTAAAAAGCACATACATTGTTCATGCTTCATTCAGCCTTGGATATGTGGCAACATGATTTACAGTTCTTCATTTGGTAGCTCTGATAAAGGAGTAACAATCAACTCCCATATATAGGACTAACTGTGGGTGTAAATTTGAGTGCACCTCTTGGTTTATATGGTGCTAATATATTGATTTTAAAAAGTTATTTTTAAGTGGAGTAATTTGCTCTAACTGTTTGGTACTGCAAGGAAAACAACCATATGTGTCATAAATAAAATTCACCTGTCTTTAGTAAATATTGTTTGTTCCTGCAATCACAGTAAATCTTCATTTTGATCAAGTTAATAACAAATCAGT
This sequence comes from Sceloporus undulatus, assembly GCF_019175285.1. Lineage (NCBI taxonomy): Eukaryota > Metazoa > Chordata > Lepidosauria > Squamata > Phrynosomatidae > Sceloporus > Sceloporus undulatus. The sequence continues at coordinate 8,906,086 of NC_056527.1, read as the reverse complement.
TGTATAGGGTGCAAGAGGAAACTTGTGCAATCAGTGTAGTGGACCAATCTTTGAGCAAAAGCCAGACATCAGTGTTGATGTGCACAGTATCTTTTTAACCCATTAGTGTTTTCCTGCAATGTTTCCAACAAGCTGTATAGTAAGTACACCTTGTTGGTGTTGTGTGCCTTCAGATTATTTCTTACTTATGTCTACCATAAGATGAACCTATCAGAGGTTTTCATAGCTTGATTTGTTTAGAGGGGATTTGCTTTTGCCTTCCTCTGAGGCTGAAAGAGAGTGACTTGCCCAAGGTCACCTGGGGGTTTCCATGGCTAAGTGGAGACTCCTGGTCTCCAGAGTCATAGTCCAGTGCTCAAACCACAACCACATACTGACTCTAGTACAAATTTAACTGGTTTAAATTGCCATTTTAATTTTTTTAATTTAATAATCCCTCCAAAATTATCACTATGAGCATAACAATATGTGAAATATAGCCATACATCATCAGATCAAAACACCTAGAAATAATACTTCCCCAGACTGGGAGAAAGGTATTTAATTAAATTAAATACATACATTTCTGTTTCTGTACATCCTTACACCAGTACGAAATGCCTATTATCAGTTATTCTGTTTCTGTAATATTAGTATCAGCTCTGCCAAAAACCCAATTGATTAGTTGGGGGTCCATCTTCACCAGTCAGTCCTTGAAAATACAGGGAGGCAGGATATAAATATCTTAGTAAATAAACAATAAAATTAAAAATGGAAACCAAGTTGCTACAAAGCTGTCCTCCTTTATTTCTCCTCTGATCATGTGAAAATGTCTGGTCAGTTTTTCTGTAATTGCAACTGACCATGTTTTATTAAGAGTTTGAATTGTCTTGACATCCTTCAATCCAGCTTGAGAGTTGTTTAGTAGGGAATCATTTAGACTAAGAGTCTCATTATGGGAGTACTAATCTTCATGGGGCCAAAACATCTATCCATTTACAAGGGTGAGTTTTGTCTGTAGTTTTTCCACTAGACTTGGGAAAAACCCCAAATTCTGTAAAAGTACAAATGCAATTTTCAGGCGGAAAAAAGCTCAAGTTAAGGGGTAAAATAAACCAAGGACTGAGCCTAAGTTGTTTCCACTGAGTGTCTGCTGGCAGCAAAGATTGAGATCCCAAGTTTTGTATTATGCTAGCATCTTCGAAAGGGGCTAGTAATATAAAACAGAAAAAAGTAATGTGTATTGTAACATATTGTATGTGTAATGTGTATTGCAACATATTGTTGGCATATTGCATGCACTTTGAGAGCATTTTAGACATTTTAGCTCTGACAAAGCTACAGTTCTCAGGATTTCCTGGAAAAGAGAAGAGAGCATATAGGTATTTCATCAAGATAGTGATAGCGTATATGAGCCTTCACAGAATATTTATTAGTTCTTTACAATCTGTCCTGCAACATCTGCTTTTGTCTCCTTGTCAAAGTATAGAAAGAGCTGAATTGTCTTTCCTTTTACCATGTTCATTTTCTTTCATGTGTGGGAACATTGTAGTTGCTACCTTGACTCTGTTTTGGATGCTCTGTATCAGTGTTAGAACTGGTCAAATACTGGGGTGCCAACGATTTCAAATACAGTGTTGCCTTTCATCTTTCTGCCAGTTGCACATTACATAGAAAATATTACTTCTAGATATGGATGGATTGTGGCCTACTTTCAAATGAGCTTTAGTGATACAATCTCTCTGCTCTGCTGATAGGTAATTGGAAAAGATGATGTGGCTGTACCTTCGCATTTGTACAAAGTGATCCTTGCCAGACGCAGTGAAACATCCACAGAACCTTTGGTACTTGGAGCCTTTGTGGTACCCAACAACCCGATCAGCTTTGACCATCAGCTGCTGGAATTCCAAGTTAGCATCGAAGAGCTGGAGAAAATGTCAGGCCTTGTTTTCTTCCCACAGGTGAATAAAAACAAAGATGTGAGAGATATCTGTGAGGTTGATACTTGTAAACTGATGGGCTTGGAGGAATTTACTTTGTATATTACCACTCGGAAGCTACAGAGCGCTAGGACACTGGAAAGGCTGGAAAAGATCATGTCTGAGTTACAGGAAAAGGAAATCAAGCCTGATGAATATCTCTTAAAGGTTTATGAGAAGAAGAAAGAAGACTTAGCAGTGCAAAAGCCAACAGAAGCTAGAGAAGGGAGAGCTGGTTAATAATCTGATTTTTTGGAGGTGGGGAACATTTTTTAACATGTGCATTTTCAGTAAGGAGCTACTGTGGAGAGAGTGCTGTTATTAAAAAGAAAACTTGAAATTTTGTTATTGGCTTTGTAAAAGTACAGCACTTTGCAGAGAGAATGCCCTTTCCCCAAGTTAGTGACACAGCTTGGCAAGTGGGCTTACAGTAACATATAATAAATAGAACATTGCCATTTTGGAAGTATAAGTACAATGCATTTTAATACAACATTCCTTTACCATATGGTCTTTAAAAACTATGTTGTGGTTTGTTCCTTTTATATAAACACACAACTTAAATATATATATTTTGAAAAACATTATTGTCATCTGTAAAAGTATTCACGAGATAAGGGCACTTTAATTACATTTAATCTCAGTGTTCTGTGAAACCCATTAGTGCAGTTTCACTATTATCACTGGATATTCCCTGGATAATAGTGCTTTGAATATGACGTCATGTGAAAACTGTTAGCACAATGGTGTGATTTTGGTAGGTTAATCACTGATTATATTTCCAATATCCCTCCGTGTGATAAACTCCATTGTGTAAGTAACATTCTTGTTATTCTCTTGAGGTTTTGGGTGTTCCTCCAGGGCAACTATTTTTGGGGAGCTAAATCCATTGTTACAGGTTTTATGTAAGTTGTGTATGCTCATTTTAGCAGGTATATTCTGTTTAGGGCTAATCTTTGATTTAGTTTTTTTTATTTATTTTAAAAGCCAGGTGCCTTTTCTTTGTTGTCGCTCTTGACTTTGTTGTCACATGCTCTTATTATTATTATTATTAACCTTTATTTATGAAGCGCTGTAAATTTACACAGCGCTGTACATGCAATCCTTTTAGTTAGACAGTTCCCTGCCCTCAGGCTTACAATCTAAAAAGACATGACACAGAAGGAGAAGGGAGTGGTGGCGGGAAAGGGTAAGAGGTCCAGCAGTTCCTCTCAACCTCCGAGGCCTGGACCAAGGCAGATGGACTGAAGGGAGGGCTTGGCTTCAAAATGGAAGGTTAATCATTTTCCAGGGAAAATACATACTCACAAGTAGGATAATACATATATAGTACATAGCAATACAGGAAATGGATCGATAAACAGCCAACAACAGAACATCAGATAGTAAGCGACAATTATGCGATGCCTGGGAAGGCTTCTCTGAATAGGATGGTTTTCAACTCCGTTTTGAAGCTGGTTAATGAAGTGATGGCTCTTGCTTGTGGAGGAAGAAGGTTCCAGGAGTGAGGGGCAGCAAGTGAAAAGGGGCGAATCCGGGATGGGGCAGAGGAAATCCTGGGCTGAGACAGGAACCCTTGACTACCAGAACGGAGGGCCCTTCCAATCAACAGGGGTAGCAACCTTCTTAGTAGCTGTTAGCTGAAGAGAGTCAACTACTCTTAGAATCTCATCAAAGTTTCTACCAGTTGTTGCTGGATACAGGATAGAGAGTTTGAGTTTCTTGTCTGGGCCAAAAACAAATACAACACGAGCAGTCAAAGGTATACCATCTTTGTCTCTTTCATTTGGGTCCAGCATACCTAGCTGGACTGCAAGCTCTCGCTTTGAATCAGCAATTGAATCAGCACGTGTCCCATTATTTCATATGGGGCTCAAGCATAGGCGGATTTTCCCAGAACGGATCCCCAGCGTAAGGAGAGGGCCCACTTCCTTACACTGTGCCCTCAAGGTAATTTGGCTGCTTCTGGAAAAGCTGTCAGAGTTAACCAAGTGGAAATTGATTTTAACCAAGCCATGTGAGATATATAACAAGGTATTTAAATATTCTTATAAGTAACACTACCAACTTGTATCATGTTTCCAAAGCAAAGTAAATAATTGCTACAGCTACCAACTGCTTACAGAATCCCATACTCTCAAATCCCATTTCAAGGAAGAAGCTCGGTCACAGTTCTATCATTACATAAAAACTAACATTTCACTTTGTATTTCTCTTTAGTATGTGCATGTCATGTATTGAATCCAAAGTTTTTATTGCACATAAACATCAATAACTTCCAACTCCTCCATTTTGCCATGTCACTGAAAGAACTCTTTAACACCTCAACTTTCCAGTAGATTTATTCCTCCCCCCCCCCCCCCGCTTTACTAGTGAAAAACAAGTACACTGGAAAGTCAGGGGTTATACAGATGTCTGCAGCCGCTCCTTTACTGGCCAGATCGGGCCTGTGGCAGTCTCACCCTACAGCCCTGATCCAGCCTTTGGAGAGTGCAAAAAGGAGCCACAAAAAGCAGCTCCTTTTTGCACTCTCCAAAGGGCATAAAACATGGCTTTATGACACCCCTTCGGTGCTGCATCATGTGGATGCAACTCTGGAGGGGTGTCATGATGGTGTGCACTGTGTAGACTGGTACATGCCAAAATGGTGCTCTGGGGGCAGGGTTAGGGCATCCAGCATGTGAACGCTGCGCCCTAACTCTGCCTACAGGCCGGCACAAAGTGCCGGTCTGTATCTGGCCTCATTTTTTATATACACTGATGTCTTGGGAACATACAGTGGTACCTCGGGATACGAAATACCCAGGTTACGAAATTTTCGGGATACGAAAAAATCCCATAAGAAATAATTGTTCCGGGTTACGAATGTTTATTCGGGTTACGAAAAAAAAATTTGGTGCTTTTTTCGGCTTTTTCGCACGAAACGTGGCTTTTCCCCATTAGCGCCTATGGCATTTCGGCTTACGAAGGCTTTTCGGGTTACGAAAGCGGCCGCGGAACGAATTACTTTCGTAACCCGAGGCACCACTGTATATACATTACAACTAACTTTTCATAAACCTTTCCCTAAGATTTAAATTCTAGCCCCCATTTTAATTCCAGCTTCATTTTGGGTTCAAGGACCTCTGTCTGTGAATCTCTTTCTATATTGGCTCCTGCTTACCCAGAAACATCTCCCTTGTTCTTTTCTGATTCTGTCCCCCTCTTTCCAAACCACAGTTCTTGGGCTACATCACAGGTTCCTTTAAACTATGGCAAGATGGTGCAAACTGGAGGCAGGAGAGGCTTCAGTTCAGGGAAAAGGGGAAAAGATGTGTTCAAATCTGTTCCTCTGCTTTTTGGAATCATAGCCAATGGTCTTTTCTTGGCTGATGTACAGCTTCTGTGTTTGAGCTGCAGATGCTATAAAGGAAACGTTTCATTCGATAATAAGCCTTTGAAACCATGTTACATAAGAAGAACCATGCTGGATCAGAGCAAAGGCTTATCTAGTCCAGGATGTTTATCACACTATGCTCTTAAAGAGCTACTATTCCAGTGTGACTCCTCTAGCAGCCTCCTGTTGCATGCTGGGATTGGCAGTTTTAAGGAGCTGAACTTCTCTGCCTGAGAATTCTAAATACCCCTCCTTAAAACTGCCAATCCCAGCATGCAACAGGAGGCAGCTAGAGGAGTCACACTGGAATAGTACCTCTTTAAGAGCTCGTCTGATAAACACCCAGCATTCTGTTCCCACAGTGGCCAACCAGATGCCCATAGAAAACCTGCAAACTGGATGTAAGTGCAGCATCCTCCCACTCGGGTTTCCCCAGCAACTAGTAAGCAGAGGTATGTTCCCTCTGATAGCAGAGTTTATACTTATTTCAGTTGTACTGCCAAAAACGTTCTTAAGACATCCAGCCACAATACACATTAAAAGCAAAAATCTTGAATTAAAACAGTATAAAAGCACATTTTTAAAACACAGCAATAGAAGATGAGACAGTAAACATACACCCTCTGCTTCTTTCAACAGTAGGCCAGCTTCCATTGCAAAGGCTTGCCTGAATAGAAATGGTTTTGTTTGCAGAAGAACAACGAAGGGGAAGCCAACCTAACGTTCCATGGTTAGCAGCCAATGAAAAGGCCCTCTCACATATTCCCCAGGCAATATACCTCCAATAGTTTGTTGGATTGAGGAGAGAGCTTGACAACATTCAGTCCAATGACCTGGGAAACCCTTTTTGCAGCACACTGTTGATGCTCAGCAGGAGTGTATTTGATTGGTCCTCTAGATGGAGAACCAGTGAAAGCAGCATATAAGAGCAAAACATAAAGCTAAATTTTAAGAAACAATCCCATAACTTTGACACTTCAGTTCTCTGATGATATCCACCAAGCAGCACTATATAGTCAAGGCATCTTCTCAAATTGTTAGTGTTGCTATATAGGTTCCAAAAGTTAGAATCAAGAGTTTCACATGAAGTTTGAACACTTGGTCTTTAGAGGGCATCAAAGAGCTGTAATAGAAGTGGAGTATGTACAATTAGCATGATTTCTTTGAGATCTTGGGTCTAACTAGACATAGGTTAAACTCCACACGCACATGGGAAGAGCCCTGTTGGATCAGTCCAGAAGTCCACAAGCACAACAGGAAGGCAGTGGCCTTGTTCTGTTTTTATTTTCAGAAGCTCCATGCTACCTTATAGAGATGGCTGCTGCTGACCTACATATTTCCTTCACATACCCAGGTAACATTTAATTATAGATGATGAATGTCCTATGACATACAGTCATTGTGGTCAGTGTTTCCCTACTCCTACTCCACTACATTGTCTGCTGCTTGACACGATATGGGTTGGTAACAAGTCCCTTAGGTAACGTCGCTTAGCCTTTAAGACAGAATTAGGATACTTATCCTATAGTTTTTTTTAAAAAAATGCTCTTTTCATTCTATTGTTAGAACTGCATTTCATATATGTAGTGCAGCCACAGCAATTGGGAATGAAATTGTTCTGTTTTTAAATTACATACCCACGCCGATGTCTCTATATTATATATGATTATATTTATTTATATCCTGCTTTCCCTGCAAAATTTGGATGCTGCCTTTGAGGGGTGAAGCTCTCACAAAGCAGTAACGGGAACAGAATGAATATATAGATTAATTGGGTACATTGAATGACAGTTCATTATTGCTTGAGAGCTTTGTAGCCCTCTAGATCTAAACTGCATTTGTTACCTTTTTATTCTGCTCCTCTGCTTAAAAAAGAATGTTCAAGTCAGTTAACAAACAACAAATAAGTTAAAAACAAAATGAATTTTAAAAAAATGAATGAAGCAATAAAAATGGCTGATATTTTAACAATTTTCATTAAATTCACTAACTACATTAGAACAGTTTGGAATTATGAAATACAGTATCACCAAAAGCAAAATATCAGGGGAAAGCAAGATGGAACAGATTATATCTTAAAACCAAAGCCTGTACTCCTTGAGCCAAATATAGTTCATTTGGGAAAGATTTTCATAACGAAGGCCACCAACAGAAAGTCCCTGTCTGTTATAACAGCAATCCTACTGTTCTTAATGATGGGCAAACAGAAAGATCTCTGAGAGTGTAGGCACAACTGAACTGTCCAGAATTGTTTCCAGAGGGATCTTGTAGCAGTTTTGAGATTTAACAAAAAGAAAAACGCTGGTAGCTTGAGCTTTCATAGAAGAATCTATTTCCTCAAGCCTACAGAAGCTCATGCTGCCAGCTTCTTTCTTTCAGTTAGTGTCAAAGGTGCTACGAGATCCCTTTGCATGCTGATTTTCCAGACTAATATGACTATGGTTTTTGAATTCTATCACCATGGACAAAATTGAGAATTTCAAGGAAACGAAACATACTGTTGAACAATAACAAACAGGATGAGTCCAGTGGGTCTTTGGTATCCGCTGGGGGTTAGTTCCAGGATCCCCCATGGATACCAAAATCCCATTAAATATAACGGCATGGTAAAATGGTGTCCCTTATATAAAATGGCAAAATAATGGTTTGCTCTTTGGAATTTATATTTACAGTATATATAAACATTTTCAAACCGTGGATTGTTAAATCTGTGGACAAGCAATCTGTGGATACTGAGGGCTGACTGTACATTTTTGTGGCTGGCAAAGGTGGGGCGAAAAATGTACTTTTACTGCTTCTATGCATAGCTTCACCCCTTTGTTTTGCATTGTTTAACACTAGGTTCATACCAACCTATCCCCCGTCACCCTCCGTAACTTCACTGAACAGCTGAGAAGTGCAGGGTTATACAAATGCCACATGGCTTCTTAGCCATCACTTCCCCACCCGACAAAAATGAGGAACATAACCTGTCTGAAAGTAACAATGCTGTTTCAAGCAGCAAAACGTACTCAGCTCTAGCTTCCCAGATGATGAGAAATATGTTCTGAAAGATAGCATCTGTTTGTGTTGTTTTTAAATTTGTGGTGAGAATGTGGTAGTTGATGAGAACATTTGGGGAGGAATTTGAAGGGCAAGAGAAAGACTCACACTGTGTTAGTGGTCTGGGAATGAGCTCAGGAAAGGAGGAATAGCGAGGCAGAATGGATAGAATCATTTGAGAGAACAGAGGTCTGTAGGGTGGCTGAGAGTATATCTTTATTTAAAATAAGCTATTCAAGGCAACCAAAATGATTTAAATACATACAAATGCAGTTGGCCCTCTATATACATGGATTCCTTATCCACGGATTCAACCATCCATGGCCTGACAGTATTCTAAAATGTATGAATTCCAAAAGGCAAACCTTGATTTTGCCATGTTATATAAGGGACACCATTTTACTAACCTTTGTATTTAATGAGACTTGAGCATCCATGGATTTTGGTATCCACGGGGGATCCTGAAAGCAAACCCTAGCAGATACCAAGGGGCCACTGTAAATTTAATGTAATGTGAAGAGATGCAATACCCCTTGCAAAAAAATCACACAAAGAAAGGATAAATCAAAGTATTTTCAAATATCAAACAGGAATCAGAAACAGATGTGGAATCCTGTTCAGATGGGAATATCTGGAGCCTCAACTGTAAGCAGCAATTTGTATCTTTGTTTTGTGTTTTTTGTTTATTTAAAGTAAAAAAAGAGAGAGATGAGTTTCATTTTGTTATTTTTAGAATCCCAAAGGAATCTTTTACCTGTTTTAGCTGTGACAGCTGGAGTCCTCTGCTGATATCATTGCTCTGGGTGTTAGACAGGAGAGTAGCAGAGTGAAGGAATATGCTGTGCTCTTTTGGTTTGCTGTTGCTGCATGCCTTCAAATTGGTTCTAACTTATGGCACTTTTGAAGTTGTTATTATTAACATTTATTTATAGAGTGCTGTACAATTTGCACAGTGTAAGGGTCAAACAAAATAAGAAAAAAAGAATAAAAACCTGCCAAGCAGTGTACAATCTAAAACAACATTACATGATTAAAATATCTTTAATATTTGCAGCACAGGAGAAGGATTTGAGCAGGGGAGGAGGAGACCGTTTGCCAGGTCAGGAGACCAGTGTCATAAGATCTCAATGCGTGTGGAGGGCAGTAAGGAGAGATGAGCGTTGACAAATAAGAGGGAGCCAAGTCATGAAGGCCTTTAAAGGTCAGGAGGAGAATTTTATATCAGATTTTGAAAGGAATGGGGAGCCAGTGGAGGGATAACAACAAGGAAGTGACATAATCAAACAACGGGTGGAGAAGATGATCCTGGCCACTGAGAGTTGCACAGAGATTAGGGGGCTAAAGTGGGAAATAGGAAGACCCACTAGCAATGAGTTGCAATAATCCAACTGTGATATCACCCATGCATGCATCAAAGTCTTTGCAGTTGAAATAGAAAGAAACAAGATTATAAAGAATGAATCTGCATGACCTTTCTGTAGCGTGGATCTGTGGAGTGAATAATAATGAAGAGTCAAATAGGAAGCCAAGACTATGGGCCTCATTGACAGATTGAATAGAAAAGTTATTCACAGTAATAGAAAACATTGCAAAGCTGGCTTGGGTGGGAAGACAAGTAGCTCAGTTTTGGCCATGTTGAGCTTCAGATGCCGGTAAAGCATCCACTCAGAGACAGCAACAAGACATGATGATGATTGTTGCAAAACACCTGGAGAAATCTCAGGGGTAGAGAAGTACAGCTGGGTGTCATCGGCGTACAGGTGATATTGAAAGCCATAGGAGCTAATAAGTTTTCCCAGAGACAGGGTATAAAGAGAGAACAATAAAGGACCCTAGACAGAACCCTGAAGGACTCCAACAGCTAATAAGACGAGGGCAGAAACCTGACTTCCAGTAACCACCGCAAAAGATCTAAAGTGAAACTATCATGTGGGTTTCTCAACAAAACTTATTCAGTGGGAGTTTGCTTTTGCCTTCCTGTGAGACAAAGAGAGTGTAACTTGCCTGGGTTCACCCAGTAGTTTTCCACATCCAAGCAGGGCTTCAAACCCTGATCTCCAGAATCATAGTCCAATGCTCAAACACTACATCATGCTGGCTCCCACTCTTTTGGTTACAATAGCAGATTCTCTTTCCTGTGTTTCATGTCCTGAGGGGTGGCGTCTCTATTGTTCTTGGTACCCCATGGCAACCCTGATGATTCAGCATAATGCTGATGAACGTGGTTTTCCTTTGGACCCAGGGGGGGTTATGAACCAAAGCAGAGCATTCCTTCTTTCTGACAGCAGCTTTGGCAGACCCCTTAAAGACAGCCCCTTATATACACCAGGAAGAATGCTTGGGAACAAATACTTAGTAACTGGGCCATTCCTCAAAAGCTCAGATTAGGAGAGATATTTATGTACATATGCAGCTCATTACACCTTATGCCTTTGTGACTTCAATGCTATTTCTGCCCTGGGGGTGATGAAGCATAGGAGCAAGAAAAGAGACTTGTCAACGTGAAGAAAAATGGTTAGGCATCACTTCTAAAACAAATATAAAGCAGTCATCCACCTATAACCCATCGATCTATCAATTGATCGATCGATACTTATTTACTTATTTATTTAAATGTGTATATTCTGTCCTATATCTCAGGTGTGCAATAAAACAAATTTAACCACTTTAAAACAGTAAAAAATAATTTAAAAAAGAAAAGAGACTTGTAGACAGGAGGGGAAATGGTTAGGCATCAGTTCTAAAACAAATATAAACCAGTCATCTATCTATCACCCATCTATTTATTGATATATATATAATTTAACCACTTTAAAATAATAAAAAATAATTTAGACAGACAAAAAAGCATATTGAACAATTGGACAAGTTAAAACAAGACAGTGTAAGACCGGTTAAAACCATTTAAAGTAATTTAAAACCAAGCACATTTGCAGACTTGTATGGAATCAATTATTACCCAAAGGCTTTAGTAAATAAAGTACATTTTTCTACCAGAATGACACCAATATTGGTACCAGTCAGATCTCCAAGGGCAAGGTTCTCCACAGCTGGGGTGCCGCAGCGGAGAAGGCTGCCTTCTTCATCCTCTCACGGTGTATTGCCCCCACCGATCTCTCTATCTGTCATTACAAATTCATTATGCATAGCTGACCTTCAGAACACTCTTGCAAGAGCTAGTAATAGTGGCAATGATAAAATCACAGTTGCTAGTAGTTATATAGTTTGATGGTATTGTATTGCACTGTTCTTATTTTGATTTGCATCCATTGAGTCTTGCCTCAGTATCCATGAGGATGATGAGTGATGATAATACTATCTGCATTATGCAAACACCAAGTGTGAGAAGAACAAACAGAACAGTTCCTGGAAAGCAGCAAAGTGTGCCTGTTGGTTATTTTGGATTGTCATCCCACTGAATGCAAAAGGCTCAAGAGGTCTTACAGAAATTTCCAGTACAGTATGTTAACATGTAACAAAGTTTTTTGTGAGTTTTTAGGGCTATGTGGCCGTGTTCTCGAAGAGTTTATTTCTCATGTTTCACCAGCATCAGTGGCTGGCATCTTCAGAAAAATTATAAAAGAGAATATAACAAAGTGCAATGAAATTAGTACCCTGTTCACTTCCTAAGCAACTCAAGCCAGTGCAAAGGAATGTATTAGTAATAACTCCACTTTATATACCGTGTTCAGGAGTTCAGAGTGCCCCACATAGATTTTCTACTACTACTACTACTACTAATAATAATAATAATAATAATATTTATTTATATACCACTATTCCAAATTCCAAATTCGATCACAGCGGTGTACAGCTAAAAGTGATACAAGCATTGGCTGCAACAGGTATCACCAACAACATATTAAAAACATCTCAATATAGCAACATACAAACTGTTAAAAACACACAAACAGAACTAGCTGGGTAACAGTTGCATGTCAGGGGGGAGAACAGCTATATAATAATAACTTTGCAATGTAATTTATTCCCCCATGTTGCAGATCAGAGGACTGATACAAGTGAAATTCAAAATGAGCGATTCCTGATTTTCAGCTAAGTCTCCTAGTCATTATATCACTTGTTGGGTAAGTACATAAAAAAAGGCCTGGTACATTTGTCCAAATGTCCATATTTGCTCTGCAACCAACCAGATGCCTTCAGGATGTTCATGAGTAGACTGTGATGGTAATAGTACTCCTGTGGTGTTGTTGCATCCTCTCTGTATTGCTATTTAGTGGGCATGCTGTTTCTGTACATGGAAATACCATGTAGGCTCACATACCCTAGCAGCAGTTGATAGACTAATTCAGTAGTGTCAAAATCTGGTGGATCAGAGTGGTCTAAATCTGATGTATTTAAGTCTGCTTTCTAGTCTGATCATTCTGCTTGGGGCCGTGTTTGTTGCCTAGCAATGAATATACATAACTCTGTGTTTGTCTAAATGATGTATGTGCACATGCGCACACACACACACACACACACAGAAAATGCTCAGCAGGGGCTTTGATTCTGCTGGAAAGACAAGCAGCAATCTTTAGCCATGTTATTTTTGAATTGGCTCCTCCCGTAAGCGCACAGGAAAAGCTTTCCTTGCCACACTGTAAAAGAATTGCAATCAGCGGGGATGGAGGAAATGTACCTTCCTTTGATTCGGGTCTGTCTAATCAACCTCACCTACGCACAGTTCTAGAAGTGCCATTTCCTAACCGTCGTCTGCTGCCACAATTAATGGAATACCTGGTGTTTGTGTAAGTCGCAAGGATGTACTGCAGAACGGTTCGAGGTCTTTGCCTAAAAATATCTTGAGAGCATCCACTTGCTCCAAAGACTCGGATAAGAAGCAGTGCAGATCATGGCCCCCTGCTTAGTGAA
>NC_056527.1:8779034-8892828 GCF_019175285.1 Sceloporus undulatus | reverse complement strand
ACAATAAGCAGTATTTTGGCACTTCCCCATTGTGCTCCTCAAACTGGCTTTCACACCTAGTGAGGTCAAAATTGGCAGTTGCAGAACAACAATAGTCTTGGAATCATTGTGTCAAGAGAGTGTGAATGAAAGCCATATCAACCTGAGCAGCCAGCTTCCCTTTTTTTTTCATGAAAATCCAGCAAAGTGGGGAACAAGTGGTGTCTGAAAATCCAAATGCCATTTCGGAAGCAGGCATGGTGTCACTGCTGCAACCTAGATGATATTAAGGAAGACTGCAAAGAAAGACATATTTTTTAAAGTTAAGAGGAGTGCATAGCACTTTCATGCCCTCCACCATTCTACACATGAAAACTGGGACATGTCTGGCATAGCAACATCAAAATGATAAAAATGATGTATGAAGAAGAACATACAAGCTAGGAGAGGCAGCAGCAGTTTCTTTTGCATTAGCCTGCTGGGAATGGCAAGATCCCACTCACTCCTGTCCTCTCCCCTTGCTGAGTTAATTGAGTACAAATTGTTTTTGCATTTTTAACTCAGTTTGCAGGAACTGAAATATGCTGGGAGGGAAATGGGAGCAGGAGAAAGAAACTGGAATATCTTAAAAGCAGCTGAAAAGGTGGAATGGCAGAGGATTAAAGATGACTGACCTTGCCAAATTGGGACAGTTGGAGGGTATGCCCATTTAAACACACACAGGAAATTTACACCAGTGAAGGTCCAGGTTTTTCATGACATGGAGTTCTGTCTCTTTTTCCTCCAACTAATTTTTTTTAATTGAAAAATAGATTCAGGAGAGTGAAGAGAGGAGAAGGAGAGTGAAATCTTGGGAGCTTAGGCCCTTGGAAAATTTGGGCCTCTGTGGTCCAATGAGAAAAGCGAACAATACATTACAACATAAATGTGGGTATCAGAACAGACCGAAGGTAGTTATAATGGCTGTTGCTAAATCTCAGCATTTTCAAGTCTTCTGTAAGTTTGTGTTTGTGAACATTGTTGTTTTTAATAAATCTACTGAATAGTCCGCTCTGATGAATGTATTTCATTTACTTTTAATCTTTTTTTAACACTATGTTAAAGGTAAGTAACTTTGTTTAAACAAAAGGAGCTCTCCTCAGTACCTCAGTTTCCAGGGACTTTAATTAAGAATAAGACACGAAGGAGGAAACTACTTGACTCTTTTTCTTTTTGCTGTTTGGTCACTCAGAATTATGTCTTCCAAACTGACTTTTCATCGGTAGTGGGGAGGAGGATGGAGAATCCCTGTATCTTTTATCTTTCTGGAAGTAAAGCATAAAGCAGCATGATAAAACAAGTAAAGTGGTAGGAGCTGGAATGCATTATGCAACTTCTCCAGGCTCCTATTCCTCCATTCAGTCTGTTAATTTGCTTTTATTTAAAACTGCAAACAGTAACACTTAATTCCATGCTGACTTGGATGTCTGCCCTTGGTCTCCTTCAGCCATGGGTTTGGATCAAATCTTAACTTGTCTTGTTTTGTTAGTTTAATTTATAACTGGCCTTTGCAAAAACGCTGTACCCAAGGTGGTTAACAGCATTGTTTTAAACAAAGTACAGTGAAAAACAGTTATAATAAAGAGAAATAAACTATTCTAGTAAAACAACAGCAATTTAAAACAGCATGAAAGCATTCACAAACTTAGTGAGAATCAAAAAGTACAGGGTGCACACAGAGAGATACACCTTAAATGAACCCTCTGCACAAACTATTAATTGCCAAATGTGTGTTGAAATACAGAGCTCTTTGCTGGTGGAAGGAGATCAGAGAGAGAGCCTGCCTGGTTTCTCTGGGAAGGAGTTCCACAGCTTGGGAGTAGCCACCAAGAAAGCTCACTCTTCTGTCATCCCCAAACATGACAGTGAAGGAGGTACTGTATGACTGAAAAGGAAGTCCTGCTTTTGGTTCTTTAAACACAATCACGTTCTTACAGGGAGATAGTTTGGACCCAAGGTGTAGTGGAGCTTGTTGGAATTAAAGAAATTCATGCCAGCAACTGATTCTAAAGTTCCATTCTAATATGAAGTTTGGCCATTGGTGAATAGGGAGGAAATTGACTGTGCCATCCACACTGGAAGACAAGCAGGTTAATCGTATATTTTGCAAAACAGTGCAAAAGATACTGGGAGGCTCAAAGCCATCTCTTCCTCCCCATCCCTGCATGAGAGAGTAGTTATGGGAGAGGTGGCACTGAGGACAATTTTTGAGCAGACAGACAGCAAGAACAAAGATAAATGTTCCTTTTCTCACCTCATTTGTTATGCAGTGCGCCCTTTTTTTATGCAGGGGATCCGTTTTGGACACCCCCCCTGCGTAAAGAAATGTGTATGCTCGAACCCCATTGAAAATAAAGCGGCTCGTGTATGGTGTGGTGGTGCGGAGGCGGTGTGGTGGTGCGGAGGCGTGCGCACGCCATGGGCACATGCCCCATTATTATTAATGGGATGCGCCACCCCTTGCACCCTGCACGCTCCCACCGGCTCCCTAGCAGCTTTCAGCATATGCTGAAAGCCACGTATGGTGCATCTGTGTATGATGCAGGCGCACTGTATAAAGTGTTTTTTTTTAAAGATATATGTTGTTGTGGGTCTTCAAGTCATTTCCAACTTATGGTGACCCTAAGGCAAGCCTCTTGTGGGGTTTTCTCAGCACATTTCTTCAAAGTAGGGTTGGTGTTACCATTCCTTTGAGACTGTGAGAGTATGACATGTCCAGGGTCACCCAGTGGGTTGCCAAGGCTGAGTTGGGATTGGAACTCTGGATCCAAAGTCATAGTCCAATTCTCAAACTGTTACACCATGCTGGTTCTTCCTTACTTCCCTTTTGTTGCTGTGTGCCTTCAAATAGTTTTTGACTTAAGGCATCCTAAGGCAAACCTATCATGAGGTTTTCTCGGCAAGCTTCTTCAGAGCAGGTTTGCCATTGCAGTCTTCTGAGGCCGAGAGTGTGTGATTTGCCCAAAGTCACCCAGTGGGTTTCCATGGCTGAGCCAGGATTTGAAGTCTTCCAGTGTCCTAATCCAGTGCACAAACCACTGCACCACACTGGCTCTCTTCCCTACTTTGTATTTGGTTAAAATTTGGAAGAAAAAGAAAAAGTTTCCCCTGACTTCTTAGACTGTTTTAATTAGTGCTGTACATTTTATAGTCCATACCCTCCACCTGTCCCAGTTTGGCAGGGACAGTTCTGATTAACACTGTGCAGTCTCAGATTTTCATCTGGTTTTAAAGTGTCCCAGTTTCTCTCTCTCCTTCTCCCACCTTCCCCCTTTGTTCTCAGCTTACTTCAGTTGCTGCAAACAGAGTTCAAAGTGCAAAAATAGTTACACTCAGTTAACTTAGGCCCGTTACAAACGGGCGTAAAGTACGTCCTCAGGACGTACTAGGGTTAGGAAAGGGCGTGTTCTACACAGGCGCCACCATCTTGACGTTGCAGACGCATAGTGTCCACATGTCACGCAGCGGAAGTGACTCCGTGAGTGCACAACTAGCGACTCGCGGTGCCACTTCCAAGGCGCAAAAAGAAGCGCCATTTTGGGGCTTCTTTTTGTTGTGTCCAGGAACTGCGAGGTTTGACCGCTGCGGTTCCCGGACGCAGCAACCGGCGGTGCCGGCAGAGCACCTTTCTTGGGTGCTCTGTAACGCGCCTTAGTTGGGGGGAGAGGACAGGTGGGAGCACAATTTTGCCCTTCCGGTAGGCTCTGGCTAAAGGAAACTGTGTTGCCTTCTCCTTCCCCAATAATAACATTTGCCATATTGACTACACTGTGAAATGTTGGAGGGTATGACAGTCTGAGCCTTCTCCTTATCTTCTCTTTCTGTTCCAAGCTTAAAAATAGGCATGGTACAAGACATACAGACCTTGAACACTTATATCTAATGGCTGACATAGAACCAGATGGTGGCAAGATGAAAATGGTATAAATCTAAGAGATACAATTTGACCCTTAATCTGTGTGGTGACTTTCAACACTCTCAATTGCCTTCTTGGGAAGTGCTCAAGAGTGGCTTCTTCTTCCAGTAAACAGCCAATTATGTTGAGTCACCTCAGGCTTACTAAGTTGACATCTCATCAGCATTAAATACTGGAAATGATATGGCAGGATGGCATCAAGCTAGAGATTCACTCATTTTTTGGAGAAAGGACACCACTGAAAATGATAGTGCAAGTCAGTACTAGCAGTTCCACTGAGTCATAATGAATTTTTCTGGAAGTGATGCATCAAAGGGATACTGTTGAGAACACCAGGTTGCCAGTTTTGCATCCCCAAACTCAAAATGTGCTCTTCTTGAACATTGCCCCCAATCACTGGACAAACTACTTTTGGAACTCCAGAATGTTTCCAAATTGGTTGTTTGCTGAGGCATGGAATCTGCTGTGGTCAGGGTTGCCAGATCTCAGGACCTGACTCTTATTTGCCAGTTTTTGTGGATCATCTCCAAATGGAAGACAACTGCCCATTCTCCAGGTTTGGGGGGCTCGGCTCAGCTCAGGGCAAAAGGCAAGGGCTGCATGCAAATTTCCAGCTCAGCTAAGGAAAACAGCTGCTTGTTACAAATTCCAAGACTTAATTGATTTGGTCCTACCACTTCCAAAGATTCTCCAGTGGGTCTGTGTATTAACTTTCCCCCCTATGATGGCCCCACCTCTATGTATTAACCTAACTTCCTCCTTCTCTATGGTGGCCCCATCTCCATGAGGGCTTCACCACCACACTTAAGGACTATCATTCTTGCAGAGACAAGAAAACTTACTCTCTTGGGTTACAACTTGTAGAATGCTCCAGCTAGCATAGCCATTGGGTGCTGTAGTTCAGTATTTAATTTTTCCAAACTTCACAGCCCATGCCAAAAGTGGTGTCAGCCCTTGATTATCCTGGTATCACACCATCCTTTGTTTTGTTTTGTTTTGTTCTTCTGTGCTTCAGAGTTACAAAACTTGGAAAAGGATTCTGCTTGGTTGCTGTATTCATTGCAGGCACCATCAGAAAGCTCAAAGAGGCAACGCAAGAGTTTCAGCTGACTCTGAACTAGGACACTTTTAGCCTAGGAGAATCTCTGAAGGGTATGGATTGTTCTGGGCTCTGTGGTAGCATTGCCGTGGGTTAGGTCAACTCTTGCCTAGCTGTGTTTTCTGTCCTATATTTAAATTTATCTGATCAGGCAGGGTTTTTTTTTGGGGGGGGGGAAATAAAGCAAACCTGAAGTCCAAGCTGTTATAGAGGCCAATTGAGTCATACTTTCTGTTCCAATAGTGTTGGTAAAGCATGCAGAATGAATCCTGTTATACCTGTTTGAATAGTCTGCTGTGTTAAGCAAATACATCAGAATTTATTAGCATTAGCAGAGAGATGCAATGTTTTTCTCCACGGTGGTACAGAATGATTGGGGAAAGTTTTCAGCTATCCTAATGAACTCCAGGGTACATCAGCAGTTCACTACATGGCAGCAACACTAAGCAGCTGAGAGCCAGTCTGGCGTCATGGTTAAGGGTGCTGGAATGAGATTTGAGAGATCTAGGCAGAAGCTTCTATTCAGCCATGAAACTCATTGCTTGGTTTGGGACCAGAGAGCCTCTCAGCCAGGTTTGTTGTGAAGATTATGTGGAGGTGAGAGAAATGTCATGTAAAGTAGCCTGCATTGTTGTTACAACGTGAATCTCGTTGCTGTATGAGCATCTCAGGGTGATTTCATAATCTTGCAGGCACCAGTTGAAAGCATTTTGCTACCTGAGACAGAGAAGAAAATGATGTCCCTCCCGCTCTTTGTAGAACAACTGAATTGACTGGCAGTTGAATATTTGTTGTTGTTGTTGTGTGCCTTCAGGTCATTTTTGAATTATGGCGAACCTAAGGCAAAACTGTCGTGGGGTTTTCTTGGCAAGTTTCTTCACAGGAGGTTTGTCATTGCCATCCTCTGAGGCTGAGAGAGTGTGACTTGCCCAAGTTCTCCCAGTGGGTTTACATGGCCAACCTGGGATTCAACCCTGGTCTTCAGAGTCCTAGTCCAGCACTCAAGCCACTATGCTACACTGGCTCCAGTTGAATATTACTTAAATATTAAAAGTAACATTTTGACCACCTCTGTGTCCCAGGTTTTGTCCAGCCCAACACTGGGTGCAAATCACCTGCAAAAATTTAGGAAGGCCTGGGTTCATTATATTGGTCACTAGGCCAAGACAAAGCAGGGGAGGAATTTGTGTTGTATAAAACATTTGAAATGATAAATCCCTGGCACTTTCTCAGAGGTTTGTGGATGTCTTGCTGAGTGTTTACCTGGGAAAGTGAGCGAGATACAACTTCTCTAGCTCTGAGCAGAACACGGGGAACGGAAGCTGGCAGCTGCTGGTCAGATCGCATATGGCATTTTACTGCAGATGGATGCACCCATATAGTGAGACAAGAGTAAAGACTGCTGGTAGCACAGGGAAGCCCCGGGGCAAAATTAGGCAGGTTGACTGGCTGGTTTCATTCCCTTCATGGGCTGGATTTCTGCTCTACTGAGCAAGCTTTTCTGCTGACAAGCAAGCAAGACTCTTCACATTCTATGCATTTTTTTCTTTTGGGGTGAGTGGGTGAAGGGATATAGTTTTTAAAAAGTCATTATGCAAGTCCTTATGACTTAAGCAATGTGATCTCTACCACCCACAAGATTTCAGGTGGCCTCCATGTATACATACACACAGGCATTTCTTCCTGAACCATATATAGTAAGTAGAACCTGGTGGAGAGGATACCTTTTGAACAACCAGAATCCACCATTAGAATAGAATCATAGAGTTGGAAGAAACCACAAAGGCCACCCAGCCCAACTCCATTCTGCCATGCAGCGATGATGGTGATGGTGATTTATTCCTATTCCACCTTTTCCCCACGGAATCAAAGCGGATTACAACAAGAAGGTTAGATACAAAAAATAATCATACTGTAAACATAAGCCAGAATACAACTCATAAACCTAATGTCTAAAGCAAGGAATACACACACACACACACACACACACACACACACACACACACAGAACAAAATCCACAGTATCAAGATAATAAATTAAAATATACCCTAACACAGTTAATTTAAGTAACAAATATCAACTTTCCCCTAGCAGCAAAAAATACAGTTCAGTACAAATACTAGGACAATAATAATATAATAGCAGCAGGAGACCATAGTCCCATATACTCCCAAAACATTACCTAATAATAACTCTTTCTCTAGCAGCAAAAAAATACTGTTCAATACAAATACTAGGACAGTAATAATACAGTAAGGATAGGAGACGATAGTCCTTTATACTCCCCAAAACATTGCAAGATAATAGCAAATTCCTTAATTTAGATTAAATTAAACAATTAAAACAATACAAAATCAGTAAAATGCCACACTCCATCTAAGCTGGCCCTAGTTGGTACTGGGCAGGAGGCGAACTCTGGGTCCATCTTTCTTCTTAGGCTGGTGGCTGGCCAGCTGTGAGCGGCATTGAGGGAATCTGAGGCCAGGCTTCAAAAGCCTCGCAGCTCTCCTCCGGTTCATCTCGCCCCAGCCCTGAATGGAGGACAAATCCTGGAGCTTGCATCCCTACCTGATACCAACTATGGCCAGCTGTCCAAGCAACCGCACGTAGCAGCCGCATGCTCCCAAACCCTAATACATATGGGCGGCGCCATTTTGACGCAGCGCCGTACATACGCCGTGTGCATCCATGACATGTCTTGTGCAATGCATCCAAACAACGCGGTGCACAAGACACATCACTGCGACCTCCCAGGGTGCAAATGGTGCCTTGGCGGCATCACAGGAAGAAGCTCCATTTCGGAACTCCTTTTTTGGGGTGGATGGTTGTCGTGGCTGTGCAATTGCCACGGCAACAATCCTGATTCTTTTAATCTGTACCAGGCCTTAAACAGCTAGCATAATAGTAACCAGTGCCAACTAGTAACTTCCATGATAGTGAGGTGCAGAATCCACTCTGTTTAATGGAACTCTCCAGGGTGATGAACCTATTTTGATGCTAGTTTTCAACATCTCGGATAAGGTTTATGCTACAAAAGTGGAGGGAATTCATTGCCTTGTTGACATGGAATCCACCAGCCATCACTAATGTCATCTTTTAAAACTTGATTGACACTTCCACTGGTGTTTTTCTCCTGAGGTTTTTCTCGTGTCTTCTGCACCAGCTCTCATTTTGGAAGAAATAGTAGCCGGCAACCAACTCTTTTAATAATTGTCTAATCCACTTGAATTACAATGCACATGTGTAATGCCTGTCTAATTTAGTTCAAATTAGGTTTTAGCAGAAACTGAAGTGCAAGACATCCTGTCTTCCTGGCAGAGGGCTTGGATTTATGGTTTCCCAAGAAATATCACAGAAGGAATTCCCTTCAGCTTCCACACACACACAGAGACAAACAGATCACAATTTGGCTCATCCATCTTCCAAAAATAAACCCAACCTTGAGTAGATATATTTCC
The DNA here is from genome assembly GCF_019175285.1 of Sceloporus undulatus. Lineage (NCBI taxonomy): Eukaryota > Metazoa > Chordata > Lepidosauria > Squamata > Phrynosomatidae > Sceloporus > Sceloporus undulatus. The sequence goes on along the minus strand of NC_056527.1, from coordinate 8,884,336 downwards.
TTTGACTAGGTATACTGTATGATATTTTGTTGTGTGGCTTCAAGTCATTTCGGATTAAATGGTGACTCTAAAGCGAACCTATCACAGGGTTTTTGTTGTCAATTTTTTTCAGAGGTGGTTTGCCATTGCCATCCTCTGAGGCTGAGAGAATGTGACTTGCCTTAGGTCACCCAGTGGGTTTCATGGCTCAGCAGGGATTCAAACCCTGGTTTTCACTCATAGTCCAACACTCAAACCATTACGCCACATTGGCTCAACAATAATATGATATAGTTCCTCTGATTAACAAAATTATTTTTGATTAATACTGTCCTGGCATAAAAATAGCCACTGCCTGAAGGGAAAGTTCAGAGTGTGACCACAAAGCAAAAGTAAGGTAGAGCCATGCTCAAGGAGTTGCAGAGTTATTAGGCTCTTAGGAATCTCAAGGGAAAAAAGCAAATCAAGTAGTTACAGAGTATGTTGACCCTAATATCAGCTAAGTGGTTTTTTCTAATGATAACACTAACAATCTGAAAAATAATTTTCCATTATAGCATAATGACTGTTGTTTAATGATTGGCAGAAATATATCTAGTGTGCTCCTCTGATTTGCTATACGTTGTATGCTAATTCTGGGTTCGTTTTCCAAATCTGCTCTAAATGGTATGGTGTATGCTTCAGTGCCAGATTATCGCCTTGAATGCTGACATCCTGCCTTCATTCTGCTGTGGACACCATTCTTGACCCCACAATGGGGAAGATTTTCCCCTACAGCATAAAAATAAGCATTGCCCTGTTAAAAAAGATATTCACTTCAATGGCAACTGAGAGTCATTCCATTGTAAATTGTTAATAAATGTGGCAAATTGTTGTTAGCCCACATTTGAACCCTAAAATAAACTCTTGTATATTTAATATCAACTTCATATTAAAAAAGGACTCTGATGGAAGGTGACTGCTGAGTAACCCAGGATTGCATGTAACTCTCATTTCAGCTATGATTAAAATTCCTCTGTAAACATATTAATTTGTAGGTGCCCTCTCAGGAACCCAGCATTTTGGGTAACACTGTTAGGGTTGATGGTTCAGGGTCATCCCAGGTCCAGAGATTGCCAGGCCAAAAGCTGAGATGTAGGGACTCCCCTTGGTAATGTCATTAGGTATTATGCAAACCACAGTATCTCATAACTTGTCATTCAAACAAACACACGCACAGAGAGACAGATGGACACATACACACTATTTTCCAGTTTGCAAATTAAAATGTTGAACAGACCGGCATTTGATGCCAGCCCCAGGGCAGAGTGGGGTTATGGTGGCCGCATGATGCATGCCCTGACTCCACTCCCAAGCTGCCATCATGCCACCTAACTGACCACATGGTAGACAGCATCACTGCACTGCTTTGGCGTGGCATTCATATGACGCATGCCAAAAGGAGTGTCGGAAAGTGCCACCATGACAGCAAAGGCACCCTTTTTCTGGCTCCAAAAGGAGCGGCATTTTGCCATTCTCTTTAGGACCAGAAAAATGCTGGATCAGGGCAGTGGCGATCGAGTGAGGAAAGGGGTGGTGGTACGCCGCTCCAAAGGGGCGGTCTATTTTGGCCCTAAGTAAAGGGCTGTTCCCAGATCAAGGTGAGATGTGGGGATTATTTCTTCTGATTTGTTTAGGGAGACAGGATGAAGAATATCTAATATAGCCTACATGCTTCTAGTCAGAGGATGGGTGCAGAACAGAGCAGAGCAGAAGGTGAGCCCTGACATTACAAACTGAGTAAGAAGGATGAAGCTAAATAAATACCTAGTCCCTACCCCCTTTGCAGGTTGCAGAAATAAATCAATTAATCCTTGTAAAAGTTGGGCAAGCTGCTGTTTTACTGTCTTGAAGTTTTGTGATGGTTGTGGTACAAAAGACTTCTGCTGCATACCACCATTGTGTAACCAGCTATATATTTGCAAATACTGTAAGTTTCTTGACCCGTTGTGCAATGGGAAATGCACAGCGGCTGTTTCTGCAACCCCAGTGAAGAAAGTGGTGCATGGAAGGTTCTGGTGAATAGTCACTCATCATGTAAGGATGTGCAGCTGTAGGGCTGGAATCCTGTTGGTTTGTCTCAACTAGAGTTAGACTCATTGAATCAATTGTTGAGCAATGACCCAACACACAGGCAAATCCAATAGATTCAATGGATCTGCTTGAGTTGGAAATGATTTAGGTCCATATGAAATGGTTACACTTGTGGAAGTCTGCTCATACCATCATGAATGGAATATGTCAGTTACATGAGAACCAAAGAAGTACAACCACGTGTATAAGGAAGCTTACATATGTTTATGACACCAACAGGATCCTGGCCACAAATTTGCTTTTAGGGGAATTGTAGACCAAATCTTGTGTCTAAACTTCTTGAGAGCCTGTTTGTTGGCCAGTGATGGGGTGACAAAGGATTTGTTAGCTGGTAACCCTATTGAATTTGTTGTAAAAAACCTCCCCAACCTCCCTATTGGGGCTTGTTAACATGAAACCCTCCCAGCCGTTTCCTTCATCCTAAATAAAGTCTCATCAGCAGGTTGACTCTGCTCTTTCAAGCTCTTTCCATTCAAACTTCACCAATCATGCACTTTATTGTGATGTATTAAAGAAAATTGATTAAATTGTTTTCTGGAGTGATTCCCTTCTTTCAGCCCCAGCCATACTATGCAGCAATAAAATATGAGCAGAAAGAAAGGAAGGACATGTGTTCCTTCCTTTAATCACCTCTGAAAACATACGGCATGAGCAAAGGCCAAGAAAAAGCCTTGCAAAAAGCCTACAGATTATAGCTCTCGCTGGAGCACAATAATTCAGGTTTATTGCCAGCAGAGTTAACAAAGGAAGGATTAAGGATGGGCATTTTTGAAAGGCAACACAGTTGGGGAACCACCTGCCTAGAACCAAAGAGTACAGGAAAATATATTGCTGCAGTAGGACATGAGTAGCCATTGATAACAGAGAGAGAGAGAGAGACATACCCCACACATAAACACACAAAACACACTGGACTTTGTGTTACACTGATGTTTGCATCAGCACCACCCGCTACATCCCTCTCCATTTGGTTTTCTTCCTGTTGTTCCAGATAATCCATTTGCTGCTCAGAGCCTTAAGAAGGTAGGCTTTTGGACTAACTTCTAGAAACCTCTGGTCAGCCGTGCCAGATACAGGATTTTGGAAATTATAGTCCAAAACAAAATAACTCTCAGAATTGGAATGCTAGGTTTTTAATGTTTTGGCACCATATTTCATTCTTTTGATTTCCCAAGTGCTGCCCAGTGAGTGTGGCCAGAATCCTACTGTTAGTCCCAACTAGACATTGCATCAGTGGCATTTACATGAGTGTTGCCTCATTGTTCCGCAACTGATTCAGTGGGTCTCTTTTTTTTTGGGACATACCAATAGGATTTAGGCCAATATGTTGCTGGTGTGTGTATGCATAGATAGAATAATGCACAGGCACGTAACCTCACGCTCAGTCCACCATCACATGTGCTGGTAAGTCTCATTTGGAAACACTGATCATGGATTTGGGGCCTTTTGGTTTTCCTAACACACTTTGAACTGATATACCTGCTTGACTTACATTACAGTGTGAGTGACCATAACAGAAATCATTGAATAGTCAACAGTGTGTACTGAGGAGTGACAGGAACCTTTGGGTAAAAATTCTGGTGAACTAGCAACCGTGTCCTTATTTTCATCCCTGAAATGTTCCCACATACTCTGCACGGCTTTGTCATACACAGTGTGTGTTTCTTCTGGACTGTGACCTTTTGATGGATTTAATTTTAAAAGGAAATAATAATAATAATAATAATAATAATAATAATAATAATAATAATCTGAATACCTGCACAAACAACTAAGCTCCTACACATACATTATAATGTACGATACAAAGCAATCTGGCTGCAAGACTGTGATGTAACTGCAAACTCAATGAATGAGCCAGTGCCCATTCTTCAAACTCGGATATGACTGAAGTCCTTTCTGGTGACTAGAAAGAGAACAGGGTCTGGGTGGGAAGACATTCATTACCTAGCTGTGATTAGATTACCAGAGAGCAGAGGAAATCGGGCTAGTCATATGCTTGTGCGTCTGGTATCAAATGTGGATATAATTCAATCAAGACTTATTAAGCAGGACAGAGAGTGTGGCTGGTATTGGGAGAGATGATGGCTACACTGGGGTTTAAAAGTGGCTGAGTAGGCACTGTTTTACATGCTCCACTTCATGTAAAACTCAAGGGCATGTTTTTAGAGTATTGCCGATCTCTGCAACATACTAGTGGAGGGGAAGGCCACCAATAGCAACAGCAAGTACATTTCTGTGCCGCTTGTCAGTGAACTAGCACTATTATGAATAGTGATTTTGCTCAGAGATGCGACACATCCCAGGATTTGTAGACTTGGGGCTATAATACAGACACAATGGGCTGAAGCACAATTGTATAGCAATAGTAATAGCAAGTATATTCCTATACCACATATCAGTGAACTAGCACTCTAAATGAAGTCAAAGGCTCCCTAAGCAGTTTACAATCTGTAAGCCAATTGCCCCCAACAAGCTGGGTACTCATTTTCCTGACCTATGAAAAGATGGAAGGCTGAGTGGACCTTGGATCCTTCATCTAGAGTTGAATTTACACTGTTGTTGTTGCAAGACCACCATTTAACCTTTGTGCCACCAGGGCTCCTGGTGGAGAGGAGAGGAAGAAGAAGGAATAGTGACTTCCCAATCCATACCACCTCTTGAAACAGTTTCCTGTTCTAATCACATGTGGATTATTCAGCTGCTTAACCTGATGTATGCTAACTTGGGGAGCTTTTTTGTCTGAAGGATGGAATAAAAATACTTCGGATAAATAAAACAAATATAAATATTCTTCTGCAAAGGTACCAGCGTGTTGTGTTCACTCCTAAGTATCAAAAAGTATCAGCGTATTAGGTAGGAATGGGTCCACCTTTGCTATCAGCCACTAACTTTCTTTCTCTAGGGAGCAGCAGTTCCACAGCTATTGCACTAACATGGTAAGATAAAGGGAAATAACCCTGAGGTAGGGAACATTTCAACCACAGCTTCCCAAATTCCCCAGTCAGAATAGCTAATGGCTGTTCTGGCCCCAATCCTGTGTGGCTCAGTATATTGGAGCCATGTAGTATCCATCTCAGACCTACCATATTGCCTCTGACATGTCACACCACGACCATTTCATGCCTGATGGAAAGAAGAAAAGAATGGCGATGTCCCTGTAGCCAGATGTGAAGCAATTACACCATCCACCAAGGTATGCTAGTACATGCTGTTTTAATCTTATACTGTAAGCCTACTTGGGTCCAATGTTGGGAGAAATGCAGGACATAAATGTGAATTTCATGGTGAATGTCATGGCCATGATGCAAAGCAAGAATACAACCAGTATCCATAAAGAATACAACCATGATGCTCTTTTTTCTTCCTTCCTCCCCCCTGCCCCCAATTTTTCTCTTTCAATGATGCTTCTGAAAACTAATCAAAATCCATCCATTGGTGAATTTGGAACTATTATTGTGCTTCAGCCCATTGTTTCGGTATTGTAGTCCCAAGTCTACCAATCTCAAAATCACCATTCGTGATACATGTACAAGTATTTTGCAACCTCCGAAAGAGTTTGAAATGTGACACGAGTGGAAGGTCTAGTAGACAATGCAACAGAATGAGGCGTAAATGCACGAAAATACACCTGGAGAGGTGTAATTTAAATCAGAAAGATAGTAATTAGCCACTCTCCAAATCCAAAAGCTATGGCTCTGACCAATGAAAAAGAGCTTTGAAACAGAATTCCCCACAGTTCCATTTCACACATCCTTACTAAAAACCTTCCAAGAGAGCAGCTTGAACATTAAGAGTTTGCATAAATGTAGTAAGTATAGAAATAGCTGCTCTGCTATCAATTATATATAACTATCAGTTGCTATGGCAGTGCCGAAAGGGAAAGTTTTTGTTTAAATCCACGGTATCCGTGTCTTGGGTCTGGCGATTCTGGAACCTTTGATTCTTGTCTTTCACTGGCCATTTCATGGAAAACACCAAATTCTTTCATTTTCACCTTTTCCTTGATTTTGTGTGTCTTTCCACAAGTGCTCAGGCTACTTTTTCAAAGCTGCTTATATACTTTGAATTCAAATATTTTTATAAAGTAAATAACTCTTCTATATTCAGTTTGTAAAGCAAAAGTGAGGGATGAGTGAACATTATCTCCAAAACTGGCTCAGTATAATGGGGAAAAAAAGTCCAGACCTAAACCTGGAGTGGATTCACTGCCCCTCTGACATGGGAATCACCTCAACCATCTATTATGACCTGGCTCTGCTTTTTCAACAGGACTTGATCCGAAGCAGATTCCCCATGGAAACTCAGGTAACCCAAAAATGGAACATTCTTTGAAGAATTTATTTCATTTTATTCATTGATTTATACCCTGCCTTTCTCCCAAAATGGGATTCAAGCCAGCATACAATAATTTAAAAAGAAGGCAACTAAAACATTAATTACAAAAGTTAAAAAAATAATCAATACTAGTATTGAAACACAGCTGTTAAAAAACAACATAGTTGAAACCATTTTTTAAAAAAATTAAAAACATTAAAGCATTAAAAGCAGCACATCAAACACTGCATAAATAAAAGTCACACATCAAAAGCCTGTCTAAATAAGCATCTATTATAAGAACTGGACGATACTGGTTTGCAGTTTGGGTGTACACTCCTGGATTCAGCTTTGGACCTGGGAACCCAGGTTTCTGTGGTGACCAGGAGTGCTTTTGTACACTTCACGTCAGTGTGCCAACTGCACCTGTTTCTGGAGATGCCTGATCTAGCTACAGTGACAGATGCTTCATTTTTATCCCATTTGGATTATTGCAATGTGCTATAGATGGGGCTGTTGTTGGGGAGTGTTGGAAACTTCCATTGGCACAAAGAGGTGTTGGCAGAGTGTTCACTGGGATGGGTTACAGTGCTCCAATAGTTCCACTTTGCTCCGATAGTTCCACTGGATGCCGGTCTGTTTCTGGGCACAAGTATTGATTATGACCTATAATGGAGGGGGGTGTCTTCTGGGGGATTTGGGTCCACAAACAAGGGCTGAGGATTCAAACATACAGTCTATGGTCCACACATTCTCTCTTCTACAGAAGATGATAGACAATGAAGCTTTCTCTCTGCTGGACTTGGAAGGGGAAGGGGCTTATTCTGAGATTCTCCCCAAAGAGGGACGCCATAGAAAGTAAGTAAGCTAGATAGCTTTGAAGTCTCCCTTATGCTCAATTTGAAGTCCCCCGCAAGGAACTCAAGACACGGGTTACCTGATTTCCCCCCTTTTCTCCAGTGTATTCTCACAAAAATGGCAATACCTTCTGGATCTGTTTATTCTGGATCTTGTTATTCTGATACGAACTCCTGCTTCTCATGTCTGTCTGTCTGTCTGTCTGTCTGTCTACCTACCTACCCATCCATCCATCCATCCATCCATCCATCCATCCATCCATCTGTGTATTTTAATAATTGAGTATGGGAGCCATAGAGCCCCTCCCTGCCTGGAAATGCCATTTCTTTGACCTCTGCAGCAAAGTTACAATGAGAGTGTGAACAGTTAAGCTAACAAAGAAGGTATTTCTTTGTGGCATCTCTTTGAGTTCTCCTTGGCCCCAGTTACCCTTTGAGATCAGAGACTGAAAGTGCACATTGATCAGTTTTGTTTTCCATTTTGAGCACTTGCAGATTCTACACATTTATGTCCATCCCCCCCTTGGGCCTTGTTTTGTCTTCCGTTCTGCAGCTGTAGTGACATAAATGCACACATAGGCACGTAGATATAAATTTTCTTGGGGATTGTGATCTAACGTTCACATTAGGATTGCCCTTGAAGGACACCTCTAGACTGAAACCTGTTTCCTTGGAAAGAGATCTCAAGTCCATGAAAACAGAGGGGCGACTGTACTCCAATTCTGCCCTTTCTCTTTCCATTATTCCTTGTCTTTTTGCTCAAGGACCACTGTTCTGAGGTCCAAAATGGAATGTCCAGGAAGACTGAAGTGTTCTGCAGCCGGTTTTTGTATATTCTCATTCTTAATGTCTGGTTTATGTCCATTTACCCTCTGGTCTCTTTGCCCGATGTAGAGTGCTAAAAGGCATTCATGACATACTATGGCATAACTCACATTAGAGGATGAGCAGGTGAAAGTCCCTCTAATATTGTGGGTAATGTCATTAGGTCCTGTGACATTTCCTGAATCGATGTGTGGGCTGATCTGTTGGCCCCATTCGAGATTTGGGATAAAATCCAGCATATTTTGGGATGCTTGTCTTGCTAAACACTGAGAGTCCAAGTCTTATATGTGCTTTATTGACTGCTCAGCTGCTTGCATTCCCCATCCTTGGTTTTGTTGTTACTGCTGTTGTGTCATACCTTCAAATCGTTTTTGATAATAGTGAATCTAAGGTGACCATTTCATGGGTTTTTGGGGTTTTTTTTTTTTTTGCAAGATTTGTTCAGAGGGAGGTTGCCTTTGCCTTCCTCTGAAGCTAAAAGAGTGTGACTTGCTCACTGTCACTCAAGTGTGTTTTGCAATGAATTTTTTCACACACACAGAGTGTCAGTATATTTCTATCTCCTAGTTTCAAAGCTTGGGAAGTTACTTTTTTGGACTGCAATACTCAGAATCCTCCAGCCAGCAGGATCTCTGGATTCTGGGACCAATAGTCCAAACAAACTCTCCTGAGCATTGTTCAAATTTGTTTGGAAAACCTGAGAACCCCGTACCCATTGCCCTTTTCAAAGGCGAACTAGAAAGAGGAGCGTAGAATAAATAACCCTGAATTACAACTTATTCACAGATGTAATAATGTAAGGCCAATCTCATGTTTTTGTTATGTTTTGTGTGCAAAGCTGGCCAAAGGCACACTTCTAATATTTGGATGCCTGCTGTTGTGTTTGTCTGAAATGCTTTTAGGAATTATGCTGAGAAAGTAGCAAGTGGATTATGAGTGATCAAAGAGGTACAGCGAATTCTCAATGTGTGTACTGCATGCTGGCTACCTAAGCTGTTTGCTCTTTGGCCTCTGTGTGTGTGAATGGATCCCTCCCTTGCGTTAATATCCCTACCTGTGTCTGCTGTTGAAATGAAAAGGTCAGTTGCATTTCAAAACTGTTCAAATAGTGACTCATGTGAAAATTAACTAGATGTAAATCTTAATTTGAAACACTGAAAAGAGGGAGACTACTTCAGTTTTGGTTCAAACTATCTAGTGAGAGCCAGCGGTGTAGTGGTTTGAGTGTTGGAGTAAGACTAAGATTCTGGAGACCAGGGTCCACTTCCCAACTTGGCCATGAAACCCACTGGTTGGCCTTGGGCAAGTCACTCTCTCAGCCTCAGGGGAAGGCTAGGGCAAACCTCCTCTGAACAAAATCTTGCCAAGAAAATCCTGTGATAGAGTTAGGGTTTTCTTGGTAAGATTTGTTCAGAGAAGGTTTGCCCTTGCCTCCCCCTGAAGCTGAGAGAGTGTGACTTGCCCCAGGTCAACTAGTGTGTTTCATGGTCAAGTTGGGAATCAAACCCTGGTCTCCAGAGTTGTAGTCCAGCACTCAAATCCCTACATCACGGTGGCGCTTTAAATGCTGTAGCTCCATCCCATGGGATCCTGGGATCTGAAGCATGATGGAATTATTTATAGTCTTCTGCTGAAAACCTCTCAGCTCTTCCCCCAAAACAGAGCCCTGGATGTTTGTCAGTTTATCACTGAACTGCCAATCCCAGATTTCTGTAGGATGGAGCCATGGCAGTTAAAATGGTATTGAACTGCTGTAACTGTATAGTATAAACATACCGCCTTGGGGTCTTTTCTTAGCCCCATTGCTCCTGATGATGGGATGCTATTCTTAATCATACAAATAACATTTAGAAGTGGCCTAAGATGGTTGAGCATGGTAGAATGAATGGGCAGTTGGAAACAGATAAAATACTTGTGAAAGTGAACTGAAATAGGCTTGGTATAATCCTAGTATTTATCTCAAAGTGAGGTTCTGGTGCTTGCTGCATATTTCTCCAGCAATTTGTAGTTGTAACAGCTAATGTGATTCCTGGCAGAACCATTGCATTAAGATAAATTTTCCAGTGGGCACTGCATTTCCCTTTCTCTTTGCCATAAAGAGGCCTGAAATGAGACTGCTATTACTTAGCAACCAAAGCAATTAAAGTGATATAGTTTCCCTCCGATTCACAGGGGTATGGGGAGATATATTGCTTAGAAAGTGCAGATGGCTACTAAAGATTCATTTCTCTTTGGTCATTATCTGATTTTACAAGGTCATATAGACAAGCAGGTGACTTTTCTGGCTTCCGGGGCTACGTCTTCTCCATCCTTTCAGGAAAGGTAACCATTTTGCCATCGTGAACACATTGGATGTATCCACTCTAGACAATTGAAGTAGTTTGATACTACTTTATCTGCCATATCTCCATTCTATGGAATCCTGGGATTTCTAATTTGGTGAGGGCTGCTGGAAACCTCTAGTGCTATAATTCAGGGGTTGTCACCAAACTACAATCCCAGGATTCTATCAGATAGAGCCGAGACAGTTAAAGTGGTATCAAACTGCTATAATTGTGCAGTGTACAGATATACACCCACTCATAAGTATTTAGCTATGCTGAACCAGATGAGTTACAAATGCAGAAGCAGTCTTTTCAGTGGTCCAGTCAATCCCTTTAAGGAGATATCTTTGAAGCCATGGTGAGGTCAAAGGGGAAAAGATGATCCTTGATATATATTGATACTGTGTAGCCCAGATAGGATCAAAATACATTTACAGGATCTATGAGTGATGGGTGCTTAGCAAATAATATATAAGCTGTTTTTTCAGAGTTCAGCTTAGAACATTTGTCAGTCTAGTCCCACATTGTCTACTGTCATCACGAGTGGCTTTCAGCCTTTACACATGCATTGCTAGGTAGGTTTCGTACCATATAGATATTGTCCCTGTATGTCAGTGGGGTAATGATCCCATTCCAGGTTTTCATGTGAACTTTAGAGGAGCCATCCACAGTGTTGGGGACTTTGTATAGGTCCCTTGAAGTTCAACCCGAAATGGATTTTCCACTGCACTTGTATGGATGCCAACTGCTGGTACTATTCAATATGGACATGGATTCTGGGAGTTTTAGTCCAAAAAAGTAACGTTTCAAAATTTGGTCTCTCCCATTTGGTAGGCTGATATGGCTTTTATCCTTCCTGATATTCACCTACAAGCAGATCTGTGTCACCTGTTTCTGTCTGGGAAATGCTTATTTAATGTACAGTAGTTACAAGGCTGACCTCAGTTGCTTCCGGGGCCAGCAATGAACAGAGTCACAACTCTTCATAGCGATGCCTTCCTGTGATCAGAAGTTGGAAAACATGCTGTCACATTTGGCTGACATTCAGTACAATCAAACGTGGCCCACACCAGGGTCCCTCCATTTGAGGGGAAAACATGCTGGTAAATCTGTTTCAGTTGATCTCTGTGCTCTGAGGGAATTGAATGCAGCTTCTGAAGAAGAAAGATCAAGGAGAAAGTGTTATCGATTAATTGGAACCTGACATCCATGTTAAGGAACAGTTCAAACAAACTATGCTGTTTACCAGCAGGATTTAATTGGCCATTGGCTACAAATGGTAATTGGTCAATGTTCTCTTTCCTAGATCTATAAGAACATTTGAGCATTCTTTTATGCACTAGGTTTATGACTGGAACTGGTGCGCTTCAGGCCTCATATTCTATATTTTTATACAAGGTATTTTTAATGAAAGTGTTCCAACATGTATTTTATATATGGATTATGCATTCACATTTTAATGCAAAATTTTGTGTATTTTTATTCTTTTACTTTTAAATGGATAGGAGAATATGTGTCAGTTATCCTCTTTTGTTTGCAATACAGTAAACCTGTGTATTGCATTGCCTCCATATAGGCCATTGTGGAAGGCCTTGTCAAAAATTTGTTATTGTAGCTGTAGATTGACAGGGCCACATATTGTTGCTGTTCCTGTTGTTATTTAAAGTGCATTAATTGCTTTCCACCACCGACACTGAAAGCAAAACACGACTTGCCTGCCAAATTCTTTGCAAACACGTATCTGAGTTAGGCTGAGTACATGCAGACCTTTGTGCAGCCAATGGTTCTGGAAACATGCACACAGCCTCCCTTCTCTCTTTGAATGGAAAGCTAATCCACCATAATGCAACAGGTCAGCTCAAGGTTTAGGTGCCTTCTGTTCCATCTGCTTTGGGATCCAGTGCAACTATACCACATTTTCCGACATTTCACAGACATGTGGCCAAACAACATCAGAGTGTGGTCAAGATGGTAAAAGGTAATAATGGTAATAATACCAAGATGGTAAAAGGTAATAATACAAAAGGTAGGAGAGGCTGCAGCAGTTTGCGTTTCCTTGAACCTACTGAGGAGGGCAAGATCCAACCCTCTCCTTTACAATTCCACCCCTCTACACAATGAGTTGAGTGCAAACTACTTTTGCACTTTAAAGTCAATTTGCAGCAATGGAAGTAAAAATGGGGGGCAAAGGGGGGAAAGTGGGAGGAGGAGAGAGAAACAGGGACATTATTAAAGCATTTGAAAAAGTGGAAAGCCAGAAGATCGATCAGGACTGTCTCTCCTGAATCAGGACAATTGGAAGATATGCTACATTGCTGTATAATTACCCCATGTTAAAAGTGTGTAGGATCTTGTCTTCTTGCTCTCACAGTTCCTTACCTTTGGTCCAGTTGGTTGGGGTTCATGGCACACGGAAATCTTGACATGGCTGGACCAGCCTTAGAATATGTGGACACTTAAACTGAGTCCTCAGGATGCTGGAACACACTTCATGTGTGCTCAGATATATGGCAATACTCACTAGTCCTTCTGCATTCCCCTCCCTCTCATTGCTCACCCCACCCCCCCAAAAAAATCTGTGACAGTTTTCATTTGACTAGCAAACTAGATTCTGGCCTGCAATTCCTATGCTGTCACTTAGATACTATCATAGAATCAGAGAAGTTGGAAGAGGACCCAAGGGTCATGTAGCCCCCAAAGGTCATCCAAACAATGCAGAAAGTCCACAGCTAAAGTATCTCTGAGAAATGGCCATCTCAGAGGATTGGACTGGATGGCCCTTGTGGTCTCTTCCAACTCTGAAATTCTATGAAATGCCAAAGTTAGACTAGTCCATGCCATCACATTTCCAGGTGTAAATGCTGCACAGTAAAGAAAGTTGAGAGGAAGACAGATCAGCATATTTTAAAGGTGGTGCTGGAGGAGAATTCTGCAGATACCACAAGCTGTGAAAAAGACAAACAGGTGGGTCCAAGAGCAGAGCTAGTCCAAATTTTCCCTATAAGCCAAAATAACTAAACCAAGGCTATTGTACTTTGGACATACTATGAAAAGATATGACTCACTAAAATATAAAATAAAGCTTGATGCAGATAAAAACATTAGGAGAAGATCAAGACCACATTACAGGTGGATTGATTCAATCAAGAAGCCATGACCTCTATCTTGCAAGATCTGAATAGGACTGTTGAAGACTAGCTTTCTTGGGGGGTCTCTCAATCATAGGGTTGCCATAGGCTGAAGATTACTTGAATTGCAATTAACTGCTAAAGAGCATCAATTTGACGAAGCCTGACACAGTTGTTAGGAGTCTTTCTAGTTTACAGATTGTAAAGCGCTTAGACAGTGTTAGTTCACTGATAAGCAGTATAGAAATGTACACACTATTGCTATTGCTATTGCTATTTCCTTCTCTCTCAGCCCTGCTTGGAGATGCCAAGGATTAAAACTAGAGCCTTTTGAATACAAAGCAGAGGCCCTGTCTCTGGGTGGTGGTCCTTTTTGCTGATGAAAACGTTTTCTCCCTAAGACCGATGTATGAATAGCATACTTTCTCTCCAAAGGTATGCAGCTGAAGACACACTATCCCATTTACATCCTAAAAAGAAATCCAGGCAAATATTTAATACTTAGTATTTCAGCAAAAGCCCTCTGAGAGAGTGCAGTGACAATTAAAACTGAATGCTTGATGGCTTTCATCATGCTTTCATTTTTCCAGATAGCATTAAAATATGTCAGTGTTAATTGTAGCAAGCTATATTTCTCCCCTGATAGTGCCTTTTACTTAGCATTTGATGAAAGGATTTTTTAAAAAAAAAGTAACAATATTTTTTCTTATGGAATGAGCTCTTTTTCTTTTTCCTTTCTTTTTCCTTATTTCTTTCTGTCCACTCAACCACAAAGTTGCTCCACATTTCCTTGCGGGTATGCTTGCTTAATTTGCTCCACACAATAGCCTCACCACCACACTCCCACTCTTCTTTAAACAGTTGATTCACTTCAGCCAACCATGCGCACAGATCTCAACCGTAAAGTTAGAAAGGCTCCATCTTGAACCTTAATGAAACTCTCAGATGATCTGATAGTTAACATTCACAGAGCATTGTATAAACAGAGTCAAAGGTAACGATGGACAGAGTTTGGAAAAGTGAATTTTGAGGATAATAAAGTCCCACGCTGTCTGGGTTATTCTGGGGAAATGGTAGTGCATCAAGGTAACTTTTCCAAGCTCTGTTGGTGCAGTCTGTATCCTACCTTTGTACAGTACAGTATTTATTATTACAGTCCATATAAATACAAGTAAACAACAGACAAAAATTGCACATTATCAGATAGGATTTGGCATTGCAAAAACACAATAAAAGTGAGACACTTCATAAAAACATTTTAGATATTCTGGCTAATTTTAGGAGTTTCCTTCTCTCTAACCTTAATTATCAAAGACAGGAATGTGGCAACTGACAGAGTGACATTAGAACATCTGTCCTCTAATAGAACTTTAACATAAAATTTATGAGATTGGCAAGGTATGTGGCTTAATAGATCAACTGTTTGTAGCCTTTGCTATAAAAAATGCAAGATAATAAAAAGTGCAACATAGCTTCTATCTCCTGTAAATGACTATGACAAAATCTCAAAGAGAGGGGCAGCCCAGCATACCTATCCAAATGGAGTTCTGAAGGGAAAGCATTACATCTGGCCTTAGTAAATAATATGCAGTAATTAAGAACAGTGAAGTTCTTATAGTCTGCCAGAAGAAAAAATCAGACCCAATGTCAAAAAAGTAATTATTATTCCAAGTTCTCTCTGGTCCTCCTTTTAGGGGGACAGTTGCTGCAGAGCAATCTGAATACTGCAGCTCCTGGGGCGACACCAAGACCCAAATGGTAAATAGACATTTTAGTTTATGCCCATTTGAAGGTTAGGAACACAGTTGTGTATTCATATTACACATAATTAGGTTACTTTATTGTTCTTGTATGCCTTCAAGTAGTTCCTGACTTATGGCAACCCTAAGGTGAACCTATCATATGGTTTTCTTGGCAAGATTTGTTCAGAGCAGGTTCCCCTGAGGCTGAGAGCATGTGACTTCCCTAAGGTCACCCAGTGGGTTTCATGGCTAAGCGGGGAATTGAACCCCCGATCGCCAGAGTCCTAGTCATACGCTTAAACCACTACACCATGCTATCTCAGCCGTTTATGCTACTACCTCCTCATAAACCTTGTAGTCAGGGCATGCCATCAATCATATTTTAATGCTCATGCTTTGGTTTCCCATATTTGTTGCAAATGTTTTTGACAGGTGTCCATTGAAGATAATCTTGGAACAACCTCCTGGAAAAGAAGAAGTTGTCGCTGTCCCAACACTTACTGTCAGTGAAGGAAAAGCTCTTTCAGAAGTCTTTCAGACATGCCTACTCCTATCTCCCATCACCCAGCACCTTCTCCACACCATTCCAGGCTCAGATAAGTAATGTTCTTCTTTCCCAAAAGTCCGTTTGCATAGTGACTTGCTGTTCTTCGCAGTCCCATTGAAGGATTTGATATGACACACACACAGGGTGACAAGCTGGAGGACGTTGGGAGGGGGATGAAATAACTGGGCAACAGTTTCTCAAGTGGACAGTTGGTGCTAATCCTTCTAGCTCTAGTCATGTGAATGCCTAAATGAACTTGAAAGATGGTTTCCTCCATCCAGGGGCTGCATGTCAGTTTTTGAATTGGGCACTTCCAACACTTCTTGGTCATAGAATCATAGAATTGGAAGAGACCCCCAAGGGCCATCCAGTCTAACCCTCCTGCCATACAGAAACTCACAATCAAAGCTCCCCCAACAGATGGCCATCAAGACTCTGTTTAAAGACCTCCAAAGAAGGACACTCCATCACAATCTCCAAGGGAGTGTGTTCCACTGTCAAACAGCTCTTACTGTCCTTCTAATGTTGAGGTGGAATCTCTTTTCCTGCAGCTTGCATCCATTGGTCTGGTTTCCGGAGCAGCAGAAAAAAAGCTTGCTCCATCCTCAATGTGACACCAGAGTCATAGTGCAATGCTCAAACCACTGTGTCATGGCAGTTAAAGTGGTGTCAAGTTGCTTTAATTCTACAGTGTGGAATGATTCTAGTTTAATTCTACAGTGTGGAATTGTTCTTGTTGCAATTCTATTAAAATTAACATTTCCTTTTCCAAAGGTAATGATAATTATTACATCTGGTTGCTTTAAAAACCATCTGAGATCTATAAGCTGCTGGGCTGCGTTAGAGATAACACCATCTTCCTCATACTTTACTCGACACCCATAACTGAGCATGAAGCACAAGGAATAAAACATGCCAGCAATGGAAAGCATAATATTTCTCCTTTGTCATTTAGTGAGACTGCCTTATAACTACTAAAGCAGCTAAAATGACAGTTATACTTCAAAATAAATACAGTTACCTAAGGGATAGTAATTACAGTCATATTGTAAGTTAATTATACCTTGGTACTGGGAAGAGGGATTTGTTACAAGTTATTTGAGGGTTTTGTTAATTAGGTTTTAGAAATTAGTTGCTTTCTAGCTCTGGTTTTTCTTCTTCTAGGGAATTTCCCAAATAGAAGAAATTAAAAACACACCTCACTCTTCAGGTGTACATGAATGGATTTATAAAAGTGGTTTGAGCATTGACTATGATTCTGGAGATCAGGGTTTGAATCCTGGCTTGGCCATGTAAACTCACTGGGTGACCCAACGAAAGTCACAGTCTCTCAGCCTCAAAGGATGATAATGGAAAAACCCCTTTGAAGAAACGTGCCAAGAAAACCCCATGATAGCTTTGCGTAGGATTGCCATTAAGTTGGAAACAACTTGAAGGCACACAACAACAACATGACTATACGATAACCATTTTGTTAGGGTTTTTTGTGGGTTTTTCATGCTATGAGGCCATGTTCTAGAAGAACTTACTCCAGGAATAAACTCTTCTATAAAACAGCCTCATAGCCTGAAAAACCTACACACAAAAAAATATGGATGCTGGCCATGAAAGCCTTCAACCATTTTGTTGTTGTTCATTTCTAGTGTGTAAGTCTGAGTCAGAAAACCCCATGATAGGTTTGCCGTAGGATCGCCATAACCTGGAAACAACTGGAAGGCACACACTGACACAACAACAACATGACCACATGGCAACTGTTTTGTTGTTTGTTCATTTCTAGTTGTAGGTCTGAGTCAGAAAACTCCGTGATAGGTTTGCCATAGGATTGCCATAAGTTAGAAACTACTTGAAGGCACACAATGGCACAACAACAGCATAACCATATGGCAACCATTTTGTTGTTTGTTCATTTCTAGTTGTAAATCTGAGTCTGAAAACTCCATTATAGGTTTGCCGTAGGAAACAACTTGAAGCACACAACAACGCAACATGACTATATGGTAGCCATTTTGTTGCTTGTTCATTTTGAGTTGTAAGTCTGAGTCAGTGGGTGAGACACATGGTAGATTTGTTCTAGATAGATATTTACCATTGTTTACATATTAAGCATGATTCATAATATGAAAAGCAAAATAGATGTCTCTCCAGACCTTCCTAGGAGGTGTCGCAAATAGCAAGAAGATAAAGTTAACCAAAAAAGGGCATCGAGAATTTGACAATCTGTTCTCCGCCCTCCATCTCTCTCAGACAAGGACTCAGTTTTCATAGGCAGCTCCTGGCTGGTGATGTTTAGCTATGACATACACCGCTAGGAATCAATCACTTTGATGCTTTATCTTATCTCAAAAGATATAGTTTAGTGGCCTGTTTGGTGGCTGTTGTAATATTACTTGAACAGCCTCTTTACGAAGTGTGAGAGAAGTACTTTCTTGCCCTTTTGTGAGAATGGAAAAGTTGACACCACAGTCGCCTCACGAAATGGCTGTTTGGGGATCATGAGAAGATGGCCGCAGGCTTTCCTGTTTTGTTTTTTGCAAGGTGAACCATCAGGGTCACTACTTAAAATGACAATTTTGCTATGTTTAGGGGGGGGACCCAAATATCTTTTTATGTAGAATATGACGAGGATAGCTTGGGTACCAGGAATTCTAGTATTAAAAGAGTACATGCCAATCCTCTGCCTTATGTCATGGTGTCCAAAAGAAAAATATGCTCTGTGTCGCTTCCTTAACATGACTGATGATGTGGAAGATCATATTTATCACCATTGTTTGACTCAAGGAGAGCTGCTTATCTTTAAGGAGTGTGTGATCTTAGACATCGCTTTATTGCAGTGATGAAATCATGACCTCTTGGCAAAAAGTAAGATAAATTTAACTAACAGCACATCTGTAGAAGCAATGCAGTTTGTCACCACATTAACTGCCAGGGCTCCATCCTACAGACTCCTGGGATTTCTAGTGTTGTGAGGCACCAGCATTGTTTAAAGACCTTGTAAAACTAAAAATCAGAGGGTTTGATAGGATGGAGCTGCAGCACTTAAAGTGATATAAAATTGGACTATTTCTACAGTGTAGATGCACCTTAGATGGCTTCTTGGAGCATTTTTGTTGTTTCACTAAGGGGTGATGGCAACATTTCTTCCATCAACAGACAGAAAATTCTAGACAAACTGAACACAGTTTCCCTGGTTCCAAATTCAAGGCTTTTGGAGGGTATGTGACGGCAACATTTGAAAAGATTCCTAGGATTAGTACTTGGCTTGCCTTTGGAAACCCTTGCCTTTTCTAGACTAATGCCTTATGCTTTGCCTCACTGCCCCAGAAAAATGTGTTTAAAATCTGCATATGCTAGTTAAAATGCATGGGATTAAAAAGCCATGAATAATTACTGTAATTTAAAGAAAAATGCAATGTATCTTAACAGAGCAGGGGAGATTGCTACAGGTGGCCCAAATGTTCACTTAGCCTGCTGTCCAAGTTTTAACTTCAGGGTCTCTGCTGTCCTTTCTTAGCATTCAAAATTCAGTTTTTTGGAACATAGGGAGCATAACCTCTGTAAATTTCCATCTTTCTTTCTTTCTTTCTTTCTTTCTTTCTTTCTTTCTTTCTTTCTCCACCAGTTCTACCAGCATTGGACATAAGGTGCCTTTAAAACTTTTTCGAGGGACTTTTTCTTTCTTTTCCTCCTTTGCTTAAATATAATGGCTGCAGTCCTGCATGGCACAGTATAGGGCAGTAGTTCCACATGTGGAACTATGATACATCTAGCCATTCATCAATCCCCAAATCTACAATGGAGTTGTTGTGGCCTCCCTACAGCCATTTAGGATTGAAGGAGCATCTAGCTATGTCCTTACAGCCAGTTGTGAAATGATTACTCCCTTCTCTGCATTCTCTGAAGATGCCAGCCACAGATGCAGGTGAAATGTCAGGAATAAACTCTTCTAGAACATGGCCACATAGCCTGAAAAACCCAGAAATACTATGGATGCCAGCCATGAAAGCCTTTGACTTCACATTACACCCTTCGCTGAGGTCCGCTGGGGTCTTTCAGAGGTCTCAGCAGTTGATGTAATCATTTCATGTCTGGCTGCAGGAACATAGCCAGACGCTTCTTCAAACATCCTTTCTTTTCCCTCTTCAACAGGCATGGAATGGCCATGAGGGAGTGAGGCTGCATCTGCTCTACAATAGGTCCGGGGAGGAAAGAAATACCAACTTCCACCTCAACCAAAGCAAATATATGCAGGTCTCAGGCTCCATCTACACTGCAGAATTAATGCAGTATGACACCACTTTGACTGCCATGGCTCTATGCTATTGAATTCTGGGTTTTGTAAAACTTTAAAATGTTAGTTATTCAGCACAAACAGTGCAAATTACGCAAGTTCCAGAACCAAGCAAGCTCTGGAAGAAAATATGCACTCCTTCAAGGAGCTACTGGAGATGATCCTCTTCTGAAGATGACATAAATAGTTGAGAAATGTAGCAAATAAGGTAGTTAGAGTGGACTTTCCAGTGAAGAGAGCAGGATGATATAGATGACTGTAGTTTTGTGAGATATTTAGCCATCTCTGCCAGAGAGCTTGGGTGCCATAACAGACTACAAATTCCAGAATTGCGTAGAATGGTGCCCTGACAGCTAAAGCAGTGTCAAACTGCATTAATTCTGCAGTGTGGCAGCAGCCTAAGACTGGCTTATCTTTGTTCACTAACAGGATGCCAGTGATAGGTTATAAGATCCTAGGAGCAGAGACTTTCTACCTATGCTCTACTGCAAAGTGAAATGTACACCAGTGCGGACCCATTCAGGACTGGGCAGAGTTTGGATTCTGTGTCAAAATTTGTCTCAGATTCGAAATCTTCATTTTAAAAAATTTACATAGTACAGATTATACGATCTATAATTCATAATATACATTTTTGCTCCCTTTTCCTCCACCCACAAATGGCCATACAGAGGGTTTACTCTCCATTTAAATTAACAATCATTGTCAGAGATATGAAATATAACATTAACTAATTTTTAAAAATCTCTTCATACCCCATTTTTCTTCTACTTTCTTAATCACAATTTCTCATTTATCTTTCCATGATTCTTTATTGCTTTGGCCAATATATTTAAGCCTTCTAGGGAGATCAAATAATACATATTCATTTATATATTTAAACAAATAAAACTGGTTCCAATTTGCTTTCTTTTCCCACCTTACAGCAAACACTGCACTGGTGGCTTTTAAAATTTGTTCCATCACCTATCTTTCATTACTATTCAAGCCCAATTTCTCTGAATTAAGAGTTAAACATATTTTTTGCTTAACTGTATCTCTATCCCTGTTATTATATTTATCTGTCCTGTAACTTCTATCTAAAATTCTTGAACAAATGATTATTCTTACCACATATATATATAAATGCATATAAATGTATTCAATCCAAAATCTGAATTTATGTATATACATTTCTATAAATGTATACAACCCAAAATCTGAGCGTGACCATGCCTTGTCCCTCTGCAGATCTCTTGTTACAGTGAGTGCATCATCTGTTGGATCACACTGAGAACTGGGGGGTTATTTACACATTGAAAATAATCCAGGATGAATTCGGGATGAATCTCTGTTGTTCTCATGCATCCCAAATGCCCTCGATTAAGTTTTGGGGAGGCTTCCAAAAACATCACTTACCCCAGGATAATAGATATTGGGCATTTTCCTGTGTTTTTACAAAAGATTTGCATCATCGGCTATGTGAGCAATGATGGGAATAGACCCAAACAGGCTCAGGATAGAACTCTCCATGCCTTTAACTGGTTTTGAATGCATTCGCATCATTGACAGCCCATGCAATTGAGATAGCACTGCCCCTTCCCCAGCAGAACAGCCACCGCTGGGGAGAAAAGAGGAAAAGAAAGAGGAAAAGAAGGGAGAGAAAAAGTGATGCCAAGCCCCCTGTGCCTGGCTGAGGGGTGCTGGTGGGTGCAGGAACAAGGGAAGGGTGTTTGCACTTGTGAGCAACCAAACTGGCAAAGATGTGGAGTGATGCGGATTCCAGAAAGATGTGCTTCCATGGTGTGAATAACAAAGCTGGAATGCATGAGTGAGGTTATTCACATTGTTCTAGTAAAAAAATCAACATGTGAATGAGGCCTGGACTGCATATGCCAGTCTCTGGAAGGATAGCAGGTATCCATTGTGGCAGAGGAATGGATTTTTCCAAGTGGACTTCAAGAATCTCTCCAGTCTCACAAAACACGCGCGCGCGCACACACACACACACAAGTTATTTTAAAAATTCTGGACATCCAGGTTCCATTTGATCAGTCATGGCACATACCTATGGATAGATCTATCTTCCATTAATTTCTGTTAGCCACTGTTTCTTTTTTGAAGCTCCCTGTGGTTTAAATGCAGTCTGGGAACGCTAGCTACATTAGCATGACATATTTGCTGGGACTGTTGAAAGAAAGCCAGCTTGAGTTAAAAGCATCTGAGACTCTGGTCTTCATTCAGTATTAGCCCTGAATTGGCTCAGTTAAGCTGATGGTTATGAATTATATTATGAAAGATTGCCTGGTGAGTTTTTCCTTCTGTTACCTTGGCGTGTAGGAAATTGAAAATTCAGAGCTGGCCTTCTTTGTCCAGCAGGCAGAGGGCACCATTTGACCACTCACAGCCGTCTGAAGACCAAAGCTCAAGTTTGCAATCAGCGCACTAATCCCTTTGGCTTGCCCCCCTGCAGCGTAAAGCAGTTCCAGCAAAACATCTGAATTTTCAATGCAAAAATTCATACTCTTCAACATTTACAGAAGAAAATGGGGCTGCTATGTTAACCCAACACCTCTCTTCTTGCACCGCATGCTGTGTTTGCACCCCCTTTGTATACACTATTCCACCTGGATCAAGAATTTTTCCCTGCTTCCTTCATGTGTGTGTGTGTGTTGTGTTGTGTGCCTTCAAGTCATTTCTGACTTATGGCAACCCTAAAGCAAACCTGTCGTGGAGTTTTCTTGACAAGACTTCTTCAAAAGTAGTTTGCCATTGCCTTCCCCTGAGGCTGAGAGCATGTGACTTGCCCAATGTCTCCCAGTGGGTTTCATGGCCAAGCTGGGAATCGAACCTTGGTCTCCAGGGTCATAGTCCAACACTCAAACGACTATGCCATGCAGGCTCTCTGTTCATATAACGTAATTCCTTCATATGCCCCATTGATATGGTCTCCAGTGCCATAGTCCATCACTCAAACCAATACGCCATGCTGGCTCTCTATTCACATAGAATATGAATATAACATAATTGCTTCATATGCCTCTTTCATATGCCCCATTTGATATCTTAGCTGGACAGCTTTTCCCAGCTGATGACCTCCAGGTACATTGGACTATACCTTCCACTATCCACAGTTGGAAGTTGTAGACCGATACATATTGAAGTCAACAGTTTTGGGACTGAGTTATTTTGGAGTTACAGAATTTTGTATTCCTTTATTCTGCAACCACTGCTGGATCCATTTGTTCTGCAGTAGCAAGTAGCAAGGCACACAGACATACAACCAACAACTCATGGTGTGATTCACCCACAGCACTTTACAAACCTTTTGGGTTTAATGGGAGAGATACAGGCACATGCTTCATTCTCCATAAACCAGCAGACTTAAAAGTGCTTAATTTTAGCCAGAGCTTGCCTTTAATGTACTGCAGAACTTTTACTTTCACAGTACTGTGGGTCTGGCTGTACTTATTATAGAAATCTCTGTCACCACTCAGACAGACTCAGAAACATTTTATTACCTGGACGGAGAGCTAGGAGGGTGGGAATGGAAGGGCAGTCTTTGTAAATATCTATGCATTAGCAATCATAAAAAGAAAAAGAAAAGGCAAAAGCCCTTCATTACTTTAGCAATATAGAATGTTTTGAAAGTATAGGCAAGCTAACAAGAGAAGCAATAGATGAAAAGGAACAGTTAAGAGCACCATCCTATATGTTCTTCCTCGGAAGGAAGCCCAATTGTATTCACTGGGTGGGAATCACATGCAACTCCAGATGTTGTTGAACTAGATGTCCCAGAATTCCGCACCACTGGCTACGGTGGCAAGAGCTGTCAGGAGTTGCAGTCCAACAATATCCGAAGGGTCGTATTTTGCCCACAACTGTTGTATGCAATGAGTCTTAAGTTCAGATAAATAGATAGGGGTGCAGCTATGAGGGCATTGCCTTTCCAAATAAGAATTATGCTCCCATAAAATGTTCACTTTAGTCCTCAAATTTCTAACATCAGAGAGAGAGAGAGAGAGAGCAAATAGTTCACTTGTACAAGTCTTATATGTGCTGTGTTGTTTTTCTTGCTGTTGTTATTATTATATTTATATCCTCTCATTTTCCCCACATTCTATTTTTGCCTAAATTTGCCTAAATTCTATTTTTAAATGGTCAATGGAAGATTTAAATTACTGCAACGCTAGAAATTTGGAGACCGAAGAAAACTTTTAGGGGGACAGGCAGAATTCTTAATTTTGGCAGCTTGTGTTATGTGTGCCTTCAAATCATTTCTGACTTGTGATAACGCTGCATGGTCGAAAGGATGTGTCCAGGCGACAGGAGGGCAAAAGTTCTTAATGTGGAAGCACAGACAAAAACTACTCTTTCAAGCAGAGAAACCCTGGATTGTATGCACTGAATTCAGGAAACTACTTTTGCACTTTGAATGCTGTTGCAGTGACATTTTGCATTGAAGTGGGAGAATGAGAAAGAAAATGGGACATTTTTAAGGCCGGTGAGAAAGTGGGACAGCAGAGGATTAAAAGGAGCCATCCCTGCCAAACTGGGGCAGTTGGAGGGCATAGACTAGTACAACTGGCATTGGGAAAAAACCCTTCCATCTGCTTCAATACGAGTGGGGTTTGTTTTTTGCAATATAGATTACAGCAAGGCTGCATCCTCACAGCAGAAATAATCCGGTTTGGCACCACTTTAACTGCCATGGCTCAGTCCTTTAGAATTCTGGGAACTATTTTTATACCTTATTTTTATTATATATACAAACATATAAACATATAAAAATAAGCTTGAATAAAAAATAATGTACATTGAACATAACTTCCATTGTCTCAATCTTTTCCATGTTAATTTTTATTCTACATTTAGTTCTACTATTTACTTTCCTTAGAGTATTATCTCCAATCTGACCTCTTGCCATGCACTAATTGATATTTTGCTAATACCTTTAATTCTATAAATCAATGCTTGCACTTCATTGTTTTACAATATAACAGAATCAGGGACCATTCTTTATCTATTAAATCTTTGTCTTTGTGGTTTAGACGGCCGGTTAATTTATCCATTTCATCCATCTCAATAGCTTTATCATCCAGTCTTCTAATCTCAGAGTTTCTTGACTTTTCCATACTTGTGCCACCACTATTCTTGCCGCTGTTATCAAATAAAGGCATACTCTTTCATATTTCCTCTGTATTTGAGATGACATTTTATTCAACATATTTAGTAAAATATATTTCCGGTTTCATCTCATATTTTATCTTCAACATTTGTTCAATTTCTGTGTGTATCTGTTTCCAATATACAGTACTTTTAAGTTGGGGCATCTTCACCATATGTGCAACCAATATTAGAGCAGTGAGCCATGTCAGTTAAAGTGGTGTCAAATTGGATTATTTCTGCTGTGTGGAACCGCCCAAGTGAGCTTCCTCCCCCATCCCTCCCAACTAGTTTCTGGTATAGAAATTAGTGGATTTTAACATTTTGCCCCATTCTGCTTCAGGCCTAATCTGGAGTGGCTTTTATTCACCTGCAATTTACATTGTGAGAAAAAAAAATAAACCTTTCCAGGTCCATTTCCATTTTGGGAGGTGGCAGGGGATTCGTGCAAGCTAGATAAAGATGAACCATGCAGAAGAAATGTTAGGGTTTTTTTCTACTGTTGCTCTTTTTCATTTTTCTAATTAATTATCTTGTTAATTGACTAGTTGTTTTAAAGTCCAGTACTAATTAACCAAATTAAAATAATCAGAGTTTTCTAGATGATCAGTCTGACCTTTAGCGGTAAAGAGTAAGTATGAGAGATTCATTAGGATGAATATTATAAACACATTAATAAAGATTGGATTGCCCCCCCCCCCAAAAAAAACCCCCCACATAAAATCAGAGGGCTGGATGCAGAACTCAAGTGGCCACACTTTGCATGGATGAAGTCTGATTTACAACCCTCACACTTTCCAGTTAAAAGTACCAGTACGGGAAACTACCAGAGAGCTAGAAGGTCCAAAGGTATGAAACTGTACAAGGCAGTGTAATGTAGTGTTTAGCATATTGGACTGGGACTTGGGAAATCCATATTGGGCTGTGACACTCTCTAGGAAACCTTGGGTCAAACATTTTCTCGATCCAGTGGGTTGTTGTGCGGATAAAGTACATTCAGTCCTCCATATCCATGGATTTTTTATCCATGTATTCAAGCACCCACAGTTTGAAAATATTCTAAAAATATATAAATTCCAAAAAGTAAACCATAATTTTTTGCAAGAGACACCATCTCACTGTGCCATTGCATTTAATTGGACTTGCATATCCACAGATTTTGCTATCCACAGGGGCTCCTGGAACCAAGCCCCAGTGGATACCAAGGGCCCACTGTACCATCCATCATGCAATCAGTTGCATAACTGTGCAATCCAATAATGCCAGTGTATTTAATACTGCATAGTTTTATGCTATGGCCACTATGTCATATTGCCCTCCTCTGAGCATGGAAAAGATTTTGGTGGGTGGGGAGGGCAGGTTGGATTGCAACTCCCCAAACCCCTTAGCCAGCAGTCATTTGAGGAATTGTCTGCCCAAAGCATAACTCTTACAAATTCTATGCCTCATTCCCTTGACATAGATTCCTACACATCTGGGATCCACAAGAAGGAAACAGAAGCAACTGCAATGTTATTTCTTCTTCAAATGGCCAAGGAAGCATGAGGTGTAATGGGATGCAGCCAGAGACATGATCTAGCCCATTTTCAGGACAATTAAGTCCTCCCTTTTGGATTAGTAAGAGGACACCGCTGCAAATGTGTCTGAATGCTGGGAAGCAGCCCTGCCAGAGAGCCTGTAACAATATCCCTTCTTCTCCAGCCTCTGAGCATCTCCTGTATGTCTAAAATCAATGTACACTTGCTGAACTCTTCATCCATTAGTCAAAAGTGCTGTTTGTTTCCTGTGTTTTCTTATTCTCTTGCCAGGTAAGTCCCTGGCTAGTGAGGCAGGCCAAGTCTGGCTGTGCAAATGTGCACAGTGCTGGCTTCAGCTATAACCACATGTGACTTGGAACATGGATAGCATTTTAGTACCCACCCAGGAAAGCCTGGGATGAGGGTGGGTGAGGAGGTAGAACTTGAATCAAATATTGGACACAGTCATTTCAGACCAAGTATGCAGTGGCTCAAGTGGTTAAGATGTTGACTGCAGTATTGATAGATTGGCAGTTCGAGGCCCAGGTGCTGCAAGATGGGGTGAGCTCCTGTCACTAGTCCCAGCTTCTGCCAACCTAGCAGTTTGAAAGCATGCAAATGCAAGTAGATAAATAGGTATCACTTCTCAATGGGAAAGTAACAGCGTTCAGTGCAGTCATGCTGGCCACGTGATCACCAGAGTCATCCTCGGACAACACTGGCTCTTTGGCTTAGAAAGAGTCCATCCAACCTCTGTTTAAAGACCTCCAAAGAAGGAGACGCCACCACAGTCTGAGGAATCATAGGCGCATTACAGACGGGCCTATGAGGCGCCATCGTTATGCGCAAGGGGCAGCGCTTCCTGATGCGCCTTGCCCCTCGCGCGTAACGAGTATGTCAAAATGGCGGCATCTGGACATCATGCGCCAGAAGTGGCGTCGCGAGTGCGTGCCTCGGGCCTTGCGGTGCCTCTTCCGGGGCGCAGGAAGAAGCGCCATTTTGGCGCTTCTTTCTTGCTGCGCCCGGGAACCGCGCAGTTTGGCTGCTGAGGTTCCCGGATGCAGCAACCGGCAGCGGCGCGAGACCGCCCGTTTTGGGTGGTCTGTAACGCACCATAGATTCTTCGAGAAGGAAGGGACCACAAGGACCATCTAATCCAACCCACTGCCATGCAGGAACACACAATTACAGGACTTCTAAAAGATGCCCATCCAATGTCTGTTTACAGACTTTCAAAGATGGAGAGTCCACCACCCTTTCAGGCAATCTATTTTACTGTCAATCAGCTCTTACAGTAAAGAGGTTCTTCCTAATGTTTAGTGGAATCTCTTTTCTGTAATTAAACTCCATTCGTATTCTAGGCTCTGGAGTAACAGAAAACAAACTTGCTCCATCTTCTACATGAAATTCTTTCAGATATTTAAAGATGGCTATCATGTCACCTATTAGTCTTCTCATCTCCAAGCTAAACACACCCAAGTTCCTAAGTTGTTTCTCATAATTGTTTGTCTCCAGACCTTTTACCTTCTTGGTCACCCTTCTCTGGATGCCTTCCAGCATGTCGATATCCTTCTTGGACTGTAGTGTCCAGCACTGAACACAGTATTTCTCATTTTAATTGTGTAACTAAACTAAAAACATCACTCCATGCATCTGAGGGTGTGTAGACTCAAGTCTATGAAACCTCATGCCACCAGCTTCTTTCTTTCAGTTAGTCTCAAAGGTTCTACCAGATCCCATGGTAAACTAAGAATAGTCATGCATCTAGCCGGATGACGATCCTCACAGTAGCTGACAGCCGACAAAATAAATTAGTTAACAACTTTGTGCATTTTTTTGCATGTGGTGTGTGTTGGGGTCCTCCTACAACATGTAGAAATGGTAACACATTTTGAGAAGATGGTAAGCTTCTAATTGAAAGCTCATGGTTGCATTTCATCTGCTTGAACAATATTCATCAAAGCTCAATCTGTTTTACAAGTAGAATGGATACATTCGCTGATTTCTGTAGAGCTCACTTCCAGATAATTATACATAAGACTGCAGTCATGTCTCACAGATTTTAATTGTGAGCTTTTATTAGAGGGTTATTTCTTTTGTTTAGAATTTCTCATTTCAAGATAGATATTTTTAAATCATCATGTTAGCTCCTTTGAGCTGAATGATAGAAATTTCTATAACCGATATAATAGAAAAATGGCCTCCAGCCCTCCTTTTTTCCTGGGGTGTGATTCTGCATTCTCCTTGGATGTGTGTGGGCATGGTGGTTGACATGACAGGCAAGGCTTGGAAAAGTTACTTTCTTGAACTACAACTCAAGCAGTAGCCATCCTGGCTGATGGATTCTGAGAGTCATGCTTCTGGAAAATAACTTTTCCATTCACTGATGTAGAGTCTCTGCAGATCAGAAATCACCACTCCATCACTATTTGTATCAAATGCACAGTGCTATTTCCTGGATTGGTATAATAATAATAATAATAATAATAATAATAATAATAATAATAATAAATTAAGCATTGGGCTATGACTCCAGAGACCGTGGTTCAAAACCCAGCTCGGCCATGTAAACCCACTGGGTGACTGTGAGCAAGTCACACTCTTTTAGCCTCAGAGGAAAAGCCCCTCTGAAGAAACTTGCCAATAAAACCCTATGATATGGTCACCATAAGTTGGAAACAACTTGAAGGCACACAAAAACAGCAGCAACAACAATATAGATTTTATGCCTTGCCCACCTCTCCTAAAGGTTCGAGGCAGGGTACGACATAGATTAAAATACAGTGTATAGCTAACAATTAAGTAGTTAAAACATATAAAAAATAAGCTTCAAATGACCATCATACATTAAAAACATCCAGATTAAAATGTACTGATTTAAAATTTATAGTTTAAAACCAACTGAGTAGGGGCTGTTAGAAGAGATAGGTCTTTAATATAATAATATTATATTAATATAATATAATATTAATACAGTGGTGCCTCGGGTTACGAAAGTAATTCGTTCCGCGGCCGCTTCGTAACCCGAAAAGCCTTCGTAAGCCGAATTGCCATAGGCGCTAATGGGGAAAAGCCGCGATTCGTGCGAAAAGCCGAAAAAAGCACCAAAGTTTTTTCGTAACCCGAAAAAACATTCGTAACCCGGAACATAATTCCCTTGGATTTTTTCGTATCCCGACAAATTTCGTACCCTGGGTATGTTCGTATCCCGAGGTACCACGGTTATAATTAAATATATATTAAGATAATAATAATAATAATAATAATAATAATAATAATAATATAAAATAAAAATTAATTAAAAATAATAAAAAAGTGCTCTGGGTGAAAGTTGCCAGTCTAGTCCTGGCCGGTTGAGCCATCTAAGTGTGGGACCCCATTTCCAACAGAGGCTTGGCATTGGGAGAGCAGCTGTGCAGCCATGAGCCACTGAGAAAGGAGCAGTTATAAAACCAAAAGTGGATTCTCCTTTCCAGGTCCAGGTACTTGACAATCCCTTCTTTGCACAAGTTGATCCTAGCAACCAAGCCAGGATTTTTTCTGAGGCTCAGGAGGATTGGTATGTCCAGATGGGGCTCAGCTTGGTGCATTAGATGATGACAGAAGGGAATGCCAGATATTTTGCAGAACAGAATAGAATAGCATTAATGGGAGTAGGTGAAAGATCCATTGAGAACCCATTGCCTTTGTGAATTCTGCTTCAGGTGAAAATTTGAAAGAAAAGGGAGACTCTCGAGGCCAGGGGTGGACATAATGCAGTCCTTGGGCCACATGTAGTCCATGGACCCTACTTTTGTGGCTACTGAAGCTTTCCACCAGTTCCACAAAAGCCATTTATTTATTTTTATTTTAAATTGATATGATTTTAGGGCATTTTTGTCCCCAAAGAAGTAGTGTCTTGGAACACATTGACTTCATTAACTGAGGGATACCTGTGTTGTATACATTAGAGTTGGAGAAAGTGTGGCCCCTGGGACTGCATGTAACCCTCCTGAAGTTCTTTTCTTGGCCCTCAGTTTCTTTAGACTGCCTGTTTCTGACCCCAAAAAAGGGATGGCTATGTCTCTGGATGCCTCCAGGCGTAACAATACATTTTTTATGTAGGTTGTAGACCTCACTCCTGCTATTTAGCATCAAAATGTTACTCAGTTTTCAAAGCTGGAAGTAGACTTCTGGTCATTATGGTTTCTCTTTTTGTTTTTTGTCCCTGGAGTTTCCCAGGGACTGGACACCATTGCCCAGCCTTAATCTATATTTACTGGGAGCAGGTCTTCAGGCCTTCAGATAGAGATTCGGCCCAGATCATACCTTGAGGTGCTGAATATTGAGTCTGCACGCAAAGCATGTGCTCCAAAACTGAACTACTGGTGTTTATAGACCTGCCAAGTATCCATGTCCTGAAGGCTGTCAAGACACCTTAAAAACACATGTAGAATAAGGTAGCGTAAATTGTGGTGTCTTCCTCCAGTCACCTAAATCAAGGTGCATAGTACCCACTACAAAAGTAATAATCAAAGCAGATGGCAATCCAACCTCTCAAACTTTCCAATAATTTCATTCATTCATTCATTCCATTTCATTTCATTTCATTTGCATGCTGCCTTTCTTCCAGGAGGGGCCCAAGAAGATAGTTATGGTCTCAAAAGGTAACTTTCCCGGCTCTACCTTTGCAAAGTCTTCAGCACTTCCTGCCTCAAAATTGCAACAGTGCTGTGTAACCAGAGGAATTGTACTCGTCATGTGAAAATCTCTTCCTTGGTCTCTGTTGTGTTGGAAACATTTAAAAAAATAAAATAAAATACATTCAACCCAAAGAGAATTGGAAGCTGCACTTTTGCAAGTGTGGACTTGTTTTCAGTTCAATCAATCTTTATGAAAAGTTGCTCCCCTCCCCCTGCTTTCAGTCAAAGAAGAATGCAAGCAAACAATAATTTAGCATGCTGTTTAAGTACAGTGTGTCTGCAGCCTTAACAAGAAAACCCTCATATTTAATTAGCAGCTTAATTTAGTGTTGTGTGAATAGTGACTCACTGTTATTAAGCAAGGGAGGATGAGACTTGTGCAGGCTGCCAGTGTGAAGGGGGAAAAAAAGCAAGAGAAGCAGAGGAAAAAGAGACAGAAATGGATGACTCTAGCACAGCTGAAATTGGACAAGGATCCAGCCAGAAAAGGTAGCCATGGCAGCTTTGCACAGCCAGCCCTACCAGTAGGAAAAGGGAATCAGCAACCTCAGTCTGCAGAATATAATCGAGATCTCATTGGTACTTTGGAAGAGTATTAAAACCAGTTATGCCGGTGGTCAGGGTTTCACCTGTTCCTGGCTGCACAACCACAGCCTGATATATTTGGGGAAGAGAAGGTTAAGAGGTAACAATGTAGCCATGTTTAAATTTTAGGGGTGTCATATTGAATGAATGAATGAATGAATGAATGATGAATGAGACTTTATTTATATACCACCGTTCCTACGATCACGGCGGTTCACAACATAGTAAAATACAAATTGTAACAGCAACAATCCCCCCATATTAAAACAGTACAATACATCATTAAAAACCATCATTCAATCATAATATTTAAAACCAGTAAAAAATAGTAAACATTCAATAAAAATATTCACAAAACACAGGAGAAGATAACAATTAGGACATGTGGGGGAAAGCTTGGCGGAAGAGATAAGTCTTAAGATTTTTCTTGAAAGACTCAAGAGAGGGGGCCGAGCGGAGCTCGTCAGGAAGAGAGTTCCAAGTCCGGGGGGCCGAAACAGAAAAGGCCCTATGCGTGGACACTGTGTATCTAACCTTAGGAACTCTCAGAAGTTGTCTCCCTCCTGACTTGAGAGTGTGGGGTGGATTATATGGGGAGAGGCGGTCCTCCAAGTACTCTGGGCCCAAGCCATTTAGGGCTTTATATTGAGGATGGAGCCAGCTTCTTTTCTGCTGCTCCAGAGACTAGAACACAGAGCAATGGATTCAAACTACTGTATATGGCACGGTACAGACTGCTCCAAAGGTGCGAGCCAGTGGCGCCCCTTTTCACTCCAGGTTGGGGGCAGGGCAGCCTAACCGGCAGCCCTGTGGCCCCAATCTGGAGTTTTTCTGGACCACGGAGAAGCGGCAAAATGCTGCTTCTTCTTGGCACAGAAAAAGGGATGTCCCTGGGGCTTCATTCATGGTGATTCTAAGGTGAGCCTATCATGGCAAGTTTCTTCAGAGGGGGTTTGCCATTGCCAGGATGAGGATGAGAGAGTGTGACTTGCCAAGGATCACCCAGCAGGTTTCCATGGCCAAGTTGGGATTCGAACCCTGGTCTCCCAGGGTCCTAATCCAATGCTCAAATCATTACAACACACTGGCCGTTATAGTTGCCTTCAAATAGTAGGCATACACAGTCACTTCATCATAGTCTTCCTCACTACGGTGATATATACTATATTTCTGTTTAAATAAGTTAATTATTTCTAAATTTCCATCTCTCTCTTGCTCTCTCGCTCTCAGCATATGCAATTTTATGCAGGAGGGAAAGGAGTAATGGTTATTGTTTACTGTATGGTGTTAAAGTATTTTTCATAGTTTGTTTTTTCACTTATTTTTCCTTTTGCAAGTTTGTGTGTTTGTTTTCTGTAAAAAAATTGATTGGTTAATAAAGCTATTTTATTAATAATTTTTAAGAACCGTGGCCATACTCACTTTGCTCTTAAGATGTTTTTCATAGGGATCCTTAAAAATTCCATTGTAAACTGACCTTCTGGGTACTGTTCTTTGAGAACATAGAGATCCAGACAGACCCACTTAGCAGATTTCAGACTTTGCAGTGCAGTTTGTGTATGTACACTTCTTCCATGCAGTAGAATATTAAGCAAAATTCCAGATGTTTCACTCAGCAGGTCTGTATATTTGTCAGTTGCAGCTAGTGGCATCAGTGAAACTGCTTCAGATTTTAATCTGCAGTGAAAGAAGTTAGCAAAGACGCTGCATTGTTTCCCCCTCCATATGAGCTCAGCTCCTTGGGAAAGTCTTTAAAACTTCATGCTAAAACATTAATTTCCTTTTTGGCATAAAGTCACCAGTTAACCACCAGCAAGTGTACATTTGTGGGAAAGGTGAAGGGATGAGAATGGAAAGCAGGTGAGACAAGTGGTGAAATCCAGTCAATAAAGCCATCTCCAGTGGTGGAAAAAGCTTTACCTGCTTCGTTTTTGCATGTCAGGTAGCTATGTTAATGATAACAGGAATCAATGAGAAAAAAAGTTGGCAATTGAAGAGGATACAACAGAAGAAACCGGGTAAATTTAGTCAATTTTTTTTCTGCATCCCATCAAACACTTCTTAATTTTTGCTAGTGGGTTCACCAAGTCAACAGCACAGGAGCCAAGTCAGTAAAAAAGGTGGCAACCTTAGTTGTGAAACACAGGCAGGAGAGAAAATAGGAAGCCACAGAAAGAAATTAAATCGATTAAGCATTTTGTCACACTGCAAAAAAACCTTCTCGTGCTTAATTTTTGAACCTTAGACTAACAAATTGAAGACAGAGGAGCAGGTTTGGTTTTAAAAAAAAGGTGGCAACCCTAAATTTGAAACATGGTAAGGAGGAGGAGACGCTGACCAGATATTACAGGTGACGGCACAGTGATA
This sequence comes from Sceloporus undulatus, assembly GCF_019175285.1. NCBI lineage: Eukaryota > Metazoa > Chordata > Lepidosauria > Squamata > Phrynosomatidae > Sceloporus > Sceloporus undulatus. The sequence continues at coordinate 8,849,897 of NC_056527.1, read as the reverse complement.
ATATTTTTCACTTACATTTTTCATGGGGAAGGTATGGTACAATTTGTATTTTGAAAACTGCAGAGAGGTTTACAAGGCTCCGTTAATCACACAGACATGGGATTGGGATAAAAACAAACAAAAACCCAATCCATAAACCCCAGCTAACCTTTTGTTTCTCAGACAAACGCTCTTTTGTACTGTGGCTGGGTGGTATTTTCCTTCTGCTTTTAAATTGGTTCCTTGATTTCTCTCATTCCTTCTTTATCTGCTCTCAGAGACTTTTCCTGATTAGAAGAGATTTTGCACTTCACTACTTGATTAAATAATGAATACATTTCTGTTTGATTTGCAGTTGCTTACTTAATTAAATTTCTTTTCAGTGCCCCAATTTTCATTATAATTTCAATTTTGCATTTAATCACTGTGTTGTTCTTTGCTGCCACCTTTCCTAATAGGGGTCTATTCTCCTGTCAGAACGCTTGGAGAACTCAGATGGGAATTACTTGCATATATCAAGGATGGGGGGGAAATCGCCTATTGGTACATCTATTTGAGAAGTTAATGAGAGAAGGGAGAACTTAAAAGAGGTTGGAGCATTTTTGGTCCATGTGTGTCAAAGAAACCTCCAGTTAAATACCTCCAGTAATCAGCGCAAAAGTGGTATTAGTCGATTCATCATTGGATCTTTCCATCAATGTAACTGTGATGATGAAGAGGAATCATTCCCTAATGTGGAAATTTGGGCGCTCCAGATGTTTTTTTTTTTTTTTTTTGAGAAAAACGTTAATCTTTCCTTACCATTGGCAATTTTGATTAGGGCTGATGGGAGTTGCAGTCCAGCATCTGGAGGATCACATCTTCTCACCCATGTACTAGGGGAAGTGTATCATACAAGAACAGATTAATCTACCGTACCCTGGCAAACAACTATGGCTATTGGCTTTTGCACCTTTGAATTCTCCAGTAATTGGACTTAAGCAGTCTTCCCCAGTGCATTATAGCATTAGCAGTACAAGGTACAATGTGAAGTCAAAGGCTTTCGTGGCCAGCATCCAAAGTTTTTTGTGGGTTTTTTGGACTATGAGGCTGCGTTCTAGAAGAGTTTATTCCTGACGTTTTTCCAGCAGCTGTGCCTGGCAGAGAATGCTGGCATGGAAGAGAGCAGGGTATATATACTGTTGGTTGAGAGGAAGTGATTTATATGTTAATCCGTGTACTGTTCTCTTGTTGAATGGCAAGGCCTCAGGGCGTCTATTTAATTAATGATCCATTGTCAACAGCTGAACAAGGGAGGCCTGGGTTCAAATTCTGTTGCAGCGGTTTTGCTCTTGGCTCCTTCAGCTGCTTTATAGGAATTAAGCAGCAGGAAGAGTCCAGGTATGTTACCCTCACTTCCTTGGAGGGAAAAGGACAGACAAAATGTAAAATGGATGCCTACAATCTCATACAGACTTTACATCAAATTTTCATGACTTCCTAAAGGAATTCAGCATTTGTGATGACAGTTCTGTAAGACATCTGTAGAAACACAGCCACCTTCTAGGATTCAGTGAGATAGGGAAGAGGCTAGCTATGAAACTAGTTGAAGTCTTGTAGGACACATCAAACACGTGGGAGGAAAAAAAAGAATAGACCATGGCCGGAATTTTGTATCACCTACTTAGCTACATAGACACCTTAGTTACATAGCGAAGTGGTGTAGCCCAGCTTGAAGCACCCTTACTTTACAAGGTAGCAACCACTGCGATTGATGGGGGTCTGTTCCCCTCTCAATTGGGGAACAGCTCATTGGTTTTTCCAACCCCTCCTATGAACGATCTCCAGTGAGATAGCCAGAAAGAGCTGGGTGGTAACAGAAACCCCATGGGCCATCCAGACCAACCATTTGCCATGCAGGAAATCACAATCAAAGCATCCCCAACAGATGGCCATCTAGCCTCTGTTTAAAAACATCCAAAGAAGGAGACTCCACCACCCTCTGAGGGAGTGTGTTCCAGTGTTGAACAACTCTTACTGTCAGGAGGTTCTTCCTAATGTTGAGGTTGAATCTCTTTTCCTCTAGTTTGCATCCATTGCTCTGTGTCCTGTTCTCTGGAGCTGCAGAAAAGAAGCTTGCTCCATCCTCAATATGACACCACTTCAAATACTTAAACGGGGCTATCATATCTCCTTGTAACCTTCTCTTCTCCAGGCTAAACATATCCAGCTCCCTAAGTCTCTCCTCACAGGGCATGGTTTCCAGACTCTGGACACACTTTGTTGCCTTTCAGCTCCAAGCTGTCTTGGATGAAACTGATTATTTGGACCCATTTCAAACTGGCTTCAGAGCGGGACACGGAGTTGAGACCGCCATGGTCGCCTTAATCAATGATCTCTGTCTGGGGATCGACAGGGGAAGTGTAACTCAGTTGGTGCTCTTGGACATCTCTGCGGCCTTCAATACCATCGACCATGGTATCCTTCTGGAACGCCTGGGTGAATTAGGTTTCGGGGGCACTGCGCTCCAGTGGTTCCGATCCTACCTCTCAGGAAGGTTCCAGATGGTGAAGCTGGGGGACAGCTGCTCTCATAAAAGAGAGCTGACATCTGGCATCCCTCAGGGCGCCATTCTATCCCCCATGCTATTTAACATTTACATGAAGCCACTGGGAGAGATCATCCGGAAGCATGGAGCATGGTGTTATCACTATGCTGATGACACCCAGAGCTATCTCTCTATGTCTCCGGCTGATACAGTGACTAAGGAGGGCACCTCTCCTGTGAATGCCTGCCTAGAGTCAGTAATGGGCTGGATGAGGGAAAACAAACTCAAGCTGAATCCAGAGAAAACAGAGGTACTCGTGATAGGTGCCCCAAATCCAGACAGGGAAATTTGCCACCCAGTCCTGGATGGGGTTACACTCCCCTTAAAGGACAAAGTTCGCAGTTTGGGAGTACTCCTGGATTCATTGTTACAGTTATCATCTCAAGTTGATGCGATGGCCAGGAGTGCTTGGTACCAGCTTCGGCTGATACGCCAACTGCGTCCCTATCTGGACCGAAAGGACCTTGAAACAATAGTACATGGATTGGTAACCTCTCACTTGGATTTCTGTAATGTGCTCTACATGGGGCTACCTTTGTACCAAGTCCGGAAGCTTCAACTAGTTCAAAATGCTGCAGCCAGATTGGTCGCGGGAATGTCTAGAACTGACCATATAACACCTGTACTAAAATCTTTACACTGGCTGCCAATTAGCTTCCGGGCGCAATACAAAGTGTTGGTCGTCACCTATAAAGCCCTACATGGCTTAGGCCCGAGCTACTTGAGGGAGCGCCTCTCCCTACATAATCCGTCCCGCACCCTCAGAACAACGGGGAAATATGTGCTTGAATGGCCAAAGGTAAGATTGGCAGCAATGTATCAAAGAGCTTATTCAGCAATAGCTCCAACCCATTGGAACATGCTCCCGGAAGATATTCGACTCAGTTAGACATTAGAAGCCTTTAAGAAGGCATTGAAAACTTATCTCTTCTGGGTAGCATACCCTCCCAACTCGCTATAGAGAAATTAGTCCCTACTGAAATAGCTTGTTATTTGATGCCCGATTGCTGTTATATCTGTTTTTAAACTTTGATTGTATTTTTGGATTTGTATGATATATTGTACTATGACATGGGTCATAGAGTTTTAATGACTGTGAACTCCTTTGATCTGTAGGAAAAGTGGTATAAAAATAAAAGTTTTATTTATATTTTTTAATTGTTAACATCCTTCTTGAATTGTTGCACCCAGAGCTAGACACAATATTCCAGGTGGGGCCTGACTAAAGCAGAATAGAGTGGGACTGTTACTTCCCTTGATCTAGAGACTATCCTTATATTAATGTAGTCAACTGCTTCTCAATCAACAGGGAAACAGACCTTGTCAATTGTAATGATTGCTGACTGGTAAGTGAGGACTGGAGGACTTTCACAGTCTCCATGTGCCCTTTAAACTAGTGAATATATAAGGGCCATACGAACCAGTCACAAACGTGTAACTCTAGCTTATGCACCCATAACTGCCATAGTGAATTCTGGATGATATCACTGGAAAATAGATTCTCAGTAATGCATCTAGACTGTGGAAACCAAGGTAGTTCCATCCCTGCTGAATTTCAGCAGAAAGGCCAACCATATTATTTTGTAGGTCCTTTCTTCTTTAAAAACTGGCCTTGAATGCTGGCTTTTAAAATTCCTTCCTTCCTTCCTTCCTTCCTTCCTTCCTTCCTTTTTAAGATGCCTTTAAACCTGCTTTTAAAGAATGGTTTTGTCTTTAAAAAAAAATAGTCCTCAATATCCATGGATTCAAACAACCACAGTTTAAAAATATATTTTTAAAAAATTCCCAGGAACAAACTATGATTTTGCCATTTTATTTAAGGAACACTATTTTACTATGTAATTGTACTGAATGGGATGTGAGCATCCACATATTGGATGGTATCCATGGAGGGGGAGTCCTGAGCCAAACCCCAGTGAATAATAAGGGCCCACTATAACACTTGGACATAGCTCTGGGAATCCTGGTGGAGAGAACAGTGACACAGTAGGTGCTTGCTATCTGCTGGATGCTCAAGACCCATTAAATTCAGTGGCATGATAAAATAATAAATAATAAATAATATAATAAATAATATAAATTAGATTCTTGTAATAAATAACATAAAGAAGAAGAAGAAGATGGCTCTAGTGTGGGAACCAGAGCTGTAATAGGGCTGTAATAGGTAGCTGCCCTCCTCCTCAGTGCAGTTCTATGGCTCCAACCAGCAGGGGGCAGCGTGGACACATTCAAAGGCAGGCAGCCAGACTTGGTGTAGGTGTTAATTGAGGCATAGGCATTTGATGGCACACAAGAACCACCTGCAGGGAATTCCTTCTTAAAAAGTCCTTGATGCAAACTAGATAAATAACAGGCGAACAAGGGAAGCCTCTTAACCAAGGCTTTATTAAACCCACTTCTGCAAATGGGATGGGGGAGGAGGGAAGGAGACGTTTTTTCTCAACAAGAGCCTCTGTGCATTTTTTATTCTGCCCCAGGAGTTAAGACACAACTCCATATTCTCGCTTGTGTTGTTGCATAGCTCTTTCCGAACTTTCCCCTCTCCCTTTGACTCTTTCACTCCTCTCCCCCTCAATTGCACACTTCATGTTCTGAGTGTTCCTCATCACCAGGGAACAGTCTCTATTATTTTTGTTCCCGTATCCTTATTTTGTTCTATGTTTGGACTGGTTTTTTTTTTTAAAAAAATTATTGATTTAAAAACAGTTTAGAAAATTACATAAAACATTCAACACACAAACATATAAAAAGTTATCACATAATATGCATACTCACCACTGCTCAACATCTATACAACACACCCCATTAAAAACTGACTTCCCACTTCCTGTCCTTTGGACTATTCTGTTTTCTTATAACAATGCCATTTAACAGATTCTAATTACTGTATATATAAGTCATAATTCAAAACCTGCAAAAAAAAATTTCAGTGTTTTGACTCTTGCAAGGTGCTTTGCTCCAGTGCTAGGCCTGTGGAGGGAGCTGGCAAGATAACATCTGGTTCTCCTCCCCTCTGTCTGAAGTCTTTTTTTGTTCACACCTGGGCTTGTACAACTATCCATCATTTCACGCCCTTCAACACCATTGAGACAGAGCAATGCAAAATGATGGATGTCTTGGTGGGCCCAGACACTGGTGCTAAGTAACCTATGGTGCCAAGGGATTGAATGGGGAAAGAGGTGCTTGAACTCTGGCAGTGGCATGTTGGCCTTATTTTTGTGGTTATTTGCTGTTGATTTTAACATATGGCAACCTTGTGAATGAGAAAGAAACTTCTAAGATCCTCTATGAATGAGAGACTTCCACAATCATCAAACTCCCTGCTCAGGTCTTGCAAGCTCAAAGCAGCCATGGTTTCCTTGACTGAGTCAATCCACCTGTGGTGTGGTCTTTCTCGTTGCCTCCTGCCTTCTGCTTTACCAAACATTAATGTTGGTCTTACTCTATTTAAAAATGAGTTTCTTTGAATTGCTTCACAAAATCATATGTTTTTGCAACTGGAAGAACTTGGAGAGACATCTAGTTTGCTCAATGGAGGATCAGCAATTAAAGTAGGAATGTGTGGCTTTCCACACATTCTTGGACAGCAACTCCCGCCATAACTTGCTACTGTATATGCTGACAAGGGCTGATGGGAGTTGTCACCCAATGACATTTGGAAAACCACAAGTTGCCCATACCTAAACTAAAGCAGATGGCAAAACAGACTGTTCTTAAATGTCTCCAGCGAAAGGCAGCCCACAGACCTCCCCAGGCAGTCTCTTTCACTGCCAAAGAGCTTTTCACTTTCGGAAGCTTTTCCTAATGTTTACTTGAAATCTGCTTCCCTGCATTTCCCACCCATTGATTCCAATTCCCACCTTTGGGAGCAACAGAGAATGAGTCTCTCCATCATCCGTGTGAAAGCCCTTGGAACTGTGAAGACCACAGTCATGCAAGTCCTTCATTTCTATTCCACTTTGGTCAGGCCTCATCTGTGTTCAGTTCTGGGTACCAGAATTCAAGACGGATATTAACAAGCTAAAGTGTCTAAAGGAGGGCAACCAAAATGGTGAAAGGTCTGGAAACCATGCACTGCGAGGAACAGCTTAGAGAGCTGGGTATGTTTAGCCTGGAGAATAGAAGGTCAAGAGGTGATATGATGTCCCTGCTTAAATATTTGAAGGGATGCCATACTGAGGATGGAGCAAGCTTGTTTTCTGTTGCTCCAGAGACTAGGAAATGGAGCAATGGATGCAAACTAGGAAAAAGAGATTCCACCTCAACATTAGGAAGAACTTCCTGATGGTAAGAGTTGTTTGAAAGTGGAATACTCTGTGTTGGAGAGTGGTGGAGTCTCTTTCTTTGGAGGTTTTTAAACAGAAGCTGGATTTGTGTGCTTTGATTGTGTATTCCTGAATGGCAGGAGGTTGAACAGACTAGCTCTAACAAACTACAAATCCCTGGATTCCACAGGATTAACTGAAGTGGTGTCAAACTCTTTAGTTCTGCAATGTGGAAAAGCTGCCAAATAACAGTCATGCTGAATTGATTCCAGGAAAGTTGATGGCTTTATTTATTGGATGTATATCCCGCCTTTCTCCCAAAATGGGATTCACGCATTTGATCACCCCTTTCTTCATTGCTGACCTACATAGGCTTGTTTTCCTTATAATCAACATGCTGCTGGAAAAGCAATGATGAATAAACAGAGTTTTGCAAAGCCTGAGGTCTGACTGAACCCTTGTACTGAAATGTTCAGGTTGCAAGCAAATCAGCTCACCAAGGCATGTGCTAGAAGGGCTGGTTTTACAGAATGCTTACTCTTCCAAGTCCAATTTCCACAAATCCCAGCTCTTCTGAATCTCTCTCCTTCCCATGATAAGGGCACCTGGTCTTTCTCATGTATGGCTGTTTTCACTCGAAGGGGAAAGAGGTAGATTCCAAACTCAATTAGGGCTTAGGGATAGGATTTACATTTTTGACATTGGTTGAAAATTGTGAGCATTATGAAAGTTGATGCTTTTTGCATAGTGATCAGCATCTTGTGCAAACAGAGGGAGCATTTCCATTGCAGCTGTAGAGCACAAACTCCTTCTAACAGCACACAGCTCCAGGGTTGCAAACACATCCTGGTACTGAATTTAGTTAAAATGCGCAGGGCTTGATTGCAAAGCAATCCCGGGCCTGTGTGTACTTTGCACTGAAACATTTAAAATTAGAATTTTTATCTTGCAAACCACAGTGAGGAGGCTTTGCCTTGCAAGTTAGCCTAAAAATATTTTGAATATATTTGAAATAAAAAAAAAACCATCACTCAGGGAACCCAGATGCACTGCCAAGAAAGGCAGGATTCTGTGACCTGTTTAAATTGACTTTGGCTACATTTATATCATTTGTTTGAATGATCAAGGGGAGGACATGAAAGCTCCATTTCTGTACATCTAGTGTGCAGAAACTAACTTTGAGTGAGGGAAGGACTCCCAGCCTGCTCAGCTTTCCAGAATCCAGATGGCACTGGGGTGTGGTGGTGCCCACAAATGTCTTTGGGTCATAGACCAAAATGCCAAAATTCTCTTAAAGATACCAGCTAAAACTGCTACTGAACCCATCTTCACTGTCCCTGGACCCTTTGGCCAGATGGGTAGGAACTGCCACTCTTCAAAATTTTGGAGATATTTACTACAACACAACACTGACTTGTCATAACTATGGAGTATGAAAGAATCTCCCAGGGAAACACATGTGAGGTGAGGATTGTGTTTGGTTCACATTTTATAGCAAGTCCTCCTCTGTTGTCCCTACATGGGGAAAAAGAGAAGAGGAGCAAAGCACTCTTAGCTTTCAGATGATTACTCTTTGGGTACCATTCAGCCCAAGGAAAAGATTTAGGCAGAGAATAATATTTTCATTTATCTCTTATCACATCAGCTTAATGACAGATTTGCACATGCTTGTATATCTCTATGGCCGCTAATAATGTCCTCCTATACAACATGACGACAGCCAGTATGACATAGTGGTTTAAGCGTTGGACTCTGGAGACCAGGATTCAAATCCCTGCTCAGCCAGGAAAACCCACTGGGTATCTTTGGACAAGTCACACACTGTAACCCTCAGAGGAAGGGAAAGACACCCCTCAACAAATCTTGCCAAGGTCTGAGCCCCTTTGGGTGTCCAGAAATCAGAAATGACTTGAAGGAATGCAACTACATACAACATGAAGCTGAATGCACGGACAGCTCTGTTGGAGGGGTTGTGCATAAGGTCACCCAGCATTCTTCCCCACCTATGATGGCCATTTCCCATGTGCAAATCTCTGTCCTAACACATGGACTGGTTCTGACTGTGGCACAGAATCATTCGGTGACCAGGAGTATTTCATCGAAGGTTATGCTCATTTCCACCAAAACCAAAGGATATTAATCATCTGCTAGAGACTGTAGTGGTGCTAGATCCTTATGGGAAGGTTTGCCCGACGTCTTGGGACCTAATCAACATGACTCAGCCAGCCCTTAATGATGTTGCCAAAGCAACCTGGTATGCTGGCAGCATGATCTAGGAAGTCACAATGTTATTGCAGCCACTTGGGTGGGTGTCCATATCTGCAAAATCACTGAGAATATATGTCTTGTGACTCAACAGAAATTCAAAGTAGTGCAGGAATCCAGCACCACAATATATTATTTCTGACTATGGGCTGCGTGTGGCAGGTGGGAAATGTGGAAAGTGCAGAAGTTGCTCACGGTGCTTTCACCATTTCCAAGGCAACTGAACCTATTGTCTGAACTTGTGATGAGATACATTGTCAGGTAGGGAGGGCCTGGGATGTATGTGATGAATCCACTCTGGGTTTTAGTATGAACTTTAAAGGAGTTGCTGGGGTTCTTCCCCCAAATTCTTCAGCATCTTGGACAGCTTCCCTGTTGATGTTGGAGCCACCAGCTGCTATTGTTCTCAATAGTTCTTGAGCCAAAGTTACAGCACAGCATATTCCCCTCTTTTAGGCACAAAGAGTAGAACTTGGAAAAGCTACTATTTTGGAAAAACTAGTTCCGCAAACTGGGGGATTCTGGAAGTTGTCAGGCAGCCGCTTCTCGATCAGTAGTGGAATGGACTCACATTGATCCCAGTAGGGTTTGGGGGACTTTGATGGTAGCCCTCTATGTAGGGATGATGATGATGATGATAATAATAATAATAATAATAATAATTATTATTATTTATACCCCACTCTTCATCCAAAAGGCTATCAGAGCGGCTTACAATTTGTAAATTAGACATTTCCCTGCCCTCAGGCTTACAATCTAAAAAAGACAAGACACAAAAGGAGAAGGGAATGACAGTAGGGAAGGGGAAAAGTCCAGCAGATCTGCTCTCCCTCAGAGGCCTGTTGGAGCTGGCTTGCCTTCCTTAACTGTATATATATCCATAACTGCCCAATAGGATTCCATTCATTATGTAATAACTTCCTCACTGCATAACTTTCCCCTCATACCATTTACTACATTATGGCCTTTATGCATCTTCTAGTGATGTCAACTTGAGTCTGTAGATTTGGACTCAAGTCAGACTTAAGTCACTTCAGTGACTTGACATGCTACATTACTGCACTACCTTCTTATGGTGCTGCTATTCCACTTTTACTGCTCTGGTTGCCTCCTGCAGCATTCTGAGGTTTGTAGTTCAGTGAGGCTTAAGAGCTTTCTGGCCAACTAAATGCCCCTAAACTTCAAATCCCAGAATACAACAGAAGGCATCCAGTGCAGATAGAATCATAGAATCGTAGAGTTGGAAGAAACCACAAGGGCCATCCAGTCCAACCCCATTCTGCCATGCAGGAAATCTAAATCAAAGCATCCCCGACAGATGGCTATCCAGCCTCTGCTTAAAGACCTCCAAGGAGGGAGACTCCACTACACTCTGAGGAAGGAGTTTGTTCCACTGTCGAACAGCCCTTACTGTCAGGAAGTTCCTCCTAATGTTGAGGTGGGATCTCTTTTCCTGGAGCTTGCATCCATTGTTCCGGGTCCTGTTCTCTGGATCAGTAGAAAACAAGCTTGTTCCCTCCTCAATATGACATCCCTTCAAGTATTTAAACAGGATTATCATATCACCTCTTAACCTTCTCTTCTCCAAGCTAAACATACCTAGCTCCCTAAGTCGTTCCTCATAGGGCATGGTTTTCAGACCCTTCACCATTTTAGTCGCCCTCCTTTGGACATGCTCCAGTGTCTCAATGTCCTTTTTGAATTGTGGTGCCCAGAACTGGACACAGTATTCCAGGTGGGGCCTGAGCAAAGCAGAATACAGTGGCACTATTACTTCTCTTGACACTATACATTTATTGATGCAGCCTAAAATTGCATTGGCTTTTTTAGCTGCTGCATCACACTGTTCACTCATGTTCAACTTGTGGTCTACTTGGACTCCTAGATCCCTTTCACATGTAGTCTTGTTCAGCCAGGTATCCCCCATCCTATATCTGTGCATTTTATTTTTCTGCCCCAACCTTACATTTCTCCGTGTTGAATTTCATTTTTTTAGTTTTGGCCCAGCAAAATGAAATTCAACATGATGAAATGTAAGGTACTTGACCTAGGACAGAAAAATGAAAGGACTGCTATAGGATGGGGGACACCTGGCTGAATGAGACTACATGTGAAAGGGATCTAGGAATTCATGTAGACCACAAATTGAACATGAGTCAATAGTGTGATGTGGAATAGCAGCACCACAAGAGTGTAGTGCGGTAATCTACCTGGACTCAACTTGGCAATAAATGATGCATCTACTCAACTCGACTTGCGACTTGTATACTTTTAATGACCGACTTGCTGGCATCATTCACTTAATAATAATAATAATAATAAATTTTATTTATGTACCGCTTTTCCAAAAAGATCAAAGCGGTTTACATAGAGTTTAAAACCAATTACAAAAACATCATAAAATAGATAAAACCAAGAGCACTAAATACAATATACAATCTAAAAACAATCATTCAATCAATCAATAGGATGAGGTAGAGAGTCAATGGGATCAGAGTACACGACTTCATTTTCCAGGGGGAAAGGCTTGACAGAAGAGGAAGGTTTTAAGCCTCTTTTTAAATGTTTCCAGGGGGGTGATAAGACGGAGCTCGTCGGGAAGACTATTCCAGGTTTGTGGGGCCGCTACTGAGAAGGCCATCTGGGTAATAATAACATATTTAGAAGGTGGAATTTCCAACAAGTTCTTCCTGGTTGTTCGGATTGTGCGGGGTGGATTATATGGGGAGATGCAGTCCCTCAAGTAACTCAGGCCCAAGCCACTTCAAGCAGCATGCACGATGCTTCTCCAGAGCATGGGGCATACTTCTTGAAGGGGAACAGCAAATGTGTTAGGCACTGGGCTCAAGGTGTAAGGATCCTTTTAAAGCTTTAGAAAGCTGCCTAGCTTAATGCTGCCTTAATGCGCTTGTTATTCCCCTCTGAGAAACACACTCCATCTCCTTTTTGTCTGTTAAAAGTTGGCGCTCAGACTTGACTTGAAAATATCTTGCAAGGGCTTGAGACTGGACTTGAGACTTGCAGTAAAAGACTTGAATACACAATCCTTTGACACAGAATCATAATTTCTGGAGGCTTCCTAAGGTTGCACTTCTAACTTTTTAACTGGTTATTTTTCAACTGGAGGATATGGGGTTTGTGTGTCTGGGTATGTCTGTGTTCAGGAGGGTCCCATGGCCTACATTAAGGGCCTTGGAGCCATATGTGGCCTGTAGGCCACAGGTATTCCAGTCCTGCAATGTGAATTGGATCTCCTCTTCCAGCTTTCCCCTGTAACCACACAGAATAGTGTGGTTCAGAGGGGATACCTCAAAATCAAGCAGGAAGGCCTCCCATGAATGGAGCTGTCAGTTTTAGGGGTAGTACATTAGAAGGCAGTCATGGGCATGCAAGCCTGTCAAATCCACATCTGCCAATCTAGTGTTAACTGCACTAATGATGTGATGCTACTTTAATTAGCATGGCTCCATTCTACAGAATCCTGGGATTTGTTGTTTAGTGAGGGAATTAGAATTCACTACCAGAGAGCTCTAGTATCTGTTTACAGGGCATTCTGTGTTCCTCACCAAACTACAAACACCCAGATTTTGTAGCATGGAGCCATTCTAGGTGAAATGGTAAGAAACACTTATAATGGTATAGGGAGGATCTTTCCCCAGTTACATCTACTTCCAGGCAGAATCCACACTTCTTTAGTTATCTCATTGAACACAACATTTCATAGTATAACTGGGCAGAACCCAGTTATCTCTACAATCTCTACAATCTCTTTATAATATAGGCGTTAAACATTCTCCTTGCCATGAGATATGTGTGCATGCGTGTGCTTTCTTTGAAATGACATTGGTGTTAGGCACCAATTAAAGTGAATTAGGGAAAATTAAATACTGTGCAGTCGAAATACTTGGACTCTAAATGAACTCTTACTTGACAAATCAATAAATACTTCATATTGATGCCAGAATGAGATAAGGAGGTATTAGCCATTGTTTCACATGCATTATCTCTAGGAGACTTTTAGTCAAAGGAAAAAGGGTATGAATTTGGAATTGGAGGTATGCTAGCTGCTTTAGGAATTAGCCCAGGTGATTATTATGAATTGCAAATGGGTTTTCAATAAGATGTGTGTGTCCATTATCTCCATACTAATATCCTATTATCTACACACACACACAACTTTTGTCTTCGGTGAACAGACGGAGTTCTTTCCTTCCCTCTCCATTTGTGTGCCAATCCGTCTGACTTGTAATATGTATTGGCAAAGAGTTTGAGGCCATTAAGATTCACATTTAATATTTACAAATCCCTATTTATTGCTAAATGCCTTTCTGACTCTTTGCATATCCTGCTATCATCTCCTGCCTGTCTTCCTCTCCTTGCATAATGTGTTGTACGTTGCCAAGATGATGCGAACCTCTGAGCCGAGTCTGGCAAAACTTCTAGCACACATTTGTGCATACTTTCCCAGGTCTTGCAGACATCTGCTTTGCTCAAATACCACAGAGATTGCTAGATATGGATACAATAGAATATGGGCAAATTTATGTTACCTCCATTTACAACATTTCAAATTTACAAGCTTTCACAGAAAAACGTAACTAAAAGATTCACCCACAATTCCCAGTTCTCCCAGTGTATTTGCATAGTTAAATGAGGCAGGAGAGGCCAGGGAGTGAGGAAGGTGAGGAAAGTTGGAGTTTTGGCTTAAGGAAAGCTGATAGTGATGAGTTTCTTTTACTGGGCATTGTTGAGAGGGTTAGAAAATGACAACAGATCTTAGTATTGCCAGAAGGAAGGGATTGCCTTTGCCTGCTTAGAATGGGTTGTGTGAGCAGGATAAAGAAACTAGGATTTTGCAGTCCAGAGACATATAATCATGTTGGTTGGAAATAGCAGGATGTGGAAAGATCCTGCAGCACCTTTGAGGCTAACTGTGTTAAAGAAGTTGTAGCACGACCTTTCATCGTCTATAGAAGTTCATGCTACAATGTCTTTCAAGCTGTTAGTCTCAAAGGTGATGCAAGATCCCTTTGCATACTAGCATTTTGGAATTTTGGTGTGACTGGAGGGAAGGGTTTCCTCTATTTAATTCATTTGGAGACAGCAAGTGGGTAACAGTAACATTAACTCCTAAATACAGATTGGCAAAAACTAAATATGCAGCAATAAAAATATACCTTTTGGCATCTTAAATCCTGATGTCATTAAGAAGTGAGTGAAATGAGAGGAATCTGTGTGTATATGTTTGCAAGGGTTAGGGGTTTTGGTTTGCATTTTTCATGAGTTGATTACTGTACGGGAGATGTACTGCCTCTCTTGTTCTGCATCTTACATCTGCTGCAGAAGACCCAGCAAGAGTTGTGCTACCCCTCTCTCTCCTGATGGGTTTTCTTCCTCTGGGAAGACTGCTGGAGAAGATGCAGAAGAACACTCTTCGTACCAGTTTCTCTCTGTGCATGTGCACCTCTGAAGAGGAGCTGTCATTGGGTGGCAAGCCAACTCACCTTAGCCATGCCCTCTTGGGATCAGCAGTTGCTGCCTCTTTTTGTCCCTTTGGAGAACATCTGCAACCCCAATATAAATTGAGACTCGCCTGTATAAATCATCTTCTGTTTGGCTGACAGTGTGCTATACAATTACACTGGCATATCTATCCATCTGTTATTATATTATGTCAGTAATACACACACACACATATCACTCTGTCAGCGAAACCAAAGTTGCAATGTAAAACAAGGTATAATACTATAACTTTCAAAGTTATAGCACTGTGATTTCCCTTTAACTGCCATGGCTGCATCCTATAGAAACCTGAGGCTTGCAGTAGAGTTCTCTGGCTAAGAATTCTATATACCCATTGCCTAAACTGCAAATCCCAGGATCCCATAGGATGTTGCCATGGCAGCTGAAGAGAAATCATAACACTCTAATTGTATAGCATGAAAGGGCATCAGGTGCAGGTCATCTGATTATGGGTCCTCTGAGATTTACACATGAGTAAGGGATAAATGAGATCCAGTGTGGCATAGTCATCTGAGTGTAGGAGTAGTACCCTGGTGATCGGGGTGTGATTCCCCACTTGGCTATGGAAACCCACTGGCTGACTGTGGGTAAGTTATACCCTCTCATCCCCAGAAAACCCCATGATAGGTCTGCCGTAAGGTCACCATAAGTCAGAAATGACTTGAAGGCACACAACAAATAAATAACAAGGGAAGAGTCTATAGCTCCATCCTATGGAATTCTACTATTTGTAGCTTTGCAAGGTTTTTGGTCTTCTCTGCCAAAGAGTGCTGGTGCTTCAACAAACTACAAGTCCCAGGATTCTGTAGGATGGAGCCATGGTAGTTAGAGTGGTGTCAAACTGCATTATTTCTACAGTGTAGATGCACCCTTAAGCGTAGGAAAGTTGCACATGCAGGAAAGCTGTTCTCTGCATGTTTTCCTTAAAGAAATTTGGCTTGATGTGTATATGTGTGTGAAATTTCTGTAATTGACAACTTCCTAGTATGCATAGAAAGATTTTCAGGGATTCAGAAAAGCATGCCACCTTTGTACAAGAGACCTTCTCAGCCATGTGGTGAATGACAAAAAGAAAAAAGAAAACACTAAAAGGTCCTTCTGAAATGAATTCTGGGTTTTATGTTTGCTCATTCTGCCTGTGCTGGTTGTGCACAAAGAACCAAGCACAATGCTGGTGTGGTGAAGATATGGTTATATTCCATGCTAGATTAGCAATAATCCAGAGGTGAATGCATGTTTACTTTGTGAAGTCTAGAGGCATGTCATGACTTTCTGAGCAAAAGCAGTTCTAGGGGAATCTTGGAGTCTTTCTCTTCTGTAGTAGTCCAATCTACTCCTGAGCGACCATTGGCGTGGTGGCTCCAAGTCTGGAGTTACCACACTGTGGTTGCACCAACCCTAGTGAGGCCACTGCTCCTGAATATGGGTATTTCTAGATCAAGAGCGAATATTTTGTTCTGAGAACTTTGAACACAACTCAAGGTTGTCCTATTCCATGCTTGGAAACTCTTGCAAGAGAATCTCCCTTCAACATCATGCTGTACTTGAAAATGGTAGCCTTGAGTTCTGGGAAGAAGGCTGGCTGAGGAATAGGATATTCTAGGTGTTCTTGCTGACGTTTCAGCTTTAATTAAACAAAACAAAACAGAAAGTTGCATTTTAAAAATGGGAAGTCTATTTGAAAGTGTTCTTTCCCCACATTCCACTTTGGCACATGGTAAATATGTTTAGAAGTCTTTGGGGGGATGGAGATACAGGTTACAAAAACCATCATTCCCTATTTGAGATGAAGCTGTGTTGGGATGAATTAAATATGTATTTGCAATCTGGAAAGTAAAACCCCTTGTGAAACAGCTTTCAGTGACCTAGCTTTTTGTTTGTATCCCTTTTATTCTTTTTACACCGAAAGATGGTGAAATGCGCAGGCAGTAATGCTACCTTAGTGCTCAGTATGAAGTCAATGAGTCAATGACTTCAAAAAGCAGTGGAGGACTGAGAAGCACTTAGCTCTTGTTCTTTTCTTTAAAAAAACAACACCCCACTATATTAAAATTAATGTGTATTTTATTACAGTTGTTTATTGGGCTGCGTGTGCCAGATCAAATGCAGGTACATCACTGTTACTGCACATTGCTTTATTGTGACATAACCCCCTTGTGTACTTTGTGTGGCAAAATGTGGGTTGGAGGCCTAGATGTGGGCCAAGAAAAAAGGAAAGCCTTGTTTTCTCTTTAAACTTCTGAGGTTTCAAATAAATTAAAATTTAAAAAACAAGCCACCTTTTCTGCCCATTCAGTATATGAAGATATCTAAACATTTTTGCACCAGCCCAATTCAATAGGAAACAGCAGTTCCTAGTATAGAGAAGACAAGATTCTAGTTGGATGGATCTGCACTGTTGAAATCATCCAGTTTGACAACACTTTAACTGCTATGGCTTAATGCTATGGAATTCTAGGGGTTGTAGTTTGCTGAGGGACCAGAGTGGAGCATTGGCTCCATAGATTTGAGCCATGGCAGTTAAAGTGGTATCAAACCGGATTATTTCTGCTGTGCGGATCCAGCCGTTGTCTGTGTGATGTTTAAGATGAGGAACCTCTCAGTGGCAACCCTACTTCAGCATCAGTGTGATTGAATAGACAGGGATCTATGCCCCAACACTGAAAAGTAAAGCACTCAAGTCCTGTAGCTGAGTGGGTAGTTTTGGTTACTTCAAAATCTCTTTCTGTCCAGAATATGAGGACATTTGCAAAATTATGAAGAATGATAACAAACAATGAATTGTCATGAGGTTCTCACCCATAACTACTCTTCAAAAATGCTTCTTTGGAGGTCTTTAAGCCCAGTTTGAATGTGCCTCTTTCAGAGAGTGCTGTGAATTCATGCATGGCAGAAGGTTAGACTATATGACCTTATGGTTCATTCCATCTCTAAGATTCTATGATTCCAGCATGGCATAGTGATTTGAGTGTTGGAGATGAGGGTTTGATTCCCAGCTCATCCATGAAACCCACTGGGAGACCTAGGGCAAGTCACATCCTCTCAGCCTCAGAGTGTGGCAATGGCAAACATCCTCTGAACAAATCTTACCAAGAAAACCCCACGACAAGTTTGCCTTAGGGTTACCGTAAACTAGAAATGACTTGAAGGCACACAACATAACAAGAAGAAAAGAAAGAACTGGAAAGGCATGGAATCTTGGTAGCACTGTAACTGAAAGTTGCTGAATTAGGGCAGTTGCTGACCTCTAAATAAATGTGCACAGAAATGCATGGGGATAATAACCATATCCGTGCTGACTTGTCATTTAAAATAGCCACTGCCTACTGGCACTCGAAAGGGCCTTTGCTCCTGAGCACCCAGATGTCAATTTCTCCAAGCCTCTGGCATTCGTTGCAGCTCCGAACATCTGTGCTGCAGCAATAGAAGTACACAGAATGATGCTGTGAATATCCTGTTAGGTATCTGCTGGTTTTAATTTGGACAAGATGAAATCTGATAATAGATATCATTGGAGCTTGGGAAGTCTGTTATTAAAAAATAATTAGTTATCATTTCAAGCCCCCCAAGAAGCTGTTGGACAGAATCCTGATGGTATCTTATGCATAAATTCTGCTAAAAAAAAGAGGGCTGTTTTTGTCCAATGCAGAACATCTGAATCCAGATCAAGGTCGTGGAAACAAAGTTACATATGTGATGCTGTTGTGCATGCAGATACACACTCTGTTGTGCATTTGGTTGCAGGTTCAGTTGTACAACATTCCCACTCAACACAAGGGTCATGGAACACAATCCAAGTGTGACTCTGCATGTGATCATTTATGCTATCCTACCTGAATATAGGGCATTCATTAGTCATTTACTACTAATGTTTTTTTGAAGAATACCTCTTTACTTTCCATTTCTAAAAAAATAATTAAAATAGTTACCTCTTTATTTACTTTTGGAAACAGACATACATGACTGTGGTACATCTACTGGCTTTCCCATCCGGCAAAGGTGTGTTGTATCATTTTTAACACCTTTGCCTGATGAAGAGGCCAGTCGAGCGTTGGAAGCTTGCAACATGTATAACATGCATTTTGATTGACCCAATAAAAGTGTAATTGTTTTGTGGATTTTGGATGAGACTGCACTTTGGTATGCCACCTGTCCTTCTTTTTTGTGGTCTCTGTGGCTCACACAAGTGGGAGACTAGCAAGTTACACAAGAAGATCGGGAACAGGGATTCTGAGTGGACTGATAGAAAGTAAAGCGTTAAGAAGGGCCTCCTTTCTGTTGTGACACAACTCATTGTCTTTCATTTTAAAATGACAAAATGTGGGAGGAAAAGAGCTACACATTGGATGGTCGCCTGCCATTTGAGCAAGAAGTCCTTTTGTTTCCTTGGCCTCTGTGGTATTACCCAGAGGCAAGTAGGCCGTTGGGTGTCATCATGTCTGCCTGTCATCTGGTCTCCATCAGGGTGTTGGAGCTGATGCCCTGGAAGCTTTGGAAAGTTTTTCAGTTGGCTGATAAAAGGGCAGTGAGCTTTCTCAGTATGACACATTCTGGAGCACCAATCTTATCAGCTCCACTTAGGGTGTGCATTCTATACGGCCGCTTCAGGCCTACCCTTGAGAAGGCTAAAGTGATCTCTTTCGCTCTGTCTGTGTGGAACAAGACTCCAGGCTGTTAGCAGAAAGAGGATGTAAAGTTGGTAGAGATGATGAGAAACACATTCCTCTTGCCATAGCTTCAACCAGAGTGAGATTTGAGCTGAGAATCATAGACACATAGAATTAGAAGAGACCCCAAGGGCCATCCAGTCCAACCCCATTCTGCCATGCAGGAACTCACAGTCAAATCACTCTGACAGATGGCCATCCAGCCTCTGTTTAAAAACCTCCAAAGAAGGAGACTCCATCACTCTCCAAGGGAATTGTTCCACAGTTGAACAGCTCTCACTATCAGGCGGTTCTTCCTAATGTTGAGGTGGAATCTCTTTCCCCCCAGTTTGAATCCATTGCTCCATGTCCTATTCTCTGGATCAGCAGAAAACAAACTTGCTCCATCTTCAGTGTGTCATCTCTTCAAGTATTTAAACAGGGTGATCGTGTCACCCCTTAACCTTTACTTTTGCAGGCTAAACATACCCAGCTGCCTAAGTTGCTCCTCATAGGGCATGGTTTCCAGACCCTTCACCATTTTGCTCATCCTTCTCTGGACAAGCTCCAGCTTTTCAACATCCTTTTTGAATTGTGGTGCTCAGAACTGGACACGGTATTCCAGCTGAGGCCTGACCAAAGCAGAATAGAGTGACACTGTTACTTCCCTCGATCTAGACACTATACTTCTATTGATGCAGCCTAAAATCGCATTGGCTTTTTTTAGCTGCCACATCACACTGTTGACTCATGTTCAGTTAGATTCCATGGTGAAATATGGACATTTCCATCAAGTATCATACATTGATTGAAAGAACATGTATTTGTGGAGCATCTGAAATGGTAGATATTGTGCATGTCCTATTTAACAGTCAACTCAGTAAGGGCCTAGTACCTATAGACATTTCTTGAAGGAACTACATACTGGAACCATAATAAACTGTTATCTTATTTCCTTCAGAGCACAAATCTATATGTAGTCATTAGAATGACCAAGTTCATAAGTAGGGCTGTTCAACTGATAATATGTTTTATTAAAGACATTGGGGTTGCATACAAAGCTGGTAAACCTACTTAAACATAAATTGCTTTTGTATTTCATCATTTTTCAGTTTATTACAAGATGACAATTTATTCCTGTAAATTTTAGTATTATCATAGTTTTTCATTTTACCCATATTCTTATCTTTTTCATTGTAGTGTAGTTTGTTATATTTTATCTTTTGTTGTAGTTGTAAGCCGTATGGGTTTACGGGATTCATACAAGAAATTAACCTCTATTGTGGGTGTTTCTTGGCCAGTTTCTTCAGAGGAGATTTGACATTGCCATCCTCTGAGACTGAGAGAGTGTGACTTACCCAAAGTCACCCAATCGGTTTTTATGGCCAAGCAAAGAATCAAACCTTGATCTTCAAGGTCATAGTCCAACGTTCAAACCACTATGCCATGCTGGCTCTCATATTTTATTTTAGGAGATTATCACACTTCTATTTTTACCTGATCCAGGCATGGGCTGGGCATGGGCTTAAGCAGGTAAATATGGATCTCATCACATGACTTTTTGTCCAACTCAGCCACATCACGTACCCAATCCAGACTCCTGGCCTACTTTTCAAACCTATGATGCTTTACCATCCTTTGAAAAGTAGGCCAGGAGTCTGGATCAGGTACACAATGTGGATGAGTTGGGCAAAAAGACATGCAATAAGATCCATTTTCACCCATTCAAGCCTGTGCCCAGCCTGTGCCTGGATTGGGTGAAAATAGACATGTGATAATCTCCTTACTTTAGTCTAATTTAACTTATTTCGTTGTATTCCACTCACTCTGCTCTTTTGTATTTTACAATGTCTGATGCCAACTGCTTTTGTCAAATGTTTTTGAAGAGTCTGTGACTGCATATTATTATTATTATTATTATTATTATTATTATTATTGTCAAATGATTAATCAGTACATTTTAACTAACTAACCAACCAACCAACCAACCAACCAATCAACTAACATTCCTCTTGCTGTATCACACTGGAACTTGGAGCTGACAGCACCAGTCTTTCCAGTGATGATGGAGTCTGGTTGGCTTCTGCTTCCATATTCTGAAAATATCCAATTGGCTCACGTTTTAAGAGCACATTTCCTTTTCCCTCTTCCCTTCCAATGCACCAAGTTTAGTTAGTTTTGCAATGCTGCCAAAGCTGGATGCACGTTCAAACATCTTCATGGGAAAGAACACAGAAGGCCTATGACGTGGTAGTGTCAGAAGGAGCATTTTAATTAATGCGCATTGCCGAGTCTTGCCTGAATCATCCCCACAATTTGGCGTAGGGCTCTTATCATGGAGAAAGAATTTCTACTTGTACTCAGAGCTGGTTCATTCAACCCATGCCTGCCCAGAGTTGTTCTTACTCTTTTGTGTGGAAGGTGGAAGTGTGTGAAAATCTGTGCATTATCTGCATTCATCTCAGACCTCAGAAAGGTTCCTTTTGTGAACTACAGCTCCCTCCATCCTTAATGTAAGATGACCACTGGCCATTCTGTTTAGACTTTTTTGAAAGCTGGTGTTGTTGATGATGTTGTTATCATTTGTATGCCACCTTTCTCCCAGAAGGTACCCAAGGCAGCTCACAAGTAAAAAAACATTTCAAGAAACATTACAATAAAAACATAAAATATTTAAAACTGTCGAAAAACCTCATAAAACCACATAAAAATACACAAAAGCTAAAAGGCATGACCAAAATACACACCCCACACAAAAGCCACCCTAGCGTGATTATATATTAAAATGCCTGCTTAAATCAGCAAGCACCAGGCAGATGGTGGCAAACCTCTTTCCTGGAGATGTGGCTGCTGCTCTTCTGATTGGCAGTCGTAAAAAGTATCATTTCTAAGCACATCGTTATAAAACAGGGGTTGACAACTGTGGAAGGCTAGGGGGGCACATTAACCTCCCCAGCAGAACCTGTGCTGCTGCTATACTGCAGAATTAATGCAGTTTGAAAGTGTTTTAACAGTAATGGCTCCATCCTACGGAATCCTGGGGTTGTAATTGGTTGTGGCACCAGAGCTCTCTGACAGAGAAGGCTAAATATGTCACAAAAATTACTAATCCCAGAATTCCATAGAACTGAGCCATGGCAGTATCCAACTGCATTAATTCTGCAGTGTAGACGCAGCCTTGGAGGGGCTGCCCCCAAAAAATCCCCTTCTGGGGGCAGGAGGGCATTTCTGGCATGTTTTAAGGTCACCCTCAGCCAGTATGACTTAGTGGTTTGAGTGTTGGACTATGACTCTGGAGTCTAGGGTTCAATTCCCAGCTTGGCCATGAAACTCACTGGGTGACCTTGGGCAAGTCACACGCTCTCAGCCCCAGGGAATGGCAATGTTAAACTTCCTCTGAAGAAATCTTGCCAAGAAAACCCTATGGTGGTTGTAGCTTTGCCATAAGTCAGAAACAACTTGAAAGTGCACAACAACAACAACAACAACAACAACAACCGCTATTCTAGTTCCAGAAGAAGCCCCTTTTGCACAGAGTTTAATTTCTGGTTCACTTCTTGTTTCAAAAAAGGTGGTGCCCAGTTACATTATTTCTGCAGTGCAAATGTAGCCTAACTGAGAGAAGTTGGTATCATAAGCGCTCATAGACTTCAGCAGATGCATGGAGTGAAGTGCCTAGGCAGACTAGGAGAATACAACTATAGGGTTCTACCATGATGGGTTCCATGTCACTGGGACAATAAATCCCCTCCAGATTTTTTTCTGCACATATTTTGGACATAGGGTTCACTCTCCTGGATAGCTCTTTTAACCTTCAAACTAAAAACCAGAGTGGATATGCCACTCTACTGGCATGGAAGATACCTCAGGCAGCAAAATTTCTTGGGCTGGCCCTTTTGGAGTTCAAAACAACATATGGCAGAGCTAACCAAGCATTGGCCTCAGAGGAAAGTACACCCCCCCAAACACAAAGAAATAACCTTAGTCGGTAAAACTCTTTCCCTGATCTCGATGAGCTGCGACTGCGACACTTGATTAAAGCTTACAGGCTCTGAGAAAACATTAAGTCACATTAAGTAGCCTTTGATGCTGCTACAGAAATCCATAAAGCGTCTGTAAACTGCTATGGGCTTACGGGATTCATACAAGAAATTAAGTTCAGGTAAGTATTGTTTAAAATAGATTAGAAAGAACTGTACTTTCTTGATGGGCAAAGTGTACTGTAGGGAAATGGCCACCCAGCAGGATCAATATATCGAAGGTAATAACCCAAGCAGAGTGCCTACTGACAACAACTGTCCTGATGAAAGGAAAAGCGAGACAGCCATCCCCACCCCCAGATCCACTTTATTCTGTGTCTAGATTTACAAAAATGCTTCCAACCAAGTTTTTGCAACTTGGATTGGTTTGTATACCCTTTCTGAACTATCTCCTGGAAGACGTAGATGAGGGGACACTGATCTCCTTGCCACTGGGTAGGGTTGCCAGACTGAAAACTAGAAATTGCTTCTGTACCTTTAATGCTTTTGTAAAAGAAGGAATTTCAGCATGTTTTGGTTGTCACACAAGCGGGTAGAAAGAGACACCTGCTGAAATTCCCTCTTCTATACAACCATTAAAGATACAGGAGCCATCTCCAGTTTTCATTCTGGCAACCCTATTTTGGGAATGAATCCAATCTACAGATGGGAACAATATTTGGAAATATTTGAATCCTAGGCAAAACAGGAAATCCTGATGAACAGAATCCTGGTCTTTTCAATTCTGCACGCGTGCGCGCGCGCGCGCACACACACACACACACAGAAAATGCATAGAAAATGGCATTTTATGCACAGAAATGGTGTGTTATTCTGCAAATAGAGAGAATATTTCTGGAACAGAAGCATGATTTACTGCATAAAAACCACTTCTGAACAGAAAATGTTTTCTGTGCAAAAAAACAACACAACACAAAACAAAACATGTGGATTGTAAATAGAATTGTAAACCCTGAATTGCAAATAGTCCTTGAAAACTATGCACTGGGGAGAAAGGTTGTTAGGTTATTCAGTCTTGCCCATGAGTACGGAAATTTACAAAATCTAATCCTCTCCATCTTTTATTCCAAAATTTCCCATTTTAGGTATTTTTAAAGTTCACATTAAAACCCAACATGGATTCACTACTGACACTGACACTGAAGCCATTGGCTGCCACATGCCTGAGCTCTCTAAGAGACTCTGAACCTGGCGAAGCTCAATCCAGCCTGGCTTGAACTATTACTTTTACAAAGGCAAGACAATAACTCCATTTACATGATCAATTTGTGTCTGCTGAAAATGTAGAAGAGGGCATTTGCTGATGGCAACAAGCCCTTAGCCCCATACCTATGTGCTTTCAGTGGACTATCAGAATGGATTGTGTACATGTCCAATTTTGGTGTAATGGCATCTAGACACAGCTTTAGTTTTGATACAATGGTAAATTTGAAACAGTAGGCTCTTATCACAATAGCTCTCATAGGATGTCACCTCAGGTTTGTAATTTTTTTTCTTTTAAAATTTTCTTTTAAAAACATCACAGCTTACCAAAGTTTCGCTTTCGCTACATGAAAATATCCAAAAGTAAAAACATTTCTGCTCTGCTTATGATGCTGTAATTTAAAGATAGAACTTTACTTTTGCTAATTGTTTATGTCACAACTATTGCCATGACATTCAACAATATCTAGGAACTGCTATTCATAAGTAACATCAGTACATAAAATATTACTAAGGATTCTGTACGGTGTGGTATAGGAGGTGGAGGGGTGTCACTGTGACATATCACAGTGACACCCCTCCATTGATCTCCTCCTATATTTGTTTATTTATTTCATTTATATCCCATCTTTCTCCCTGGAGTGACCCAAGGCAGCTCACAGATAAAACTTTTAAAATTGCAATAAAATTTAAAAGAATTAAAACATCTATATCCAATATAAAAATCATATAAATTATACCGTATATACTCAACTATAAGTCAACCTCATGTATAAATCAAGATCAGGTTTTGGGAGCAAAATTATGTATTTTCCCATCACCTGTGGATAGGTCGAGGGTAAAACTTCAAAGCTCCTTCAGTGTGTGTATGTGTGCATACGGCAAGAGAGGCTCTCACTAATACTTTTTGCTCCATCGTTTCAGCTTTCATTTCAGCCAGATACACAGGTGGAAGATGGACTCTTAAAGAAACAGCAATATCCATCAATCACCCAGGACTCTTTCTTCTTGGCTTCAGAGAGAAATAAACTCCTCTTAACAGCACATGGGGAAATCTGACAGAGCTGCTATCACATTTCCATAGTGACCTGTAAATAAGTCGATTTTTGTCCTTGGATTTTGGGGACAATTTTTGGGCATAAATTTTTAGATGTATAGGCGAGTATATACAGTTAAAAAAGAAACTAAAAACCCACTTGCTTCATAAAGCCACCCTGCTATGCATTATATACAGAAAGCCTGCCAGCATAAAATGTTTTTACTAGTTGGCGAAAGCTTAGCAGGGAGGGGGGCACCTTGTCTCCCGAGGAAAGGCATTCAAGAGGATGGGAGCAGCCACCAAAAAGGCTCTTTCTCATGTCCTCACCAGATGAGCCTGTGATCTTGGAGGGACCAAGAGAAAGCCTTCTCCTGCAGATCCTAGAGTTCTTGCGGGTCGTATGGGGAGATATCACACTGAGTGATGCTAATCCTAGTGATGCCACTGCTCATAACCATCCCTTGATAGTCAAAACGTACAGTCCATTGTGCTGATCCATATCAATATGTATCTGTCTTTCCATAACATTCACACCAGTTGCAAGACTCTGCAGAATATTAATGAGTCTGTCTGAATTTTCCATCACGCATCAGTTTGAGGTTGTTAAGCAGGATTGGAACTAAGCTTAGAGGGTGCAAGTGATTCTTCAGGTGAGTCACTGTTCCCACCAATGAAAGAGTCATGGTGCTTCAACCCTGTGAGGTTCACTACTACTACCACTACTACTGCTACTGTAGGTTTTGCACAAGCAATCACTCCATCTTTGTAGACCTATGGACACACAATTTGTATTTTTGTTGGATTTCTTTTGACAATCTATTGAACCTTTCCTAGGTTGCCGCTTCTACAGTCCACACAGAGAGAAATCCTACTGATTTTATGTCTGCTCTAGTTGGGACTAAGAAATAGGAATTGGGTCAATATTTTATTTTAATTTTGGACTGATTTGCTTTGGCTATTATTGTCAAATGATCAAGAAAGCCCACCTAGTTCTGTTTCATTTTATTCTTTACCAGTAAACACATCATTAGAAATTACTGCCATTATGAAGTCAGTGGTATTCAATAGCAGTTGCATATTTACAAAGCAAGAAGAATCTGCTTGGATACACCACATAGTATGCTTGCATGTTCCTGGGCTCTGCCAAAGAGAGAAGAAGAAGAAGACACATTTGCCTGCCTTTCCATACCATTCCCCCCAGCTCTGCAGAATATTAATGTGTCTATCCGAGTTTTCCATCACACACATCAGTTTTAGGTTGTTAACACCCTATCCAGTCTGTCTCACACATAACAAGGCATTCCAGGCACTCAGCATGTACACTCAGAAAGTCAGCATTTTAATCTCGATCCTTCCTTCTTCATTCTTTGCTTTCTGAAAAAAAGAAGAAGACTTACACAATTCAAGATCCAAAGACTGAAATAACGGAAGACAATCCAATGCAACAGAAAATACTAGACAAGTGTACTTTTCTACCACTGCTTCTGTTCCTTGCTGATACACAGGAAAACAACAAAATGGCTGTTGGGCTACCCAAGATGGGGGAATCATCCCTTTCAAAGTTACGACACAAGTATTTATGTTAAGCATACTTTTTCTTTTCACCAAGAGTATTTGAGGTGTCCTGAGGACAAATGGAAGATGACAAGGAAGGATCTTCTCTGAGCTGCTTTATCATCTTAACAGTGGTACTGTAGCAAAAAGGTTCTGAGATTTAAGGACTTGACAAGAAGTAGACAGATGGAGCCGTTTTGCAAATGTCCCACGATGCTCAGAAGGTTTTTCCTTCACCCCTCCTCCAATAATATGCCTTGCAGCCACATCCCACAAATGAAGTGCATGCCCTCAATTAAACAGAATGGTACTTACCATAACTTGGAAAGTTATTATAGAAAAAAATAATTCATCCCTGTCATTTGCCGTAATGCTTAAAAAGTAACCTCTTGTTTGTTATAATGTTTAAAAAGTAACACGGGCCTAGTACAGACCGCCAGTTTGCAGTGGCTTAGGGTCAATTCTAGGGTTCCAGAGTGTGCAGCATCCGCACTCTCCAGAACCCTAGCAAGTATGGGTGGTGCCATTGTTACGCAGCACTGTCTACATGGCGTGCGCGTCAATGACGTTGTGCATGTGACACATCTAAATGGCACAGCATGTGTGTGATGTCACCACATTGCTCCAAGGCAGTTAGGGTGGCTTGGCAGCATCACTGGAAGGAATTCCTTTTCAGAGCTCCTTTTTGGGCCAGATCATTGTCGCAGCCATGCTGTTGCTACAGCAATGATCCAGAGAATCTGTACCGGGCCTTGGTCACCATAAGTCAGAAATGACTTGGCGGCATTCAGCAACACCAACAATACCAACACTGCTAGAGCACTTCATGCTTTGGCTGTAATTCCTGAATAATAATAAAGAAGACAGCAGAATTTGGCAAAAATCAATTTCTGAATCTAGATGTGTCTAGATATGTCTGAGTCTAGATGTGACACATGATCAGCTGGAAGGGGAGAAGGAAGAACACAAGGAGGATGAATGAGGGAAACCAAGGTATTTCAAGAAAGAGTTTGGATGCAAACCTGGGAATATGCAGGTAAAATCAAAACAAAAAGAAGTGGCAACTCTTGATACTTCCAGAGACTTTTGTCCTTCTGGATGAGGCCATAATTAAGTAATGAAATGAGAGACTTGCAACATCTTGATTGTTCCCACCCGTTCTTTCTCCACTGCCAACATTTTCCCATGATGTGTCAGGCATTGTTGCCATTTTAACACCTGATACAGTACAAGCTTCATTGCTCTCCTCTTTGACCGTTGGGCCAATGTAACAGTGTGTTTTGCATTCCTTAATTTTCCCTGTGGCTCTCGAGAATAGACTCCCTGACATCTGTGTTACCTGGCAGAAATGCTTGCAATGAGAAGACAACCATAATGCACAGCCTCTTACTCCACAGAGCCACCATCTGATATTTAGGAGTTCAATGAAGATTAAATCATCACCGGCAATTTTATTTTTTTAAAGGAACAAAAAGCCCACATGTATTGCTTACTTGCGGAGGTGGAAATGAAGGCAGCTGCTCTGGTATTTCATATGCTAAAAGGGTGGAAACACCAATGGTGAAGTGGGGAGACATCATTGTAGCCTCTTGTCTGCAGGACGAATTGGCCTCTGTTGCTGGCAATAAACAGATACAGAAGAGAGGACAAACAAACCATGCTACATATAGAACAAATTATCTTCACACTCCCACATGGTGTTGTGGTTTGGGTGGTGGACTATGACTATCGAGACCAGGGTTGAAATCCTCATTCAGCCATGGAAACCCACTGGGTTACCTTGGGCATGATGTTGGCTTCCAAAGGGTATGCATATTAACTTCAAAGCAGTCATTGCTTTCCTATTCAGAAGAACACACACTTTTTACATGTACACATCATCATGTTAGCACTTAAAAAAAAATTCACAGTGCCTCTCGTTCCCTAAATGCTGAAATATTTAGACTCCATTACCTGCTAGCAGAATAGGTTGATCAAGTTCTCTTATAAAAAAATATATTGAGAGACAAAACAAGTGAGTTTGCCATGAGCCAGTATTGTGAAGCCAGTATCAAATGTCAGTATTTTCCAAAACAGGAAAAACAGGAAAAAAGGGCCGGCTTTTTGATACAATTGGATCAAATGAATGGTATTTAAGGCTGCACAGTAGAAATATATGTTCTTCTCTCTCTCATTCTCTGTCTCAGACACTCATACACATTTATTGGCCAGAATCTGATTGGTGCAATATGCAAGTAGTTGTTCTTTCTCTTGGCTTGTGTAAGCAAAGGGAGACCAAGGGCCCTTTCACACTACACAATTATAGTGCTGTGATTCCACTTAAACTGCCATGGCAAGATCCTATGTAATCCTGGCATCTGTAGTTGGGTGGTGGGACATGGGAGGAACACTAGAGCTCACTAGCAGCAAAGTTTAAGTACCTCTCCCCAAATGACAGGATTCCATAGGACGTTACCGTGGCAGTCAAAGTGGAATGATACCACCATAACTGTGTAGTGTAAAAGGGCCCACAAATCTGCTGGTTTGGAGCAGCCTATGCCTCCACCAGGGCCTTCCCTTCTTCGCAGCCAATGTGTCCCTGGACTTTTTTTCCTGTTGCCTCCACCCATGCCAACATAATTATACCCACAAAACTCACTAGCACATTCCGGGCTATCATTGACATGGGAGATCCCTATCCTTTCTAAAACGAACAACTGTTATTAATCCTCAACTGTAAAATGAGACACTTCTAATTCATCTAAACAATTTTAAATGTCTTTCCCCCCTCCCATTCTCTCTTAGTTTCTTGTGTCTATGTTTGTTGTCTGTTGATTGCTCTTACTCCAAAGACATTGAGGCTTTGCTGGGACAGGAGTTGGAAAGCAGTACCCTGAAGACCATCCATCTCACATAGAAGCTCCTGTCTGGGTTTCCTTCCACAGTGGTACCATCTTAAAGGAAATTTTGTGTTCTAGAATCCCATAATTTCCAAGAGATTGTGAAGTTTTATCAGGAAGAAGTGTAGCTATGGGATGAGGACCAAATGAAGGTTTGCTGCTTCCCAATAAGATTCTGTATCCTCCCAAATGAAATTTCCTTTCAGTCCCCAAATCTCTAACACTGCTATAATTTAAACGTTCACTTGAAAGTTTAAGACATACCATTTAGGTTTCATAAGGAAAAGGGCATGCAAAGTTACCAAGGGAATGCATGCACAGCGAATATAAGAGTTCTAGATATAAATTATTTTTTATGTCTCTCTCTCTGGATTGCTAGACATTTAGGGAATGAAGGAAAATTTTATTGCGGGACAAAGTTCCTATGTGGGGAGGCAATGCCTTCATTTTGACTCCTGCTTGTAGCTATGCCCCAACTGCCCTCCCTTCTAGAGGCTTTTCTTTGCAGCTGGGTCGGTGCCAACTTAAGATAAGTGAGGAATCTGTTCCGTGCCTTTTGTTCCCAAGGAGGAGCCTTCTTCAGACTGGTTAAAAGATATGCTGCTATAAAACTACTGCATTTGACCCAGCTTCAATATGCCTGGCTATAAAGGGAAGGAGATGGGATGGGAGGGAAAGGTCTGCTAAACTTGAAAAACCCCATGCCCACCCTTCACCAGCTCAGCAAGTTAAATAATATACCAACAACTGTCCCAGACTGCATGAAGATGGCCCCCTCCATAAATAGTACACTTTGGCCAAGAGTTTGGAGCCAGCTCTACCATTAGGCAGAATGGGGCAGCCATCTCAGACTTTGGGATGCCATGAAAAGTTGTCACATTTTATGCGATTTCACACATCACTATTGCTATTGCTATAGCTCATTGCTATTGCTTTAGTGGTGATTTTTTGTTTAACTTTTTCATGCCTCCTGTGCTGACCTAGCATAGATGAATGTATGAAGTTCTCCCTCAGGCATCAAAATGTCTTGAGTTAGCTGTATAGTGGGGGCACCATTGGGCAGATTCTTGGGGGTTAGCCATGGTGGCCTTAAAGTTGCTTGGGGCACCACTCTGAATAAAGCTGAAGGATCTATTCTGTTGTTCCATGTTTTTGGAGAGAGACAGGCTTGGGACAAGATGGATCCCCCTTTCTGATGAAGGTTCTCACTTCTTCAGTGTTTTCTCTATTGCTATTGCTCATTCACTCACCTTAGTTTACATCACTTTGCATTATCCCAGTGTCTGAGAAAAGACACTGGATGTCTAGTAATCAAAGCCAATAATCATCTTATCACTGTTTAATTTCAAAAAGACAAATAAGGATTTCCAATTCCATGTGGAATATTTTGCCTCAGAGAATGATGGAATCTCCTTCTTTGGAGGTTTTTATACAGAAACTGGGGTGCTTTAACTGTGTATTTCTGCATCACAGAGGGTTGGACTGGATGGCCCTTGGGATCTCTTCCAACACTGTGATTCAATGATTCTATGAAAAAGAACATCATTGTCTTTCCCCTAATCAAAGTAGACAATTTATCCATCTCAGCAGAGAATTCTGACTTCCATGACAACCACAATAATGGTTGGAATCCTTGATCATGGCAACTTTACATTTATAATCAGCCCTCTGTGTCCACAGATTTTTAAATCTGTGGATGCAAGCATTCACAGATAGAAAATATTTTAAAAATATATAAATCCCCCAAAGCAAACCTTGATTTTGCCATCTTACATAAGGGGAACGATGGGGGAACCTGGAACCAAACCCCAGCAGATAGTGAGGGCTCACTGAACTTAGCTATATAGCAGAGGCTCTTAAGAAATACCATTAATGAACTGCAAAGATGCATAACAGGACACCAGCAAGAGCGTCCTGATGCACATACTGTAGGGCCTTACCAATGTGCATTGGCACTCCCTATGGTCCACTATGGGACCAATGCACAACAGGACTAATGCAAATTGGGACTGATGCACATTAGACCCATTGCGGATTGGTCACTTTGCTGGCTACCCTACATAGTACCATAACAGTAGCCCTTTACTGGATATGGATCTTACAAAACTGCCCAATTCTAATTCCCGCAGACATAAACTCACTTATGAAGATGTAAGTCCCCAACAAGATTCTGGCCAATGATTTATGCAGGTCTAAGCTGGCGCATAAGTCAATGACAGGATGCCAGCCAGCATCTATATATCTATGCCAGCCTAGAAAGGACTAGCAGATGTTACCAGATATGTGTTGAAAACACATGTATGATACTTCTAATATTCTGAATGTACGCACTTGTATGGGATCTTTTATTCTTGGCAGCAATACAACTCAGGTTGCATCTGAACTGAAGAAATAGTGCAGTTTAACACAGCCTAAACTGCCATGGCTCAGTGTGATGGGAGTCTGGGATTTGTAGTTTTGTGAGACACATAGCCTTCTCTGTCAGAGCTCAGGTGCCACAACAAACTGCAGATCCAAGGATTTCATAGCATTGATGGCAATTAAAGCAATGTCAGATTGCCTGATTTCTGCAGTGCAGATGCAGCCCCAGACAGATCAGTATCAGGAATCCACAACCACACAAAGTTATCTAACAAGGGCAGGTTTATTGAACACTCGGGAAACAAGTTGTACAATAACTGTATTAGGCAGCAGCAAATCTATGGTAAACCTTCACAAATGGGGAACCATAAATAGATTCCACAGCTAACTAGCTAATGAAACCCGGTTGCTTCAAAATGGGGAAATCTTAACCCAAAGAAGCAGACTCACAAAGCTGAGAGGGTTTTAAGACCCAGGTAGTTCTATTTTTGAAGAAGGACCTGAAAAAACCACCACTGAGTATTTCTTGCATAAGAAAACCTCATGAAATTAATGGGGTTGCCAAAAGTCAATAAGCGACAACCTACATGCGCGGGGGGGGGGGGGAGGGAATGGGATGACATAGTCTTTGGTCTTTGGGGTGTGGGTTGGGAGCAGGGAGTAAATTCTTAATAGATTTCACAGGAATATGCAACCTGGAAAAAAAATCAGCTCATCTCTCGATTATAAACCAGAAGTTGGAAGAAGAGGGGTCATTCACACCTTGTTATTTTTAGCACTCTGCAAATAATCTCACTCACGGAATCACCCGCATCTACGCATATTTCTGCGAGTTCAGTTGCTCATACATGTAAGTGCCCAAATAAAGATGGATTCAATGATGCAAATGTATTCATAGCACATTCAAGGAACACAGGGTTTTATCTTGGGTCTGTTTGTATCAGTTATTCACACAGCCAAGAATGCCAATCTTTTAGAAAAATTCAGAACCCCCTCCCCCACCCTGACATCGATTATCCCGGGTTTAGTGGTGTTTTGGCAGCCATCCCCAAACTTAATAGGATGCATTCAGGGAGCACTGGTGGCACAGTGTTTAAATGCCAGTACTGCAGCCACAAGGTTGTGAGTTTGATTCCAGAGGGTTCCAGGCTGACTCAGCCTTCCATCCTTTCATAGGTTGGTAACATGAGCAACTCTATGATTCTATTATTCTAATTGGCTTACAGATTGTAAACTGCTTATGGAGTGCAGAGTTCACTATGAAATGGTATAAAAATGTAAATGCTGTTGCTAATGCTATTGCATTTGGAATGCATGTGAATACCAAAGATTCGACCTAGATTCTACATGGATTATTTTCACCATCTGAATAATCCCAGAATATATCGATTTGGAGTATAATTCTCACAACCCACTGAACAAGATAGGCTGCCGGAGGGATTTTTGGTGTTGTGGTCCTTCCTTCAAAATGTTGTTATCATTCAATCAATCAATCAATCAATCAATCATTTCCTGCCTTCCTCCCAGTATAGGGATTCAGGCAGTATGAAATTCTGCTATAGACATTTGCTGGTTTGTCACGCCACTGATTTCCTCCGTCCCCACCCATGACAGGTCTGAAATGAATAATTTTTACCCAAAATCTTCACTTTCCTCAAGTTTGGAGGGCACACGGCCCAGCATCTGTTCATTGCAAAATCTGCATTCTGTGGCTGTCACAGTAGCTCTTGTTCACTGGAGCACTGAGAACCGTCCTGGTGATAACAAGGACTAATGAGTTTATAGCTGGTCTTTCCTCTGTGATAGCAGCTGCCGCTGTGGGCAGGTCTCCGTGACACTCCTGAGCTTTGCTGTGAGTTGGCAGAAAGAAAGAAAGAAAGAAAGAAAGAAAGAAAGAAAGAAAGAAAGAAAGGGAAGGAAGGGAAGGAAGGAAGGGAGGAAGGAAGGAAGGAAGGAAGGAAGAACAAAAATCGAAATCCTAATCCCCATGCATTAGCCATTGGGGGTGGAAGCAGCCATAGAAGAGAAACATGCCTCTTTGAGGATCACACTCAGGAGGGAATCTCTTCTCTCTAAGATAAAAGCACACCGATATACAATCCTTGGGATTCACTTACACACGAGGCTTTCTTGGTAGAATTCAGAAATGTAGCCATGTTAGTCTGGAATATCAGTATGCAAAGGGATTTTATAGCCTCTTTGATACTAACTACAAAAGAAGTTATAGCATAAGCTTTCATAGACAAGGGGTTTGCTTCCACCCCTTTGCTGGCTCTAAAAGAAATGGCAAATTGCTGTTCCTTTTAGAGCTGACAAAAAGGTGCTCGTGCCACAGTGGTGGTACTTTTCAGTGCTCCTTTTGGCATGCATCATGTAAACACCACGCCAAAGGAGCACTATGATGCCGCCCGCTGGGGCATGCATCATCCAAATGCCATGCCCCCATGCTGCCTCCACGCTGGTGTTTCAGTCTTGTCTGTACAGCCCCTTGGTTGAAGGGAACCACTTTTTGTTTCTTGAAATGCTGCTTTCCCTCCCACTTCCTTGTTTATTTAACAAGGCAAGCTTCTAGTCCTCATGGCTGTGAAGATAGACTGGACAACATATGTGCAATGCCTAGTAAATCACAGACACTGGTGTGTATGTACAATGTGGTGGATTTCCAACTTATGGTGATCCTAGGGGAAC
This sequence comes from Sceloporus undulatus, assembly GCF_019175285.1. Lineage (NCBI taxonomy): Eukaryota > Metazoa > Chordata > Lepidosauria > Squamata > Phrynosomatidae > Sceloporus > Sceloporus undulatus. Next base: position 8,814,868 of record NC_056527.1, on the reverse strand, counting down.
CTGTCATGGGATTTTCTTGGCAAGTTTTTTCAAAGAGGCTTTGCCATGGCCATCCTCTGAGGCCGAGAGAGTATGACATGCCCAAGGTCATCCAGTGGGTTTCCATGGCTGAGCTGGGATTCAAACCCTGGTCTCCAGAGTCACAGGCCAACACTCAAACAACTACACCACGCTGGCTTGAATGACATGGTAATATATACCTTTGTAGCCCAATAAACAAACCATATGATTCAGATCACTAACCCTAACCCTAATCCTCCTCCCACATCATCTTGGTGAGATTAAAGATTTCTTCTTTTACCTGATCTATTCATTAGTCAATGTTAGGATCTAGGCTTTGCTATGCATATGTAGATTCAAGCCATTAGTAAACCTTTTATTGATTGCAAGCTACTTGTGGTTTGTTGTTTTTGAGTCAGATTCAGTTCTCAGGGAAGCAGTAGCAGATGAAGACATTTACTTTGCAGATTTAAAGCTAAACTCTAGTATGATTACCTTTGATATTTTTGCTATTTAAATGTTTTGTTTCCCAGACAAAGGCTGAAGACTTAAAACTTGATTTGCCCCACAAGATTAAGCATCAACCACTGTTGCTCAGAATAGATGATTTAAAAAACAAGCCTAAAAAGGAAGGATACACACACTCACTTTTTTCAAGGCAGTGCTCTCACCCTGAGACTCCTCCCAAGGACCAGAAAAAAGGATCCAGGCCCTGAGATCTAGAAGATCAAAGTGTGATAGAGAGCCCTATCTTTAAATGTCAGTCCAGCTTCCTTTGGAACAGGGATTGGCGGAAGGTGCCATCTTGCCTGTTATCTGAAGCCAGCCCTATGCAACAGAGCAATATGGCTTTAACTTTAATTCAAATAAACAATGTGCTACAGGTATTGGAAGGCTGAAAAACATGGATCGAGGTTTTATTTTAATCCAAGCCTGTCGATTTGAAGTCTCCTGTGCATTTCATGTCTCAGTGACAGCTCTGTTAATTAAAACAAGCTTTACTGTGGTATGGTTGGTTTAATTCATACCTGAAGTGACCATTTAATGGAGATCAGCTTGCTACAAAGATCTCAGCCATGGGTTTCATCTAATTAAGTGCCTAATAGAGGTGTCACTTTGCCTTAGGTTGGCATTTCTAACAAGAAAAATGTCCCTTGCTGGAATGTAGGCCTTTCCCTCCCTTTCTATTGTGCAAATCCAGTTCCAGGAGGAAAGGAAATAGGTGCAGAAAAAGACTCCTCTATAGCATTCAAGGCTGTTTCAGAATCGGGTCCCGAGGGGTTAACAGAAGGTGGCGCATGCTGCAACTCATGGTGCTTGATAGCTTTTAATTAAAAAAATTTAAAGGATTTATGCTGGGATTAAATGGGATAATTATTGACTGATCCCTGCCTTGCAAATTGAAGAGCATTTGAATTAATCACTTTTTAAGTAGGAAATCACTCTCTGCTCTCTGGACAAGGGATCTGCTCACTCAGACCTCTTGGCCATTTTGTTTTCATTCCAGCTCCTGCTCTGTTGAAAACGGCATCCCCGCAACAGCAGAGAACAAAGAAAGGTTCTGGAGACCAGTATTCTTTTGCAGTGGTCTTCCAGTATTTGCAAATAAATTACCCTATGCTCTAGCTTGGTACATTTTTCCTGAGATAGATCCTGTTTGCTGGTGCCTGTCCGGTAAAGCACAATCTGCCTTTTGCCCACAGTTTGTCTTTTAGAGTGATACACTGATGTTGCCCATTGATTAATTGTTTACTGCAACATCCCTTCCCTAAAACAACACAAAAATTCAATTTTGGTTCTTTCTGGCTTGTTTATTTGTTTCACATTTTTCCATTCTTTAAATTCTGTGTGTGCCAAGCACTGAGAATCTGTCCAGCCCAAAATTTGGTTCATTCTGAATTTTTAGACTTTTTAAAAAACAAAGTTGGAAACGTCTTGATGTCATACACTTTTTCAGTGCAACAGATGCATTCAGTTCATGGTTGCATGAGTGCAGTTCTGTATATATAATCATTTCACATGCAGCTGAGCATTCTTGGATGGAGCATCACTGTTTGTCAGGGCCTTCATTGTATGCCATTGCAGAGTGTAACAATAGGTAGATTCATTGGCAGATGTGCAGTTGGTTGCACAGTGTTAGTATTCTGTACCCAGATGACTGTAGATTTACATGAGACAAGCACAATGTAGGCTCTTTGCTCAAGTTTGCATGAAGATATGAGGCCTATTTTTATCTCTAGCTTGGAACATCTTCTGAACCATGAAGATTTTATCAGGACTGGAAAGGCTATACCCATTCAAGTTGGCCATTCAATTGCATGTTTGTCATAGGGCTGACTTTGCTGCATGCCAGGGATGGGCAACTGTGGAGGGGCCCAACATTTCCCTCCTGTGCCCAACTGGCGGGCCTACATTTTTAATATTTTTGAGCTGATGCCTGGTTACTTTGGGGGGCTTCAGGGCTACACTTAGAGGTCCCAAGGACCACATTTTGACTTGCCTTGCCTTGCCTTATACTAACCAAACATTTTCTGACTCACTGCCTGTACCCTGCTTGGCTTCCTGTCTCCTTGGCTTATACTCCATGCCTATGACCACTGACTATATGTCTGATTCCTAATTCCTTCTTTATAGTGATGACTCAACATGGATACCCATCTTACGCAAAGCATGTGCGGAAGCTGAACTCAGTTGTCCTTGTCTGACTTAGAAAGCACAGTGCCCTGAGGTAATGTAACCTCATGTACAACTGGAAAGTTTTGGGGTGAAGGGAGGGTAGAATCAGGTCAGAGGTGGAGCCGAAAGAGAAACTGCCAGAGCTTGGCAGAATCAGGAGTTTTGAGATGGGCTGCTTGCCAAGGAACTCTGTTTTCCTGGTTGGACCAATAAAACAGAGGTTGGCCAGCATCCCAAAGAGAGAGAGAGAGAGGTGCAGTGACCAGCTCATTCTGCAAACATCCTCCTTGGCAGGTCTTCTTTGAAACCTCAGGCTAGGAATCAGAAGGCTGCGTCTGACTCAGCATAACTCATTGTGTGAGCATACACAGACACATGCTCGCATGCCATCCCTTGCAACATGACTGCCATCGATCTGTAAATAAGGTGCTGGGGCCTTCTCGCATGACTGCAGCTGTCCTTGCCTGCAAAGGCGAGAGGCATCCAAGAAATGTTTGCATCCCACTTGGCAGGGATTCTCAAATGACACCTCAGGCTAAAAGTGATCCCTCAGCTGGGGACAAGAGGTCCAGGGCCCAGCGACCTTTGTCCCAAAGCGTTACTCCATGAATATACAATATTTCATTTGGAGGGCTCATAAGAAATGGCCAGTCTTATAGCCCTACACAGCTTGGGTCCAGGTTATTTTTTAGGACCATAGCCTACAAAGCACTGTACTGTGCCACTGATATACTATGTTACACCAACTGTGAAACTCATACCATACTACTGTGTACTTTCATTGCACAATAGTTGTGCACATCACAGAGTTGGAACAATAACTAAAGAGGGTCAAAGATGAAAGTGCAAAGGTAGGCTTAATGCTGAACATAAAGAAAACAAAAAATAATGACCATGGAAGAAATACATAAATTCTACCTAGAGGATGAGAAAATTGAAATAGTAAAAGAATTCCCATAGAATGGATCAAATGTTGATCAGAATGGATCCTGCAGTCAGGAAGTCAGAAGAACAATAGGAATGAGAAGGGCAGCTATGAAAGAACTAGACAAGATCCTAAAGTGTAAAGATACACAACTGAGCACTAAAGCTAGAATTGTCTAAGCCATTGTATTTCTATCACCATGTACAGATGTGAGAGTTGGATAGTGAAGAAAGCAGATAGGAAGGGTATCAACTCATCTGAGATGTGGTGCTGGAAAGGAATGCCGAGGATATCATAGATAGCCAAAAGGACAAACAAGTGGGTCCTTGATCAAGCCTGAACTCCCCCTGGAAGCTAAAATGATCAAATTGAGGCAACAATGCTAGGGAAGGTACAGGGCAGTAGAAAGAGAGGAAGATCACACGCCAGATGGATAGATTCAACCAGGGAGGTCGCGGGCATGGATTTGCAGGAACCAAGCAGAGCAGTGGAGGATTCAAATCAAGAAAGGATATTCTGAGTAAATGTTAGGAAGAACTTCCAGATGTTAAGAGATGTTCCACAGTGGAACAGACAAAGAAGATGGTGGATTCTTCTTTTCAGAAGGCTTCAAACAGAAGTTGGATGGCTACACATCAGATGTTGTAGCTATGTATTCTAGCAGTGGTAGGGGGCAAACTAGATGGATCTTGGCATCTCTTTCATCTATGATGCTATAATTTCTACTTCCTGCCCAAACCTGAAAACATTTCTTTCTAACCCTTCTAGCTTTCTGGGATTGCCTCTTGAAGAGGCAGAATAGGAGTGTCCTCATTTTTCGTATCCCATGTTGGAGAAGTGGCTTTCTCTACTCCTGTAGACTGAAGCCTCATTTTTCTAAATTAGGTGCAATGCCTGGATGAGTGCAGCTCTCTCTTCAATCCAAGCAGTCTGCCCTCAAACCACCCAAGGTAGGTCAGGCTGATTCCATTTCTACCCAGTTTTATGCAGCCAGTGCAACTGTACTGTTTCACTGAGGCTTTGATGGATTTCCATATTGCTCAGGCTTGTTTTAAACTATGTTTTATTCTTGTTTTTAATCCATTGCAATTTTATTTACTGGATCATTATTTTATTTTGTAAGATTTTCTGTCTGGAAGGGACAGGGAGTCAGGAAGTCACTTTAATACCATTTAAAATAAATAAATAATGACTACTGAATGTGAATAGGGCTGAAGAAACATTCAGCAAGGACAAGCCGGAGAAGGCTGCTTAGTCCAGAAGCCTAAGAAACTTCTAAGAAAGAGTTTTTGTGGGTTTTTCGGGCTATGTGGGCATGTTCTAGAAGAGTTTCTTCCTGAAGTTTTGCCAGCATCTGTGGCTGGCATCTTCAGAGAATGTTTGCCTGGAAAGGACTTGGGCAAACATTCTCTGAAGATGCCAGCCACAGATGCTGGCAAAATGACAGGAAGAAACTCTTCTAGAACATGCCTACATAGCCCAAAAAACCCACAAAAAACTATGGATGCTGGCCATGAAAACCTTCGACTTCACATTCTAAGAAAGAATTTGGATTTAGGGTTACTAAGTCAGGGCAGTAGCTGAAGTTTCAGGGAATTGCTATGCTTCTCTTGACAGGTTTCCAGTTGGGGAGACAAATCTCAGGGCAAACAACGCTGGAGGAGGAGGAGAGAATTTTGTACGTTGTAGCTTTAAAGCCTAGGCATTCCCCTTCACCCACTTCCAGCTTGTGACAGGAATGGCTGACTCAGCTTGAAGGTGCTTATAGGTGTGTGTTGCGTTTGTACAATATAATGCATCCAATAGCCAGAAACAAGGGAAGGGAACTGGGTAGAGAGTGAGTGCATGCACTTGGGACCTTCATGCCATTTGGAACTAGGCAGGTGGTAGAGGGCCAAGGTTGCAGAATGACCTGGAAAAAACTTTGCATGGGTTGGCAATGACCTTCCCACAAACCAGTGGCATCATCAGGAAGGCGCAAGGAGTTTGGACCACACTTGGTGTCACCATCAGAAGGGTAATATTAAGCAGGAGCGAGTCATGCCAAAGCCCTTCCTAGAAAGAAAGGGGTACTCTCCTTGGTATGCTGTTCTCCTTTGGGGGGTATAGGTAGAGGGTGAGGCTGCCGACCTTTCTCTCCGCTCCCCTCCCTGCAGCTTCCCTCTCCTAATCTGTCTGACTCCTTTTTGCAGGATGGGCTATCTGCTGTGTCTTCCTTTTTCCCTGAGGATAGAGATTAAATAAAAAGCTGTTCTTGTTCAGAGGACCTAACCCTAACCCTAACCCAACCCTAGCCCTAACCCTAACTCTAGCCCTAAACTTAACCTAACCCAAACTCCAAAGTCTTTGCTGTCTCAGGCGGGAGGAGGGATGGTGGTAGCAGGATGCTGTGTTCCCCAGGGCGAGACCCTCTTCTCCATCTGCACCCCAATCCCAGGAGGTCCATGGGGTGACACTATGGGTTACTACACTGGGTAATGCCAACCCTAGTGATGTTATTGCCACAAACTCCAACAGTAACCACGGAAAGCCTTAAAAACTGCCCAAATTTCATACGAGAAAGGTCATGCAGGATGCAGGGAATGATAACATCCCCTTCAGTTTCTGGATGCCTTTGGCCACCTGCATGGCTGCCAAAAACACCTCTCCTCTGGCTCTGTATTGCCCTGTTACCTGATGAGTAGGGTTTGACCCAGGGCCATTGCCACAGTCATCTCACCCAGATGCAGTTCCCTCCCTTTCTCAAACCTTGCCTATGACATTGCTGTAACATCCCAAGGTTTTGTTCTGAAATCTCAGGGAATGGGTTGCTGCTGACCTGGCAACTCTGGTTCACACAAAATTTAGAAAATGCATGCTCTATGCATTCTATAGTTTCCTTCCTGTCCTTGGCCACAAGCCCATTGTCTTTACTGGGGTAGATTATCAATATACAACACAGCCCTACAAACTTAGCCTGGATCACAGAATAGATCTGCCCTGAATATGACAGAGCTTTCAAACTCATCATCGCTTTTTCTATCATGCTTAATCATGATAGAGAGGCTCTGGTAGAGGGATGATTCATGGCTGAATGGGGCAGCAATGAAACTACAATGAAGACCATCCCTCTTTGCTGAAACATAATAGGTATAAATACCAAGTTGTCCAAATTATATCTCTGTCTCTCTCTCTATCATCTAAAAAGATGCCTGCATGGTGATGGTTTGAGTCTTGGATGGCTCTGAAGTAAAGGATTAAAATCCCCATTCAGCCAAGGAAATGTCCTTGGGGAAGTCACACTCTCTCAGCATCAGAGAAAAGCAAAGACAAACCCCCTCTGAATAAATCTTGTCAAGAAATCTTGTCAGGTAATAGGTTCATGTTAGGACCACCATATGGAGGAAATCACGTGAAAACAGAGAACTACAATGTGTGTGTGTGTGTTTCTGTGTATGTGTGCACATATACATCAATAATTTCCAGGAACTGTCATTGGTATTAAAACAGGCTAGTTTCCATGTTGCATAATAATAATATAATAATATCCAGGAAAGGTGTCTCTTTTTCCTTTTGTCCTTTTTAACAGTTAACTATTTTTAACTGCACATTAAATGTTGGGACATTTTTTGTCCTTTGTATTCTCTGCCTTTTGTTTTAAATGTTAAATGTTTTATGCTTTTTGATATGCTCATTTTGTCATGGCCTTCGGCGAGTACAATAAATGTTAACTTGAACTTGAATTATTATTATTATTATTATTATTATTATCCTGCTCTTCATCCAAAAGGCTATCAGAGCAACTTACAAATTGATAATTAGACATTTCCCTGCTCTCAGGTTTACAATCTAAATAGACAAGACACAAAAGGAGAAGGGAATGGCAGTGGGGAAGGGGGAAAGTCCAGTAGATCTTCTCTCCCTCTGAGGCCTGAACCATGGCAGATGGACTGGAGGGAGGGCCCTTCTTCTTACTCTGATTAGGTCTGATGGAGCTGGCCTGTCCTTCTCTCCTTCTGGATGATAGTGGATGGAGGGAGGGCCTTCTTCTTTTCAGGCAAGGCCTGATGGAGCTGGCTTGCCTTTCTCTCCCTCTGGATGATGGTGGATGCAAGGGAGAGCTCTTCTTTCAGGCATGCCCTGATGGAGCTGGGTTACCTTTCTCTCTCTGTGGATGATGGTGGATGCAGGGGAGACCAAAGAGACATCTTCTGGAGCTGCAGATTTATATTCCTCAAAACATCAGGCCAAAGCATGGGAAATTACTTTTTTGAATTAAAATTCCCAGATGGCCACTGGATTTTTTGAGTTGTCCAGTTTGTCCCCTGCTCTCCCTCCTCATGTATCAGGTTCTCATCTGCATTAGAAACCATTTTTACAATATGAGAGAATTTGGTGGTAGGGGGAAAAAACTTCTCATCTAATGGCTACCCACTGGAATGCACTTTGAATCCTTTTAAAATCTTTATCCATGCAGCTGATAGCCACAAGATGAGATCATGAGCAGAAGAATCATGGGGTTCAATGGACGCTAGATCTCTCTAGTGGCCTGTGGCCTGAATTAGAGATTTAAAAAATGCTCCATCTCCCCATACCTGTTTCTCAGTCCACACCATCTCCTCAGCCTGACCATAAACATTATCCTCATATTCCTATAAGTAGCTTAACTATATCCAGTCAAACATAAAACCAGACAAAAGGGATTAAAATATTATCCTAAAGCAAGGGGAAAATTGAAGGCATTTACCTGAAATCCATACTGAGCTAGCATCTGTGTTGTGCTGATGGGGCAGCCTTTTTCTCTCTGGCACCCGCCTCTCTGAGGAGCCTTGCTCAAGTAGGTCCCACGGGTATTAAGAACAAAAATAACTGCCCTGCATTGTGGTACCTGCCATCCAGTAACAGCAAGGCCTCTGCTCCTTTGCTAATGCAACTCCAGGATCGTACCAGCTTATGTTCTTTTTCTTTCTGCACTGAGGTGGGTTTTATGTATTGCAACACCTGGCAGAGAAATGGATGCGTTTCACATTTCATGGCACATTTTTCATCCCCAAGCAGGGAATTTATTCGTGTGTTTCCCTGTGGAGGTGGCATGAATGTTTCCTGCATATTCAATGTCCTTGGGGCCATGAATCTGATCTGTCCAAACTTTACTGTCCAAACTTTAGAAGAGGTATCCAGTGCATGGATAGGGGATAAGGTTCAGTATGGATAACTCCTTTGAGGCTATATCTGCACTGCCAAAATAATGCAGTTTGACACCACTTTAACTGCCATGGCTCAATCCTATGGAAATCTGGAATTTGTCTAATTATGGGGCAAGAATAAATTATTCTATTTCTGGAGCAAGGATAAATTATTCTAAAGTACCTCTGTTAGTAACCCGCTTTAATTCCTTCCGGAAAGGGCAGGATATAAATAAATATTATTGTCATTATTATTAAAATGCAGTGTACTTTGGGTTGCCTTGCTCTTGAATGGCCACTTATGAGAAACCAGATCTATAAACAATCTGCAAAAATTGCATCACAGTGAGTAGGGAAGAGATTTAGCCTTCCCTGTCAAAGAGCTCTGGTGCCACAACAAACTACAAATCCCAGAATTCCATAGCACTGATTCAAGGCTGTTGAAGTGATGTCAAACAGCATTATTTACAGTGCTGATGCATCCTCAAATCTGCTTGGAAAAGTGGGATATAAATAATTTTTATTATTTTTATTATTGTTGTCCTGAAAGTCAAACACCAAGAGCAGATTCATCGCCATAGATGCCTTCTGTTGCCACTGTTATTTTTGAACAAGGTAATAGGATGAGTGTCTGCCAATGTACCAGTGGATTGTCACAGTGTGCAATGGGCAGCACAATGTGGCTGTTTCTGTGATCCCAGGGAAGAAAAGTGGTGGGTTGAAAGCACCAAGAAATAATTGTATACCATTGAAGAATGCATAACCCCATGGTTGGAATGCTATTGGTTACTCCTAGTTAGAGTAAACTCTTGAACCTGCTGCTCAGTGATGATAGGCAAATCCAATGGATTCAATGAGTCTCCTCTGATAGGAGCTAATAATAGGATTTAGGTCCATATGAAATGGTCACAGTTGTGGAACTCTGCTTACATGGTCATTAACTCAATTGCACAGTGGCCAAAAAAAGTACAACTATATAGGTAAGAGGACTGATGTATTATCCAGAGTATGATTCCAGCGAGATTCTGGTCTTGCTTTGATTTGATAGACCAGTTTATTGTAATATTTTGTACATAAAGCCTTCCTCTAGGGAACATCAAAAAGAAGACAGTGGAAAGCTGGGGTAATGGCAAATAAATATTATTTGATAACTACCTTTCCTTTGCAGATGTTAGGGTAGTCTCCCATCTAGCATTTACCACATCTGGACCCTGTCTGGTTTGGCTTTGCTATAGGATATTTAATATCAATGGCTTCTTTAAACAGCACATGAAATGCACAAACAGACCAAGATATTTCACAGCTACACTGAATGTGAACACTCCTATTTAGGTACGATCCATTGATCTGGGCCAACAGGGGGTGGCATTAGATTTGGTTGTTCCAGATACATGGTTTCAGTAACAGAGGATCTGCTGCATACAAATGGAGTGTGAACATTCCCTCCTGACACTTGTTCATTCTTAAGACACCTGCCTGGCTTTGCTCTGAAATGCACCACAAAACAACAGCTGATTTTATGACAGCTGCACAGGAAAAGGTCGTGTGGGGTGCTCCTGATCTGACACTCCCTAGATTTGAACTTGAATTGCCCAGCAAGAATAAATTGTTCTATGGTATCTGTGTTATTAAAATGCATTGTGTTTTGGGGTGACTTGGTCTTGAATGTCCATTTAAGAGAAACCAGATTTACGAACAATCTGTAAAAATTGCATCACAGTGGGCAGGGAAGAGGAATCCAGACAGGTTCCTGCATTTTTTTTGATTTTCCATGGTGGGCATGTGACTATGGGGACTGATATGATAAGGGCCCATTGTGTGCCTCAAAATGCACCACTGTACTACTGTGCCTGGCAGGACTGCATATATGAAGGCAGGAACCATGAAAGATTAGTTGGAAAACAGCCTTTTGGCTGAAGAGCGGGGTATAAATAAATAAATAAATAAATAAATAAATAAATAAATAAATAAATATTATTACAAGGATTTGTAGGCAGGATGTGGGTCAAGATATGGCATATGACTGGCATGCAGAGCAACTGTATCTACAGGGTATATCTACATGGCAGAATTATAGCATTTTGATGTAGAGTGGACCCTTCACATTCGCTGGATGACAAAGCTGTCTGGCTCCAAAAGGCAGAGGGACACTTGATACAGCAGGCATGCTCCCGTCAGCAAAGGAAGAGCCCTTCAGAAATATTCAGTCTTCAGCAGCCACGCGACCACATCAGCCATGCCCAGGGTGGCTGATGAGACATACCCGGACTGGACAACTGTGACAGTCGATCCGCTTTCCGATAAAATCCCACAGGACCCTCCCAGTCCCACCTGCTTATACATTCCAGTGAGTTGAGCTGGGAGAATTCTTGTTAAGCAGCCCAGTAGCCCATTATTCCATCTGTGGGCAAGGAATGAAGCAAAGAAGTAAGAGTCTGCACTGGAGGCTTGAAGAGAGACAGAGCTCTCTGGGGTTCAGTGCCAGAAATGGTCTTCAGTTCACAGTCTCAGCTGTGAAGCTGTAAGAAAGGGGTGTGTCTCTGTGCATGTGCAGATGGCATTTCCCAGTGTGGGTAACCAAAGCTGGATAAGCCATTCACTCCCACTTCTTCTGCATGCATCAGAGATTATTGATGTGAGGTTTCCAGACCAGATAATGTGGCTTCAAGGGAGATTTCATTCTCCCTGCTGCATGTCTTTTAGATTACCTTTTCCTGTCTTGCATTTTTGGAAAAAGTGTCTGCCTAAGGAGGTTCAAGTATACATCTCAAGAGGTCAAGATGTACAGAATATTTGTACATTCATTCTTGATGAGAACAAGCATCTCAGCACACTGGTGCAACCCAATAATAATAATAATAATAATAATAATAGCCATCCATTGCAAGATTTTTTTTTCCTACCACTAATTACAAGCATTCAACTTACTACTCAGACTACGAAACTATAAGACTAAAACAATACTTCCTATCCTATGCATGAGATTGTAAACTATTATTTCTTTTGTTATCCTTATTTTGCTAATTGTAACATTTATTAATCTGTAAGCTACTTCTTAATAATATCAATTAATTCTAAAGAAAACCCCGATCTTGTCAAAATTTCTTTGGCTATTTACCCTATAGTTTACTTCTATAATTCATTATTAAGGTTATAACTATTGTTACCAATATTTTGTGATTAAATTAGGCTTCAACTATTTAAACATTAAACGTTTAATAATTAATAGACACAATCAACACCTTTAGTCTTTAAACCCTTCAGTAAATGAATCGTTTCTTCCTTGTTGAAGATATAATAACACATTCTCCCAATCGTTGTAAAAATCTTCTATATTTTCGTCTTTTAATAATCGTGTCAATTTGTCCATCTCCGCCAACTCGTAAATTTTCTCATTCCAATCGTCTAAATTCGGTATGATTTCCTCCTTCCATTTTCGAGCTAATGCTAGTCTTGCTGCGATGATTAAAAGAAAAATTATTCTCCCATATTTTTTTTCCAATTTGGTATCTAATATATTCAACAGATAAATTTCTGGTTTAAATTCCATTTGTATTTTAAGTATGTTACAAATTGTCCTATGTATTTCCTTCCAGTATTTTTTTAATTTTACTGCATGACCACCAACTGTGAAAAAAGGTACCCTTCTCCTTTTGGCATTTCCAACATTTGTCACATGTATCATACATTTTAGCCAATTTATCAGGAGTCATATACCACCTATAAAACATCTTGTAATAATTTTCTTTTATATTTTGACAACATGTGTATTTTAACCTTTTGCAAGATTTTTCACCTCCTGCATGAGAGTAAAAAGGGGGATGATTTCATCCCTTCCCGATTTTGGTCTCTGCAATTTTCACAAGAAGCTTAGGCACAAAATTAATCTCTTTCCCTCTTGATAAGCAAAGTCCATGCACACAACAAGCACAGAAGGACAGGAGTGTTGATAAAAAAAAACCTATCAAATACTTCTGCTCTTAAAAATGCCCTGCAATAAGGTGGTAGCCATAGCATTTTTGTACCCCCCCCCAAAAAAAAAAAAACCCACTGTTGCTTATGCAAAAATAAGTTGGTGCAACTTGCACAAAAGGTTTCATAAATGTGAAGATACCTCCCCAAATGTAAAAATCTCATTTCACCCAGTCATGAGAGCCATAACTGAGAGTTTTCATTTTCATGTATGAATGTGAAATAAGCAAAGATCTACATGCCTATACAAATGCTGAGTCCCAGTGTGGTGCATAGGTCTGAGTGTTGGACTAGGACACTGGGAGACCAGGGTTCAAATCCCTGCTCAACCATAGAAACCCGCTGGGTGAGCTTGGGCACATTACACTCTCTCAGCCTCAGAGGAAAGCAAGGGCAAACCCACTCTGAATGAACTCTGCCAGGAAAACCTTATGATAGGGTCATCATGAGTCAAAAATTACTTAAAGGTACACAGCAACAATAAAAATGCCAGGTGGGAATGGTATAAATGAGATTGAATAAATATAAATGCATGTTCTTGAGAGATCAGTTTTTAAAACCATGCTTTATTTTTGAGAGGCTGAGTATGGGTTTGAAGCACTAGAATGGACAAAACCAAACCAAGCCAAGATGACTAAACTCAGGCTGTCATATTTTGGATGCACCATGAGAAGATGTGACTCACTGGGGAAAAAAGATAGCAGGCAAAGTGGAGGGCAATAGGAAAAGGGTCAGACCACATGACAAGTGGATTCATTCAATCCAGGAAGCCACACTCCTACATTTGCAAGATCTGAACAAGGCAGTTGATAACCAAGTCTCTCAGAGGTCTCTCATGCACAGGGTCACCACAAGTCAAAGTCGACTTGAGGGCAAAGAACAACAACATAAGCAAAATGGATTTGTCCTGTTCACTGCTCTCACCCAGTCTTTCAGCATACAAACCTTAGTGGAGCATCTAGCATCTCATCATGTTTCCATTTTTAAAATGAGACTTGGAACTCATTTGTTTGTTTGTTTGACAAATGCTTGTAGATTAACTCGGAGACAATCATGTAAAGTACCAGCTTGCCAAACTCAATGATTTCTTCTAATGCCTCCTGCTGTGTTTTTATAAACAAATATCAGCTCCAAGAATGCGGTTTGAGGAATTGTGTGTGTGTGTGTGCGTGTGTGTGTGCACACGCTCGTGCCCCCCTCTTCTCTCTTGCCTCTGCAAATTATTTCAGAGATATTAATCCCTGCTCTTGGATGTTTTGATCTCATCAGATTGAAAACGTTTTAACACCAGTGTACAATATGACGGCAGTGTGTTTCTGTGTAAGAGCCATCGTTGCCATCTCTCTAAATGTCCAGAGACTGTCAAAAGCAGGCAATTCAGAGGTTATATTCTTCCTCCCTCCCTTGCATTCTCTCCCTCCCTCACCTTATATTTGTGTGTGTCTGCTTCCCCAGCTTTGGCAGGAGAGTTTCCATTTGTCCAGCAGCTTCCATTAGCTTTGCATTCCAGTTATAATCTCCCATCCCTAACATGGTAGCATCTGTTTTGGAGCCAGTATTATATAATCGCAATTGGCTTGCACCAGGATTTGATAAAATCATGGGTGGGGGAAAGGATAGACGGGACACCTACCCCTACATGTGTACATACATATACACACAATTGCCCAGAATAGAGATTCTCATATTGCTATCTAAGCTGGATTTTATCTTTGCCACTCATTTTTTTGTTCTTGTTCAGGATTGCTTTTGGGGCACAGATATGTTCCTCCCCCCAACTTTGCCTTGCTTGCATTACAAAGGCCCCTTCCAAGTAATCTCAGTCTTATTTGGGTGCTAGCCCTTAGCTAGACAGTTCGGAAGTGATCCTAAGAAAAGCACGTTATAAGAGAAGATGGAAATATATGACCATATTTTTATATATTTGAAGGCAAATAATTTTCCAGCAGTGAGACGATGGGATTATTTGTAAAATAAGTCCTATGTGTCAGATGGGTCAAGAGACTAAAAATATCTCTTGTTTTCCTTTTTTTCTCCCCCCGCCTCCCCTTTTCAAAGTGACTGGCAAATAGCATTAAATTGAGACAGATGGAAGCAAATAGAAGGATTATGGAGCAGCTCATTTAGGACCGTGTTGATTCCAGGAGCTGTTTATCACAAGCGGCGAGGAAGGCTCTCAGATTTGGTGACAATTTAAGGTGGCCAGTTGGCCAGTTTAAAAAAAAATGGTGTAGTCAGTTCTTGTGTTTTTCAACAGCAGACAGCATTTATTTATTTTTGATAACTTTGTTTTTATCCTGTTTTTCTTCCATTCAGCTCAATCTGTTGTGGATGGTTCTCACCTCTCCCAGTTTACCATCGCAAGAACCCTGTGAGGCAGGCTAGACTGAAAGAGATTTGGAGAGAGAGGTCACACAGTAGGTTTCATAATGCAACGGGGACTCAAATCACAACTAAACAAAGCTGTAAAGCAACACTAAACAGAAATATTTTAATTACAATTCGAGCTCCAGCTCAGTTAATTCTAAATTTTCTATGTAAGTGTGTGATTTCCAAAGATCATGAAGTGAAAGATCAGCATGAAACATTTTGCAAGAATGCATCCAAGGTGTGATTGTGCTCTACTGCCTCTATAATGGGTTGCACCATTGCTCAATGGCTGATCACTCCTGTGAAGATGAATGATTTCATGGCGGACATCCATGTCAGCATTCTCTGAAGATGCCAACCACAGCTGCTGGTGAAATGTCAGGAATAAACTCTTCCAGAACATTGCCACATTGCCAAAAAAAAACCCAACACATAATAAACTTCTCACTCCTGTTTAAATTTGTTAGGGGAGACATATATGCAATACCTTTGAAAGGAAAATGTTCAGGCAATTGTTATCCTAGCAGAATTCCATTTTTGTTGTTGTTGTGTGCCTTCAAGTTGTTTCTGTCTTATGATGACATTAAGGCAACCATATCTTATGGGTTTTTTGGCAATAATTATTCAGAGTTTGCCATTGCCTTCCTCTGAGGCTGAGAATGTGTGACTTGCCCAAGGTCACCCAGTGGGTTTCAATGCTGAGCTGGGAATCAAATGCTGGGCTCCAGAGCCATAGTCCAACACTCAAGCAGGTATAATCCTTGTGCAATATCATAAAAACTACAACCTCTTGTGTAAGAGTATTTATAATAGGAGTATGTCACCAACAAGATTCTAGCTTCAGAATATCTACGTAGAGGTATTTGAGAGTTCAGGTTGTAAGAACACAACTGCAATACCCTTTTTTTTCTTCCACCTTTTAAAATACAAAATAAGCCAGGTGCCTTGCAGGTGGACCTGTCTGGTCCTGTTAGCAGGTAAGAGAGGACACAAATGGTTTGGAACATAAAACCTTAGCCAAAGCAAATACCAGCTGGGGGAAACCAGGTTGTCTGTACAAATAATCTACAAGTAAGTCACAGCAGCTTGAGCTGAGTCAGATATGCTGACAAGGTGTCTGTGACATGTGGCTTCTAAACATAAAGAGAGACAGAATGGTGGCACAGGTAGAAGAGTGGCCTAGGGAAAAGGATTGTGGAGCTTCCAGAATGGAAAATAGCATTTAATTTGAGTGTTGCCTGTTTGCAGTCACCATTCAGTACTAAAGATCATGCTCTGGGGCATGTTGGAAGTGACAATTGCTGCCCTAGAAGTTGGAAAATCTCCCTGTCGCCTACATTTCTACCTGACACCTCACCCCCAAAACCTACTGTTTCACCCTGATAGCACCCCAACCAAAGTATTTTTGAGGTGCTAGGGATTGAGACACTGGAAAATTATGTCTGCGGTGCTCTCCCATTCTCAACATGCCTTGAGAAGAGAGTACTATCAGACCTTTGGTCTGATCCAGCAGAACACTTCTTACATCTTGGGTCTTCTTATATCTTGGAAGCTCTTACTCGAAAATCTTTTGGAATGGCATGTACTGCCCAAGTTACATTGAAGCCACCACCTGCCTGGAGTTGTTTTGTTGCCTTTCATTGCCAAATTCAGCTGATCAAGGAAAGAGCATCCCTGTAGCACCTCAAAACAACACCAATGCCTTGCTCCATGCTAGTACTGCAGCACCTTTTCCAGACCCAGCAAGTGGAGAGTCAGAAAATTCCTTCACGATCTCAGCTAAGCGTGACCTAAAATTAATGCAAGTCTTTCTATAGATCGTGCCACACACTTCAGAGCAAGCCTTGAAAAGTGTAGCAATTAACCTCCTGATAAAAGGGTTACCTGAGCTGGACTCATTGATTTTGTCTTCTCTTAAGATGTAAGCTCCGAAGGGGCCTTCTCTTCGTTGCAGAGGAAGCTAGGAAGAAATTACTGCAACTGTCAGACAATTTGTCTCGAAGAGAACTTCCTTCCCAAAAGGTATTTACTTAGTAAAAGAAGATAATAAAGTTGCCCTTTCCCGACTCCTGCAACATCAATTTTTAACTTAGGCCCAGCCAAAGTAGAAGATCCACAGCTTCATGTGAAGTAATGAGGCTCCTCTGAATCCTTGGAAGTGGATTGCCAAATGAGCTAGGTTCACCCATGGTCATGGTGGTAAGCGAAAAGGAAGACATCTGTTGCCTAGGTAATGACAAAGTGTTTACCTTTCTTTTTGCCCTGTGCTGTGAATTGTAAAAGTGCACCTACACTACACCATTATACCCCAGCTTCTTGGCAAAATGCAGGCCTGTGACTAACCTTGTCATTTCTAAACACCTTTGCCTGATGAAGAAACCAGTGGAGCTTCAAAAGCTTGCAAAATATATTTTATGCATTTTGGTTGATCAGATAAAGGTATCACTATTTTGTGGATTTTGGATGTTATTGTACAGTCGTCTCTCCACATTTGCGGATTTAACTTTGCAGATTTGATTATTCATGCATTGTATCAGTATGTTCTCTCTCAGAATATCTAGCTCCTCCAGTGCAATTCTGTGACCTAGAAAATCCTAGAGAGGTGTTTTCTCAGGTAAAAGCAGTGTTTTTGTTATTTGGGGTTTTCCTATTTTCACAGGGTTTCTGTGCCCCTAACCCTAGCAAATGTGGAGGGACCACTGTACTTTGCTATATAGCCGACCCAGCAACCCCTGGATATGTATCCCACTATAGCACTTTGATACGACTGTGGCTTCATCCTATGGAATCCTGGGATTGGTAGTTTGTTGAGGGACTTAAAAATTTCTCTGCTAGACAACTCTAGGGCTATAGTTTAAGAAAGCTCATTGGAACATTAGCAAAAATTCTGCACACCACACTAGTCCCAGCTTTCTATAGGATCCATGGCAATTAAAGTGATATCAAACTGTTATAACAGTATCATATTACATGTCCAGGGATAGCTGTGTTATAAACTTCTGCCTCCATAGATATCCATAGATACCTCTGTAGACACCATCTTAACTGGGAACAAATATAACATCTTGATATTGATATTGCAGACTAACATGGCTCTGTCTCTGAATAGTCATATGTTCAACACTCCTATGCTTATCTTTGGTAAAGTGGAGAATACATATGTTGGGATTTCAGAATTAAATTCCCTTGGCCTCAACTCAGTGGCCACAAGAAAGAGCCGCCCTCTCTTTTTCTAATTACTTACTCAGCTGCTGGAAAAACCAGACTATGGCCAGAAGCAACATACCTCTAATCTTTTGATGGCACAGAAAGGACAGACAAGGTGTCCTCTGGTTCCAGGAATGAGCACCAGAGTGCAGAAAAGGGGATGATGCTTCCTCTGTCCTTTGTTGCTTGCTACTTCTGATTGAGCTATTTAATGAAGAGGTTGACAATGTGCCTCCAAGGACATCTGTCCTGATTCTTACTCCATCTTCCCCTTCTGCACAAACGGAGGAGAGTGGCAGGTGAATAGACCATTCCTGGAAGTGCTGTCTATGTGTTTCACTTTTTCTCTCAGTTCATCTCCAGCACCATCTCCCAAACTCCTCTGTAAAAGAGGAGAGGAAGGAGAGGAAGAGAAGGGAGACAGAGTAACAGAATAGTATAGTGGTTGGATCCAGGGCCAGTGAGGCAGTGTTGAAGGCATCAACTCATGTAGCACCCTAGGCTATTCCTGCTAGGCTTCCCCATCTATTCCAACTTTCCACCTCCTGGAACAAAGATTTGTGTATGCCCCACAGGTCATCCTGGATTTTGTACAATAGTTTGCTGGTTCAGGTATGATGGAGGACACCATCCCATCACTGACGATAAAGCAAATTCAGTAGCCATGGAGAGGGAAGCATGTCCTTGTCCTCTGCCTCAGGTAGCAAAATATCTTGGACTATCCCTGGTTGGACCCAGATTTATGTGAGGGAAGCTAAGTTGGCAGACATGGTATTTCCCATCTCATTCTCCACATGGCAGCCTTCTAAAATGGAACACAAAGGATTGTGGAGACCTCATGAATGGATTCAAGGAAGAGGGAGGGTCTGTGAGTATTGGCTAGCATACCTTATTTCCAGTTTGATATCTATTTCTAAAAGGGATTTTATTCTCTTTTTAAAAAATGCTAGAAGACCTGTCAGGCACATTTTCCATGTGTACAAAATGGAGTGGAGAATAATATCTGGAAATCTAGAAAGGCACTCCTACATGCAAATGTAAAATTCAACCAGCTGTTTGCCTACAAAAACCTGAAATATTTTACCCCCTTTCTTGTGATCATGTCCCTTTCATTTTACTGCAGCAAGTGCAATTACAATATTCCAAAGTGTCTTTCTTGTCTCCAACAGCTTATCTCCATCTTATCTGAATTTAATTTTTCCCATTTCTCCCAGGCAGTTAAGAGCAGAAAAGGAAATCTTCCTGATCTCTAAATAGGGCTCCTATCAGCTCTGTGGCTTGTCTATAGGGAGAATGCAAACCTACCACCCTACAATGGAGAGGGGTGGGATTTCAAAAATGGCTGAAAAATAATCTGTTTAGCTTCAGAAGGAGGAAAGGGAACCTGTGTGGGAAAGCTTGGCCAAACTTCCCAGGCCCCCAATGACTTCTGGATATGGCCTGGCCCAGTAATGTCATCTGGCTAACAGAACTGTGAATGGAGCATTCAAGTTCCCATTTTACATCCCCCCCTCCCATGACTATTAGCTTCATTCTCTCTGTGAATGTGTCTGATCTTTTAAACAGGTGTCTAAACTACTAGCCACCACCACATTTTGCGACAGCAAACTCGAGAACTGTATACTGCAGTCAGGTGAACTTGGCTGGTCTTAGACTGCACCTGCACTGCAGAAATAATGCAGTTTGACACTGCTTTTCCTGTTATGGCTGAGTGCTACGGGATTCTGGGATTGGTAGTTTGACGGGGCATCAGAGCTCTCTGACAGAGATGGCTAAATAGCTCACACAATGACAAATCTCCAAATTCCACAGCATTGAGCCTTGATGGTTAAAGTGGAGTCAAACGATGGATGGGATATAAATAAAATTACACACACACACACACTCAGCAGTGCAGATTAATCCTTGGAGGCACACAATGGACAAGAAATATAAGTCATTTGGGTGTCTTATTTGTATTGGCTTGAATTTTGTTAGTTATGATGACCTATGTTAGATGTAACACATCAAAACTGCTCTGTATTCCCATTTGCGATGGTGGCACTATTGCCATAACCACAAACGACACTGAAACACACAGCCAGTATGCTGTCCAGAAAGATGGAGGTCTGTGCTGCTGGTGAAGGGGACCCTGCAGGATGATGAGACTAGCCCTCTTCCACCAGCAAGCAATGCTGTGGAAAGCATAAGGAGGGATCACTGTGGGGACATGTTACAATGTTTCATTGCAATGTTGCTCACTGGTGAGAGGGGACTAGTCATATCATCTTGCAGCATCCCACTTGCCAGCAGCGCAGACCTCCCTCACTGGCTGGTTTTTAAGGTTGGTTTCAGAGGATGGAGCATAGCTATGATATTATGGCTACACATTTGATACAGGCCATCATATGTGTCAGGGATGTGGATCATGAAGCCCTCTGGATGTCCCAGGGCTCCAAGGTTGACTCAACCTTCCATCCTTTTGTAGGTCAGTAAAATGAGTACCCAGATTGTTGGGGGCAACTGGCTTACATGTTGTAAACTGCTTAGAGCAGTGGTTCTCAACCTGTGGCTTGGGACCCCTTTGGGGGTTGAATGACCCTTTCATGGGGGTTGCCTAAGACCATTTGAAAACACCTACAGTGGTACCCCGGGATACGAAATCACCGTGTTACGAAATTTCCGGGATACGAAAAAATCCCATAGGAAAAAACTGTTTCGGGTTACGTTTTTTTTTTCGGCTTATGAAAAAATTTTTGGTGCTTTTCGGCGCTTTTTCACACGAAATCGCAGCTTTTAGCGCTAGCGCCTATGGCTTTTTCGGCTAGCGAAAGATTTCGGGTTACGAATGGCGCCGTGGAACGGATTACATTCGTAACCCGGGGTACCACTGTATTTAATTACAGTTGTAAAGTAGCAACAAAAATAATTTAATGGGTTTGGGTCACCACAACATGAGGAACTGTATTAAAGGGTTGTGGTACAGTGGTACCTCGGGATACGAAATACCCAGGTTACGAAATTTTCGGGATACGAAAAAATCCCATTGGAAATCATTGTTCCGGGTTACGAATGTTTTTTCGGGTTACGAAGAAAATTTTTGGTGCTTTTCGGCGCTTTTTCGCACGAAACGCGACTTTTCCCCATTAGCGCCTATGGCAATTCGGCTTACGAAGGCTTTTCGGGTTACGAAAGCGGCCGCGGAACGAATTACTTTCGTAACCCGAGGCACCACTGTATTAGGAAGGTTGGGAACCACTGGCTAAAGCCGTGCTTAGTTCAATATGAAGTGGTATAGAAATGTAAATGCTATTGCTATATTAATGTTGTTGGGCTGCAACTCCCAACAGCCTAAGCCAGCATAGCCAATTGTGAAGCATGCTGGGAACTGTAGTCCTACAACACCTAGAAGGACTGCATGATTGCCACCTGATTTATCCATGCCCAGATTCAAAATAGTCTTCTGTTCAGATGATCCTATGGCCAAGGTACAGGTCTTGCAACCAGGTGTTTCCCACTCTGACTTTGCCTAATCTCATTTCAGTTTTGGTACTTTCTTTACTTGGGGGAAATTCTGTGCCTCATTGTCGAGGAGCACTTCTTTATAATCTCCTCAAGCAATTCTCCTTGCATGCTGTCAATAGCAGTTCTTCCACTTCAGTTAACCAGTCTGGCCTCATCAAAATAACACCACTTATGCTTAGGAAGATGAAGTCAAAAGCTTGCTTAGCTTGAAAGAAAATCATTGCCAAAACCAGATCCAGGTATCAGCTCCCCATCACTTCAGTAGCATTTGAGGTCATGGCGTTTGGGGGAATTAGTGTTCAAAAGCCAGGAGCTAATTCTAAAAGAACCTGGAGAAAATCACCTGCTGTACAGAAGTGAAGCAGATCCTTGAAACATAGTAAAAAAATAGTGCTTTTATTGGCAGGTTTACAAGCAGAATCCATTCGTGTCTAATATCCTGCGGGTAGAGAACAAAAATCAAAATCAAAATAAAATGCAACCCATGTCAAGCTTTAGCTGACATCACTTCCTTCCTTTAGTTTTCCCTGGGTTAAACTGCTGGCAAGCAGTTCCATGTTCTGAGTGAGAATTGCTCTGCTGTAATACACAGTCAGCATGTTGCCAACCTAACGTTTTGCCGTCAACAAGCGGTCCTTTGCTCTTGCTCTTTGGGAAACCGCCTCCCATTCCTGGTTCATCGTGCAGCATCCCCCATCTCCGTGGAAAAGGAGACAATTATAGCTTTGTTTTAAGTAAAAAAATATCAAATATAATAAATTTATGAAAGACCATTCACAACATATACATTAAGTGTTACATTGTTGCTACAGCAGCTATGTGATCCTTCCCTCTTTCTCTCCCTCCCTCCCTCTCTCATCATCATCATCATCTTCTTCATCGTCTTCTTTGTCCTTTTCATGTTATAGAATGCAAGGTCATACATTGCCATTAAGTAAACGCACTAATATAAGTAAGACCTTAAAAATGAAAGGATACGGTCAGTTTTTTAATCTGTGGATAGATATAAAGTATTTACTGTGTTACAGTCTAGGGTTTCCGCCATCACATCGCTGCTATAACTGCTGTGACCTTGTGCCGGATCCTCTATCCCCCCCTTCCCGCTGCCTCTGTGCATATATAAATATAAACATTAAGCAAAGTTTGAAAAGAGCAGGGTCAAAGGTTATACATACGGATATAACACAGTGACACACCCCTCTGTAAAGGGCTAACCTCCCTTCTTATTTCCTTTGCAACTAATGTTTTGTTTTTTAAAAAAGGCTGTTTCAACTGTTGTGTAGTTACAGCATTACATTCTGTAAACAATATTTTTAAAGTGTCTGAAACAAAACCAACCAAAAAAATAATCTAAACGATCGACTCTTTGTCTCTGTCGGGTGATAACTGATCATCTAGATGCTCGTCACTTTTGCTCGAGTCCGTCAACCTCAGCTGGAAGTTGTCACTGGTGCCTCTGGTGACACTGTCATAGGAAGGTGGGAAAGAGGTGGAGGAGAGAGTTTCTGATTTATTTATGGGCCTCCCATAGTTTTCGCTCATCATGGAGGCAATGAGGCCTTCCTTTTCTGGTGCATCGTCCCCAAGGGGACAAGCTTGTTGACGGTACAAGAAGGAAGCCTGCTTAAGGGAACGCTGGAAAAGGTGGCTCCTGTAGGCCCTTTGGATCACAATGGCAGACACCTCTTCCTGTTTTCGCCTGAGTGTGGTTGTGATTGGTTCATAAGAAATCTTTGAGGGGTTAGCAGCCATGAATTTCTCCTCCATCTGTATTTTCAGGGCATCCATCTCTCCGGATTCCCCCAGCACTCTTTTGGTAAAAGCAAACAGAATATCTAAGCAATGGATCCTATCTCCACTCACCATGGGGAGGTCCATAGCAATGAGCTTAATCTTGTTTGGTTTTGCAATGCGTAACGGTTCCGACAGAGCGTCGGCGAAATTGGAAAGTGCAGAGTACTCAATAAACTGAGTGGCTTCGGGGTCAAACTTCTCCCAGATTTCGTAAAACATATCAAAGTCATCCTCGCTCAGAGGCTCTGTACTCTCTTCAGTGGCAACACTGAAGTTCTCTAAAATAATGGCTATGTACATGTTTACAACAATGAGAAAGGATATAATGATATAGGTAACAAAGAACAGAATCCCCACCGCAGGGCTGCCACAGTTTCCCTTGGAGCCATTAGTGTTCAGATGGCCCGGGTCACAATATGGCGGCCCGGTGTTCAAAATGGGATTGAGGAGACCGTCCCAGCCAGCCGACGTGGTGATTTGGAAGAGGCAGAGCATGCTGTTGGCAAATGTCTGGAAGTTGAACATGTCGTCAATCCCATATTCATGCTTAACGTAGGCAAAGTTGGCCATGCCGAAAATAGCATAAATGAACATAACCAGGAAAAGGAGGAGCCCGATATTGAACAGTGCAGGAAGGGACATCATTAAGGCAAAGAGAAGAGTTCGGATTCCTTTGGCCCCTCTTATAAGTCTCAGGATCCGGCCAATCCGAGCCAGGCGGATGACTCTGAACAAGGTAGGGGAGAAGAAATATTTCTGGATGATGTCGGACAGCACAGAGCCTTGGGAGAAGAAGTGGAGGAGCCAGGAGAGAGAAGAGATAATCCTGTTAGCGAACTGACACCCCCCCCGAAGTCAACACAAGAACTGAAAGTTCCATTACATGATAAATGAACATAGGTTGAGTTCAGAGGGTTTATTCTATACCAATGCCAGTTTAGGGTGTGTGTGTGTGGCCAGGAACCTTGCATATATACACAGAGACAGAATAAACACCATCTGGATTAGGCCCTGCATATGCTTACTGGTAAGTAAACAATAAACCCTCACGGATCTGGACAATATGTACTTAATATATCATTTCTCTTAACCCTTGAATTTTCAAATTAAGGGCATGAACAATTTCTGAGCATGTGGGAAGGAACTGACAGACAACTCATTGGACCTCTGTCCCCCCTTCTTTCCTTGGGCTGAATCTGCACTGCAGAAATAATGCATCTTGACACCGCTTTAACTGCCATGGACCCATCCTATGGGGTCCTGGGATTTGTAGTTGGAGCACCAGAGCTCTCTGACAGAGAATACGAAATATCCTAGAAAACTACAAATTCCAGAATTCCATAGCATTGAGCCATGGCAGTTAAAGTGGTGTCAAACTACATTATTTCTGGAGTGCGGAATCAGCCTAGCACGGTTCTAGCCCTGCTATGATAGAATGACAGTTGTGGCTGATGGTTTCCATGTCAGCAGGGTGCTGTCATGAACTTTTGTCTGAATTTTAAAGAATCTACCTAAGAAGTTGAACTTCATGGCCCAAATATGGTCAGCATCTTGGTAGCTCCATTAAAATTTGGACTCAAACATGTAGGGGATTCCCCACCCCATCCATGTGGGAGCCATCACCTCCCACTAAAGAAGGACCAACTACTGGCCTTTGCATTTAGGAGGTGTCACCATATTTTTGCCTAAAACAAAATCAGGAGCATGTTTGGCCATTCTTTAAACATCTTAAGAAAGCTGAGGGAAGCCAAAAGAGTTTTGATAAGAACAGTCAATTTCTGAAAGGCGTTTCACTTTTATTTTATTTTTTGTCACAACATCCCTGGAAAGAACATGGCAGAAAAGGCTGCTAATATATATGTATCTGCTATGCAAACAGGAAGTAAAGTCACCACTATGAACTGCCATGTTTTGGCAGGCTGAACATTTTGTGAATTTCCCATTATACTCCTGAGATGTGGTTTTTCTCTTTACTACCTCCCAGAAAATCTCCAAATTGTAGGTTGACCCAGGAAACAATGAACTATTATCTAGATATCTTTGAATCATAGAATCATAAGAGTTGGAAGAGACTTCAAGGACTATCCAGTCCAACCTCATTCTGACATGCAGGAAGACACAATCCAACCTCTGCTTAAAAACCTCCAAAGAAGAAGACTTCACCACACTTTGAGGAAGTGTATTCTACTGTTGAACAGTTCTTAAAGTAAAGTTCTTTCTAATGTTTAGCTGGAATCTCTTTTCTTATAATGTGAATCCATCAGTCCATGTTCTAGTCTCTGGAGCAATAGAAAACAAGCTTTCTCCAAGAGACATGTTGTTATAGATACATCAATAAGCATGACCAGCATCTGAAAATGTGGCATGTTACATCAGTGCCTCAATGAAATGCATTGATCTGAGCAATTTAAAGAACCTTTTACCTCCACTACGATGGGGCTGCTCTCAAGCCATTTGGGGGCATATCAATCTGGATCAGTGATTCCCAAGCTTTGGTCCTCTAGATGTTTTGGACTTCAGCCCACAGAATTCCTGATGGTTGGCCAAGCTGGCTGGGGCTTCCGGGAGATGAAGTCCAAAACACACGGAGAACCAAAGTTTGGGAGCTACTTATCTAGAAACATAACACTGTTTTTAAGTCTGTACTTATTGGGTTTGACTTACCTACAATAGATAAAATCACGACTACAAAATCAAATATGTTCCAGCCATTGGTGAAATAGTAGTGCCTCAATGCCACCAGTTTGAATGTACACTCTGCAGTGAAGATGGCAACAAAGACCATGTTGATTTTATAAAGAATGTTAACTTTTTCTGGGCTCTGGTCATCAGTTTCCACCATCATGGTGACCATGTTTAGGCAGATGAGGAGCATGATGCACACGTCGAAAGCTTGATTCAGGACAACATCAAACAGGAAGCCTTGACACTTGTTCTATCAACATTATGGAGACAAAATTATTAGTAGAACAAAGTAGGCAGTCTGACAATACCATATCACTAGATCTACTTGGGCTCTGAAATGAAGGGGAGGCATTTTTAAATTGCACAGAATTATTGCATGAGTTGCTTGGTCAAGAACAGACTTAACTAAGTTGGACAAATCTAACACATAGTCCTGAATGCCCTGGTTAATCACAACTAGTGTAGACCAACTGAATCAGCTGGATTTACCTATATGTCAACTTCCCTCAGCTTTCCAAGTTATACAATCATAGAATCATAGAATCATAGAGTTGGAAGAGACCACAAGGGCCATCCACTCCATTCCCCTGCCATGCAGGAAATCACAATCAAAGCATCCCCAACAGATGGCCATCCAGCCTCTGTTTGAAGACCTCTAAGGAAGGAGACTCCAGTACACTTTGAGGGAGTGTGTTCCACTGTCAAACAGCCCTTACTGTCAGGAAGTTCCTCCTAATGTTGAGGTGGAATCTCTTTTCCTGCAGCTTGCATCCATTGCTCCGGGTCCTAGTCCCTGGAACAGCAGAAAACAAGCTTGCTCCCTCCTCAATATGACATCCCTTCAAATATTTAAACAGGGCTATCATATCACCTCTTAGCCTTCTCTTCTCCAGGCTAAACATCCCCAGCTCCCTAAGTCGTTCCTCATAGGGCATGGTTTCCAAACCTTTCACCATTTTAGTCGCTCTCCTTTGGACACGCTCCAGTTTCTCAATGTCCTTTTTTAATTGTGGTGCCCAGAACTGGACACAGTATTCAAGTTGATGGAATGGGTTTACTCTAGTGCTGGTGATCATCTATAAAGTCTTAGAAAGCTTAGGTTCAGATTATTAGAGAGACCGTTATCTCCCTTTATGAACTTCTCAGCAAGTTAAAATATTTTAAGGCATCAGACTTTTAGAAACTCATCAGAATGAGCTTTTAATGGTCTATGATGCTGTTTTTATCATTTACCACTTTAGCTGTCATGAGTCCATCCTATGGAATCCTGGGTTTTGTAGTTTGTTGCACCACCAGAGCGCTCTGACAGAGAAGGCTACATACCTCACAAAACTACAAATTCCAAGGCAGTTAAAGCGATGTCAGACTGCATTGATTCTGCAGCTTAAATGCAGCCAAAATCACCATAAATTGGCATTGTCTTGAAGACACATAACAGCAACAGGTTAATAGCCTCACCAGTGGCCGTGGGATGGGTTTTTGAGGTTTCTTAGATCCCAGTTTTTTCATGGCATTGTAGTATTTTTTCTGCTCCTCTGTCATAAAGATGTCTTGTCCACCTAAGTAAAGGGAGAAAATACTAATATTATTTTGGATGAAAAAAGGAAGAAAAAAAAAACCTGAGTTTTTTGTGGGTTTTTTGGGCTATGTGGCCATGTTCTAGAAGAGTTTATTCCTGACGTTTCGCCAGCACCTGTGGCTGACATCTTCAGAGAGTGCTGGCATGGAAGAGAATGGGGTATATATATCTACTGCATGATGCTAGATAGGGAGAAGTGATTTTCATGTTAATCTGTGTATTTTTTTGTTGTTGAATGGCAACACACAAATTAACATGGAAATCACTCCTCCCTACCTAGGGTCACACAGTATATATATACCCCACTCTCTTCCATGCCAGCATTCTCTGTTGATGCCAGCCACAGATTCTGGTGAAACATTCAGGGATAAACTCTTCTAGAACATAGATGGCAGCATAGCCAAAATCCCCCCACAAAACCCTATGGATGCCAGCCATTAAAGTCCCCGACTTCACAAACAAGCCTGAGTTGAAGAAGGTATTTAATATGAAGGGAATTTGGCCTCTGCCAAGGCTTTTTTCTATTTGCCAACATGAATTGTTCTCCCAGGCTTTCTTCATATGTTTTATTAAACTGTACTTTTAAGATTTTGGGTACAATTTTTTTTTTTTAATGTTGGCTTTGCAGTTCCCTTTGTATTTTTATTGTATTGCAGTTATTTTGTGCTTTTAGATTTTCATGTGCTATTTCATAGTATCATTGTTTTGCTTTAAGATTGTATGACACCTGAAAAATGTTTCATAGCCGTATTTTAACAAGTAAGGAAGGAGTAAATTACAGCTGGCATTCAGTACTGCAGTTACAGATTTGTAACCTAGAATTAAAAATGAATAGCTGCCCTGCACTCAGTATGCAAAAGGATCTTGTAGCAGTTTTGAGACTAACAGTGTGGAAGAAGTTGCAGTTGATCTACTGGAGAACATGTAGCCTTCCAGAAGTTATTAGACCACAACTCCCAGCATCCCTCACCATTATCTCTGCTGGTTATGGCTGATAGGAATACATTCTCATAACCTCCAACGATTCCAGTCTGCCATTGTCCCATTTTTTCAGCTGCTTTTAAAATGTCCCAGTTTCTTCCTCCTGCTTTCACTTTCCCCTTTTGTCCTCCCCTTAGTTCAGTTACTGCAAACTGAGTTCAAAGTGTAAAAGCTGTTTGCATTCAATCGTGATCACAGTATAATGTTGCTCAATTGCATATGTCTTGGTTTTCATCTGTGAAATGTGGGACTATATGCTGTCCAAAAATACCTCAAGGGTACATAGTCCTCATTGCCGACTCAGTAGTGGATGGTGGGTCCCATGTCATGGTGCAGCAAATCCACCATTGGTTTTACATAGCTTTAAAGGTATTCAGGCTCTTTTGAGGACTTGGTTCCAAACCCTGGATATCTCCTTTAAATTCTGAACTAAAACCTGAAATGGATTTACTGACAAATTGGCATGGAAACCATGGGCTCCCAGAGCTTCCGCTACTCTGTCCTTTCCAATGGAGCTGCCAGGGATGAACCCAAGACCTTTTTGCAAGCCTAGGAGATGTTTTTCCCACTGGACACCAGCTCTATCCTGGTTGTTGGGAGCTGCATAGTAAATTAGATGCAACTTATCTTTTTCTTTTGCTGATTGAAATTATCAATGATCACCCCAATGAAAAGATTCAGAGTGAAGAAAGAGCCAAAGATGATGAAGATCACAAAGTAGAGGTACATGTACAAATTGTACTCCCATACAGGTTGCTCCTCACGCTGCAAAGGCAAAAGGGAAAAAGCAAGAAAAGATGTTCAACTTCCATTGGCATCCTAAGGCAAAACTTGTGTTAAATATTGTTTTTTCAAAACAAGAAGACATTCCCTGCATCAGGTCAGGGGAACTTTTTGACTTACAAGGTTCCAGCATGCCATGGCTCAGTCACTGCATATCCCACCAGGGATGGACATTATTGTGCCTTCAGATGTTGAATTGCAACTCTCAATGACCCTGGGCGGGAGGTGCAGTCCAACAGCCCCCAGAGGGAACTCATGATTCTTATATCTGCCACACAACATTTGAAAAATTGCATTTGTTCTTAATTTTTTTCTGAGTCAGGAGTTAGATTGGTAAGAAGGCAGGGCACTCCTTTGTTCATGTCTCCAAAAAGAGGGTGGGCCAAGGTTAGGGGGCTAAATGTCACTTGCATCCACACAAACATGTTGACTGCAAATACATTTATTGCCTGACCTGAAGTTGCATGAGTAGAGCTTTAGTTTAGACCATGCTCTATGTAGACTTATCTGGGAGTATATTCCACTGAAGTCAATAACTGGCTTCCAAGTAGACAGACAGACAGACAGACAGACAGACAGACAGAGCCATCCTAAAGTGGTGCAGGTGAAAGATTACATGACAAAGAAACATCTGTTTGTCATCTTACCAGTTTGGTCTTTCAAAATTTCCTCCCTCTATTGCCAATGGAAGAAGAAATAAGTAGCCAAGCTTCATGGCTAGCATTTTTTATCCATCCTCTCTGGCAATGGCAGCTGAGATCTCCAATGCTGGTGGGGTGGTGAGTCTGTTCAAGGTTTTAACCTGGACTTAAATGGATTTATCTAATGTGCCAAGTCATATGCCTAGAACAAATTCTGTACATTGTGGACACCCCCTTAAAATTCAGGCTACAACCCAGAGCAGACTCACCACCCCACTGGACTATTATCCAGGTTACGATAGTTTAATTTTATTTCAACCTTCACTTTTTGTCTTTTTAATTTTCTCATTCTTTTAAATGGTAAACTCTTCGCATCCCAATTTTGAGAAAAAAACTGGGATACCACTGCTACTATTACTAACAACAACACCACCAACAACAATGGTTGGGGAGCAGATCAGACTAGTCCTCTTCTTCCACACCTGCTGCCAAAATGGTAAAAAGAACAAGACACTAAACAACTGCATTTGATGTGAGCAGCCTACCTCTCGTGAATCCACTGCTGCATACATAATTTCCATCCAGCCTTTAAAAGTTGCCTGGGAAAAAAAGGAGAGAGAGAGAAAAAGCAATGCCTGTAATTAGGATAATTATAATAAGCATTTGTGTTAACAGTGACTTTATTGGGTTGTGCTTTATTTGCAATATGATGTGTGCAGGGGGGAAAATAATTTCTCACAGCTGTTAATCACCCCGTGAATTTGGGCTTTCATAAAAGTGCGGAGGGAGCTGTTGAGCTGGTTGCTTATTCCTGCTGGAGGTTCTTATTCCTGCTTTAAAACAAGATGATCTTAATTCAAGGAAATTTGCAGAAGAACATTTCCCACATTCTCTTCCCCTGGAAGCCCCCTGGGGTGCGGTGGAGGAAAAAAAGGGTCAAGAAACATTGCTTCTGTGAACTTAAGCATCTTGGGATAGCGATCCAATTTTGGGAGATCCCCTCCTTTACCAACAGCTATGCTCTGTGTCCCATCACAAATTGTTAAGCCTTTCCTGGAGTTGCAAGGAGTCTCAGGAAGAGTAATAGAGATGTCAAGAAGGCTGTTGCTATACTGCAGAAATAATGCAATCTGATGCTGTCTCCATCCTATGGAATCCAGGGATTTGTAATTTGTGAGAGACCAGAGCTGCTTTGATAGAGAAGGCTAAACAGCTCAAAAAAGTACAAATCATGTACAAAACATATCATGAAGTCACAGCAGTTAAAGCAGCATCAAACTGCATTAATTCTGAAGTGTAGATGCAGCCTAAATTCACTTATTTATAATAATCCAAGGATGGGATCCTTTTAGGTAATCCCAACTAGAGTAGACCTATTGAATCAACAGTGGAATGGTAAGTCAACACATTGGCAAATCCAGTTGATTCAATTACTCCCTCTCAGTTGGGCCTGACAATAGGAATTCAGACCATCCCTTTATTTTGAAAACTTGGAAGGAGTTGCACAAAGCAACATTTCAGCACAGAAAACACTGTATTTTTTGTACTGTACAATGTTCAGGGGAAAAAATGCAATGTTTGTTACACAAAAAAGGTCCTGGAATGTGAAAAATCATCAAACATGTACAAGCCAAACCCGCTCTGTAAATAGCACTTCTGATCTGAGATGGGGCAATATTTCCTACATGCATGGCTTCTTATATGACTGTTCTTTTGGAAACTGATCCTTGGTAGAGGTGGACACCATGAAGAAGGTGTGGCAGAGGGATCCAAGGATAACCCACTGCTTCATGGAAAGAAATGACTATATTATCGTGTCTATTGATTCTTTTGCAGATGGTTTCATAGCTGCTACTTAGAGTTTCTCTTATCCCAAGGATGGCCGACCCTGCCTGCAGTCCCTTTCTCCTTAATAACTGATTCTCTTGCTGAAGAAGATTAGGAAGGGAAGAAAGAAGTTAAGAAGATAGGGAAAGAAGAAGAACGAAGTCTCAGTGTGTGGCATGCCCCCCCAATTGCTGCAGTCTTCATATCTTCCTCCCATTGGTGGAGCAACCCTGCATCTTGTATGGCTTCCGACGATCCTGATTTGATGGGGACAATCCCAATTAATCCTCTGTCATCCCACTTTTCCAGCTGCTTCTAAAATGTCTCTCTCCACCCTCCTTTCCCCTCCTACCCCAATTGCTGCAAACTGAGTTCAAAGTGCAGGAACTAGATTGCACTCTACTAACTCACCAGAAGGGAGAGGAGAGGAAGGAGCAGAATCTTGCCTTTCCCAAAGGGGTTAGGCAAAAGCAGACTGCTGCAGCCTCTCCCAGTTTGTGTGTTTTCCCTCATTAATAGCTTTTGTCATCATGACCACACTCTGATGTGGCCATATACAGCTCATTTTTCATTTGTGAAATGTTGGAGGGTATGAGCTTGCCATGCCATTTTTATCCTGGGTAAAATTGTTGCTGTGCTAGATTCCAAGATGGAGTAAGAATGAAACATTTTGCGTAAAACACACAGTAATTTGAGGAATTCACAACTGTAGTTCATGAACTGATAGAAGAGGGATTATTTTGGAAGGCGTAGCTGTCTGTGCAAAGGCTTCTCCCACCCTGCCTGCCTATCCGTTCAATCCCTAAAGGGTCCCAGCACTGAGATAATCCAAAGCCCTGTTGGGCTTCTGGAATCCTTCGCTACACACTCAACAAAGAAGCAGCGATATCAGCAAGGGCAGGAAAATGAGGCTGCAGGGGAAATTATCAGGAAATTAGTAGCCACTTACAGACCAGATCTGGAGGTGGCAAGATCTTCACACGAGTGTTGTATGATATTATCCTGGCTGTAAGAAAGTCAGCTAAAATACTGTCTGCTGCTGAAGCCAATATATGTGAGTGACTGTGTTCTCTCTCTGTGTGTGTAGTATGGGTAGGGCGAATGAGATTAAAACTGATAAATCCATCTCAAGGCAAGTTTATGGCTGATGATGAAGCCTTTCCTTGCATGGGTAGTGTGGCATACGCGCTTCAGGCTTTGAACAAGCAGACTGTGGCTAACTATGAGTCAAAAGAAAAGGAAAGGAAACCCAGTGAAGCAACAGAAGGAAGAAAGAACGATGCTGAGTTTGGGCTTGAAAGTGGAAAAGTGATGCTTTTGTGGAGAAGTGCCATGGGCCAGAAGAAATGGGAACAGGCAGATGCTGACTAAATCAGTACCGCAGGCAGTGAAGAACCTTCAACTGCCTGTAATTGGGGCAGAGAGTGAGATAGGATGTTTTGAACAATGAGAACTGGATGGGCATCTTACAAGAATATCTCCAATTTCGTCTATGAAATTTTGGATGGTATAATTTAATAATAATAATAATAATAATTTGTTTTATTTATATACCGCTATTCCAAAGATCATAGTGGTGAACAGCAAGTAAGCTAATTAGCAAGTAATGCTAAGGTACTATACCCTCCCACTAAATAAACTGAGGTCTGGACTCAGAGAAGTTACCTTTTGGGCTACCCTTCCCAGATTCTTCTAACCAGCATGGCAGCAGGTCATATTGGCTGGGAGATTTTGGGAGCCGCAGTCCAAAAAGCAGTTTTCCCTTATCCTGATTGATGCTTGGTTTCTTGACCCTATGCATTGACTTCTGGCCCTTCCTCTTGGGAAGGGAATGTTGGTCAGTGGCTTTGTGCACTCAACTTCTTGAATTCATTCCCCAAATCTTCAGCAGAAGGATCCAGGGACACTCCTGGGTGAACAGCTGCCATGTTCCACAAAATGGAGCAAAATACCTCCCTCAGCGTTCACCCCATTTTGCCTGTTGCAAAGAGGACAAATAAGGAGTGTGAACTTACACTCCAAGCAATTCTGCTCTGAAATCTTTTGATTCTACTTTAAATGCGATGGCTCCATGCTATGAAATCTGAGGCTTTCCAGTTCATGGAGGCATTAGAGTTCTTTTTTTCAGAATTCTGAGTACCCCATCTTAAAATGAAAATCCTAGGATCATACAGGATGGAATCACAGCTATTCAAGGACTCATTCCCATTACCTTTTAAACTGGATCGCAAATCAGTTTGAAATGGTTTAAATGAGCATGGTTCGCACTTGAACCGAATCGCTGGAGCAATTCAGAGGGGGGGGGCATGCGCTAGACCCATTTAACCCGCATCTTTTTGACATTTTTTTCTGTGTCTTTTTGGATAAATTAATTCTGCACAAGTGTGAACCAGAGTGTGCACATTGGAATTGATTTAAATTTGCCCTTTGACTGGCTGGAGTGGGTCCATTTTGAATCAATTTATTCATCAATGTAAACCACAAGTGGGTTACTTTATTTTATTTTGCAGCAAGAAAATGCAATCGGGGCAAATGTCATGTGAACCATGCTCCGCTGCTGAACCGATCCATTGATTCGGATCACAAAGCGATTTATTAGTAAGTGGGAATGTGGCCCAAATAAAATCACAGCACTATAACTATCATCTGAAAGAGCCCCAAGTGGCTGGCAGAAGACGCCCTCCCACCTAGACCAGCTCCAGTAGACTCCAGAAGAAGGGCAAGAAGCATTGCTTTCACTCAGATTTGGCTTCATGAAAATACTACATGGTGTATTTTTTACACAGAAAATTCAGTGGTGCTATTACTTCCCTTGATTTGGAAACTATGGTTCTGTTAATTCAGGCTAAACTATTATTTCCCTTTATTTACCTGATTCACTAGGATGGTGGAGACAGGCATGGCAGATTCCTCATTGCAGTAACCAATCACATTGGCAGGCACATGGTGCAATGAGTTGCACAACATCCGTAGATGTTCAACTGAAGGGTGGAGTAACCCAACCACTGCTTAAATATGTGTATGCCAATTTACACTGTGCAAATGAAATGCAGGAACTAATGAGATTTGCTTCCTAATCAGACAACAAGAAGTTGGACTTGATGGCCTATGAGGTGATTTCCAGCTTTATGATTCTCTGTGGTGCAGTACTGTCAACACTGACTGGCAGCAGCTCTCCAGCTCTCATCACAACTCCTGGACAATCTGGGGATGTATGTATGCATGTAGGGGGCCATTCAGACTACCTTTTAATCTGAATCCCAAACTGGATTAAAAGTGGGAAGTTCCCACTGGCACCAGTTTTTACACACTAGGATTAGAGTTTTGCACACCAGATCTGGGGCAAATCCCCCTCAAAGTGGTTTTTCTGAAAGCGGTTTTCCCCCCCCCCCCCATTTCTTTTGAGAAAACCTGCTTCTTCCAGGGTGCCTGCAAATGTGAACTTGGCCCCAGTCATGATCGGGTGAGTTCAAGGGGAGGGATAAAGGTCAGAGGGTGGGCAGTGGGCAGGACGTGCTTCCCCTCTTGCACTGGTTGCTTTGCAAGCGGCATATATTATTATTGTTGTTGTTGTGACAGATTATGCGAATGCTTTGGGCTGTAAGGGAAGGGAAGAGGCTTGTATTCAGAGGGAAGGCAAGGGCTTTGGGGGTGGCATCGGGCTGGAAGGGAAGAGGCTGGCATTCAGGGGGAAGGCAAGGGCTTTGGGGGTGGCATTGGGCTGC
>NC_056527.1:8691830-8779024 GCF_019175285.1 Sceloporus undulatus | reverse complement strand
AAGGGAAGGGAAGGGAAGGGAAGGGAAGGGAAGGGAAGGGAAGGGAAGGGAAGAGGTTCCAAAGAGGAGGGAATGCTGGGCTGGAAGCGAAGGGGAAGTTAGAGGCTGGCATTCAGAGGGAAGGCTGTTGAAATCCATGAGGTGTCCTTGGGAGAGTCACGCTCTCTCGGCTTCAGGGGAAATCTCCTCTGCAAATCTCCTCGGAACCAATCTTGCCTAGAAAACCCTCAGGATGGGGTCA
The DNA here is from genome assembly GCF_019175285.1 of Sceloporus undulatus. Classification (NCBI taxonomy): domain Eukaryota; kingdom Metazoa; phylum Chordata; class Lepidosauria; order Squamata; family Phrynosomatidae; genus Sceloporus; species Sceloporus undulatus. The sequence goes on along the minus strand of NC_056527.1, from coordinate 8,778,783 downwards.
TTTTAGGGTTGCCATAATCTGTAATGACCCAAATGTACACAACACACACACACACACACACACACACACCTGGAGGTTTTTAAATTAGACAAGTTAACAGAATATGCGCATGTTGTCGCCACTTTTTTTTTTAAAGGAGGGGGGAATGCACCCATTCCATTGACCAATGGTTGTAGGATGCGTCACCTTTGACGAGCGGAAGTGAATCTGATTGACAACAAGGAGGATCCATTTGAAAGCGCTACTCTGCAAATGTGAACTTCAGCAGGGCAAATTGCATCAGGGAGCTACGATCAAGGTAGAGAGTAGTGGGAACTTCTTTCTGGGGAGATTTGGTACTGGCTCAACAAATCCAGATCGGATCTACCCAGGGCAAATGAGCTAGTGGGAATGGGGCCTAGGTCAAGCATATAGGTCCAGTATTCTGTGTTCTGTAGCAAAAAGATACTATGGCCCCTACCTTTACACTCACTTCTAAGGAAGACATGAGCTGGTGATCCATCATGAGCTCTCTCCAGCAGGCTTGTGTGTTGAATTTTGCATTCTATTTCATTTTCAAACTCTCCTTTCTATTTTAGGCCCCCCCCCCTGTCTCAATATTACTAATTGCAAGTTGGAAAAACAAAGAGATAAAAACATAGGCTCTCAAATTGTGCAGTGTCTAGGGAAAAAAAAACCTGGTGCGTCATGACATCGATCTATGTAATGGCCTAGTAAATTTACAAGAAAGTTGGATTCTGCAATCCAGCAGAAAATGGTTCTTCTCTTCAAAAGAGACTGCTTTGTATCAAAAGAAAAGATATTTTCCAGCTTAGGTTTCAGGGTGGAAATGGGAAGTACTGGAGTATATTTCTAATATAATTCTTCTAATTTTAATTCTACTGAATTCCACTCCACTTACAAGAGTTTGCTTGCTGGGATTAGAAAGGGGTGATCCTTCCACATGTCAAGCCCAGAGCTTGGAAAGCTATTTTTAAAAAGTAACATTTTAAAAGCTAATGCCCTTGTATTACAATATTTAAAAGTAACTTGTTGTGTGGTTTGTTACTTTTTACAAATTACAAATGTGCAAAACCCCAAATAAAATTCTTTTTAAAAAAGCTCTTTTAACGTAACTAGAAAATGCTACTCGTTGCATTGGTAGGCTGGCTTTGTCCCTTTTTATTATGTTACTTTTTGCACTTGGCTGTTACCAGCTTCTATGTCAGGGAGGCAGTGGATCTGCACCAGGTTTTGTTTCAATGTTAGCAAAACTCATCCAAGTAAATTCAGGACTTTGGATAGTTCTGTTAAAGTTCAAACTAAATCACAGAATCATAGAGTTGGAAGAGACCTCAAGGGCCATCCAGTCTAACCCCCTGCCATGCAGGAACTCCCAATCAAAGCATCCCTGACAGATGGCCATCGTAAAAGAAGGAGACTCCACCACCCTCCGAGGCAGTGTCTTCCACTGTCCAACATCTCTTATTGTCAGGAAGTTCCTCCTAATGTTTAGGTGGCATCTTTTTTCCTGTACCTTCCTGTCATCTTTTAAAATTCTCTTCTCCAGGCTAAACATACCCAGCTACCTAAGCTGCTATTAAAAGGGTTTGATGGTTTCCAGACCCTTCAACATTTTGGTTGCCCTCCTATGACATGATCCAGCTTGTCAGCATGTATGATCCAAGAGTGGATTCACCGCTCTAGTGACATGGGGGCCAAACCAGACAGGCACTGCTTTTGAAATGTAACTTCACAGGATCTTTGTTACCATAACCAAACATTGTAACAACAACAATAGGCAATGTGATACAGGTAACTATGATACTTATACTGGGTTGCTTCAAAGTTCTGATCAGCTTCCCACACTGAAAGGAATGGTGTACCCACATATGTGTTGATTAGGGCAAAAGCATTCAGCAAGAGACCACCTCAACGTTCTTTAATGTTTTCTTTGCTAGCCATCTTAGAACAAAGTAACAAATCATATAATTAACTGACAGAGGATCTCTTTGATCAGGGGATAATCCTCAAAAGCACCTGAAGGCGTCTTCAACTTACCACTTGCAGCAAAGCCAGGTAGCCCGCACCAACGTTATCAAAGTTGACTCTGACTTTTGTCCAGTACAACTCTCCCGTTTCGTTCAAGTTTTGGCAATCACTCATGTTGTTGACAATTGTGTGGTTCAAAGGTTCATCACCTTCTGTCTTGTTAATGCACTTCCCAAACTTTCCAGCAAACAAGTTGACTCCCATGATGCTGAAGATGAGCCAAAAAATGAGGCAGACAAGCAGAACGTTCATGATAGAAGGTATGGCGCCTACCAAGGCATTGACCACCACCTTTGATGAATGAGAAGAAAGCAGGCAGTTATCACTAGGGGTTTACTGTAAGCCACAACTCCAAAGTGGCTACTCTACGCACTGTGCTAAGTCTGGGCCAGAGTCCTGAAAAAAAGTGGGCCAGCATTCTGCAGTGAGACTGAAAAACTAGTGGACAGTCCTTCCATTTTGTGTGATACCATGGGTATTAAACTGTGTGCATGGGCTGCTCTTCATGACTGACTGGAGATCAAGTTGCTAGCTCCTGCTGAAGACAGTAGCCAATCTGTTGCCTTTCAGTTGTTTTGGTCTCAGATTCCCAGCAACCAATGGCCAGTTCCTATCAGCTTGGCCAATGATCGGGAATTGTGGGAGTAATGATCCAAAACATCTGGATGACACCAGGCTGTTTTAACAGCTCCATGTCTATAATAAATTATTTGGACCTGAAGCTGGAGTGGTGGTGAAGGATGGAGGTGTAATGACCATATTACACAGGTGAGATAAAAGTCACTTCACCCACTCAGTTCTTTGCTGAGCTGGAGATGTTAAAGTAGTTATTCTCAACATCTAGTCCTCCATAAGTTTTCATCACCAATTTCCAGAATCCCTTACCAATGGTCATGCTGTCTGCAGCTTCTGGAAGGTGACCTCCAAAACATCTGGAGGACCAAAGAAGACCAGGAAACACAAAGTTTAAGCAATAGTGCAGTCTCTGGATCAAGGGCTGATGTAGAACTTGATGACCTGATTCCTCATTTATTGATGTCATCAAAAGCGTGAACATTTTATATGTGGTTAAAATCTTCCAAGTATCCAGTTCAAAATTCTTTGGATGCACTTAGCTAAAAGTGTAATATTTATAGTGACCTATCTCCTGGTTAGTCGCATGTATACCATTGTTCCTCTGATGTCAAAGATGTATTCTCAGAATAGCTATAGCTCCAAGGAACATGATGGACAGAACGAGAACGAGAAGCTTTTTTTTCCTGATTAACAAAATTATATTGTGAAACTCAGATTCAGTTTCCACACACAAAAATAAACCATTCTAGACAGAAGTGACCCCAACCCTGTTTGAACATACCCTCCTTTTTGGATCTATACAATGTGTGAAATGCATAGTCAAGGTATTGTAGCCAGTAGTTCCTGTTACTATAAGGGAGCTCAAGAAATCAAAAATCAGTGACATAATGGATGTTTTATAGGAATCTCCATAGGATATCTTTACCTAGTTTTGACAGTTATCCAGTCAATGATACAACTCATTTGGCAGAGGAAAAGGCAAGTGCCCCTCTCTACACCCGAACTTGGAAGAGCTACCTTTGGGGGGAGAAATCTCCCAGAATCCCCCAGCAACATGTCTCCAATATTCCAGGAGCTGCATCTAAAAAGTAACTTTTTCAAAGTCTGAATTCTACTATTCATCTAGTAGTAAAATGTGAGATGGGTGGTCTGCATGGAGAAGCAACTGGCAGATGGTAAAGGACAGATCTCTGTGTGCCATGCGACCACTTAGCCAGCCCACTGCTCTCAGATGGTGTGGAGGATGTTGTCTCCTTGCCATAGTTGAAATGACATTGCATGATGTATCAAGTGAGTTATTGTACAGGGAACACAGGGGATGACATCTTGTCCTTTATTTCTGGCTGTAAGATGTCCTGGGTCATCCCTGCACATGACAGCCTACTTTGTACAACTGTTCCTTCCTTTTGTGAGGTGGAAGAAATGGTTGCCATGCATATCATCTTCCACTTCACACATTACATGATATATGTGGAGGAGGTGATATTCTTCTATTCTTTCAGCTCTAGGTTTAGAGTTGGCTTAGATCACCTTAAAACTAGTGTGTAAATTTGAGCCAACCTACCATTGATCCATGGATGGGGAACTTGAGGCCTTTCAGATGTTGTTTGCCCACAATTCCCATCAACTGTAGTAGCATATCAAATGGTGCAGGATCATGGGAACTGTAGTCTCACCATCTGGAGGGCCATATGTTCCTGTACCTGATCCTAATCCTAAAACACAGTCTTCTCACTTTGTATATATTCATCTGCAGAATTCTGCTTTCCCATGGATCCCAAGCTGGATCCAGTGAATGCTATAGCTAATTTAATTGGGCATGCAAAATAATACTGTACAACTTAGGATATGGTCATGTAAGATCTGTTCAAGATTTGAATGATGCCAGTGTGAATGACTGACTTTAGAAAAGTTTAAGACCAAATAAAAAGAATATCAGTCACTATCATGGTAAGGACTCACATTTATGATATGGCTCTGAGGCAATGAAAATGGATTGTGTAGCAGGGCACACATCAACATCACTGGCATGAAATACTCACTAATATTAACATGCATTCCAGAGGAGAACATGACAACCAAATCACAGACACATCACATTTTAAACCACCAGATACAGTATGAAAGGTATGCATGCAGCACTTCACATTAAAACACACAAGCCACAACCCAGCAAATGATAGTCAGGATTAAGCAACAAGATGGTGCTTAGGTGCAATGAACTTGAATTGTATTGACTTTGGTTGTATTTAGTTCAGTTATGGCAACCTTTATCTGGATCACTGTTTAAACATATTGAAGGTTTGGAAAGTCTTCTATAAATCAAGCATTTTTACAGACTTTGACAACCCTGCCAACTGAATTGTTATTCTACTCTTTGTGGCTTTGGTCATCTGTGAAACTGAAATGGAGACAAAATGGTATTGATCTTGGTGGACAAAATTATATTTTGATTCAAGTGAGAATGGGTTACAAAAAATGCCACTCGTCTAACAGGCCAATGTCCAACTTTCTGAAAAGCCAATAAAATAACATTCATTTCACCATTATATTTTTGGCTTCTGTAAGGGAGAAGTGTGTCAGGGAGGGAAATCTCCAGATTTTATATAAAAAAGAGGTGATTTACTCTGGTACTTTAAAAACAACAACCACTTTTATGAGATTTACAAACACGGGCCATTCATTTGTAATTATTTGTTGAGTTTCTACAACTATCATTCTTTTATTGATTTAGAACAGCCTTCCTTCTATTGGATGCCCTCAAGATTTGTTGGATTACAACTCCCGTCATCGCCATCTGTTGCTTTGCTATAAACCAATGCTCATGTTCCCAGTTTGAGGAAAGAGTTACATTCATGATCATCTGGAGAACATGCATAATAGGACAGTTTTGAAAACGAAGAACAACTTATCATAAGAAAAGGTTATGATAAACATGAGTGAAGAAATCTCTCATTCTGTTTGTGAATATGTGTGTACACATTTTCATGAAAAGCAGACTTTCGCTTAAGCATCTAAGAGTCCAGTAAACCTTTCTGAGGACCCTGACTTCAATTATTTTGTATATGACATTTTTATTGACACAACAAACAGATGTATGGCATTTTTATTAACAGAATCCACAATCTTTATCCAGACTAAAACTGCAAAACAATCACCTTTCTAAAAAGTGGTTAAAATGAAACCTTTTTTGGGTGTGTTTGTGTGGGAAAGAGGCACCTACAATGCTTTGGCTCAACGTCCATCTGTGCCAGCCCAGAAGTACTGCAAATATGAGCGATTTAAAAATGAAAAGAGTGGATTTCTAAAAACGAAGCACTGCGAAACAACAAGCATGCAGAGGATCAGGCCAAAACCATGCAAGTAAAAGGCAACGCACAGGAGGAACTAGGCCATGCGTGATCTCACTAACCCTCTCCTATTCCACACTGAGTTTAGAAAAACTCAAAACAGATAAATAGACAAGAGACAAATATATCATGCTGTGCCTTTCCAGATGAATCAAAAGAGGTCTAATGTTCCCCACATTTGTTGTGACCTGAAGCATGAATCCTATTGAGTCCTTTTGGTGCAAATCGATCTAAGTCTCACTGAAGGCAGGAGATGAAATTTAGAAAAATGCTAAGACTCTTCTTGTGAATCGTCAATTGTGATTGGTCATAAAGATGTCTTACCAATTTAACAAAGCTAATTTCTTTAGAATCCTGGAAGATTGTACACTGGGAGCTTGTTATCTGCTGGGGTTTGGTTCCAGGATCCCCCATGGATACCAAAATCTGTGGATGCTCAAGTCCCATTAAATATAATGGCAGAGCAAAATGGCGTCCCTTATGTAAAATGGCAAAATCAAGGTTGGCTATTTGGAATTTATACTTTTTTGGAATATTTTCAAGTTGTGGATGCTTGAATCTGTGGATAAAAAAATCCATGGATAAGGAGGGCTGACTGTAAAGGGGATTTCCTTTCCTTTCTTTTGGTTTAGTCTGAAAGAATGTAAATTTTTAAATGCCCTGTCACCTTCAACCATACCTATGTCAAGGAAGGATGATCTGTTCTCTCAGGTTATGTTTTAGGTTTGGCCTATATATGATAAAGGATGTTGAGTTCAGCTCTGAGGGACAAACCGGACACGGCCAACAGATATATATATATTTGAAGTAAATATTAGATTGGACTATGGCAGAAACAGGCTGCAAATCATTTTTCTGCCTAAGATAAAGGACAAGATGGAACTTTCATCTATGGACAAAACCCAACCAGACAGACTGTTGATTCTTACTTCAACAGTGGGGATCTGATGGTACTCTTGACTTCACCAGAACTATAGGGTGCTAAGGATAGGTCACAAATCAGGTTCAGTTTTGACTCTTTCCCAGTTTTCAACATCTGCTGTCTCATCTCACTTAATGGCAAGACCAACCCCTAGGGAACATGATTTAACATTTTGCACCTGTTTTAATCTTGATACCAAAGGGGCCTTCCTCTTATCTGCTATATGCATCAAGAGGAGCTACCACCTCCCATGGCTGATCTCAGTCTAGATCAGGGATCTCCTGAGCTTCCTCTTTACCTTTTCTTAAAACAAACAAAGAAAGCAAAGCCACCCACAACAAAACACATTAAATGTCTTGGGTCCAAGATATCCAAAGGACCATATCTCCCTGTATGAGCCCATTAGGGTTTTAAGATCAGCTGGAGAGGCCCTCCTGTCTTTCCCACCACCTTCTCAGCTCATTTGGTAGGAACAAGGGAGGGCCTTCTTAGTGGCTGCTCCCACACTTTGGACTCCTTCCCCAGAAAGGCCAGGCTGGCCCTGTCCTTGCTGCCCTCCTGGTAACAGGTTAAAAATGCTCTCAGTCTTTACTGTTGAGGTTGGGCTCTTTATGTTATGTTGTGCTGGATTTGAAATATTTTAAGGGTCTGTATATATTTTTTAGTTTTTCCTTTTTATTTTTTAATGCATTTTAATATTTTAAATTATTCTAATATACGATTGCTTAATTGTCTATTTTATACTTTCATATAATTTTGTAAAGATTTCAACTATATTGTTTAAAATGTTGCTAGCCACCTTGAGTCCCATTATTAGGAGAAAGGTGAGATATAAATGAATATAATAATAATAATAATAATAATAATAATAATATGATTGCTAAAGCAATGACTGGTGGCTTTTGCTTCAGCGAGCTGAGAAATCTGCTCTGGCTTTTAGCTTGAACTGCAAAGGAACTATCTAAGCTGCTGGATGACTTTTGACTATAGAGTTCAGTCCTTGAAAATTTTAGACAAAATTCCAGAGCACATTCACTGCTTCAACAAAGTCCAGCAACTGCAACCATGCTAAAGTTTGACTGAAGTCACATCTTTCCCCAGTGTGACTCTTGCCTCAGGCTGCCTATCCTTCACATTTGCTTCTGATGCTCAGTCAAGTCACTATCACAGGTCCACTGACTTCAAAGATGTTTAATGAGATCCATGAATTTGAAAAAGAGGCTATTGGTCTCATCTTGTGTCCCCTTCTCCCCCCCCCCCCCCCCCCCACCCCCACCCACTAGCTATTTTCGTCCTTCCTGCTTGATATATTTGTACCTTGGTGCTAAAAGGACTTAATACATCTCTTATGGGGGCTGATCTTGTACATTCTGGAGCACATCATCAGCTGGTAATAATGCTAAGCTTTAGTATCCCTGAATCATGGTTAAGTGTGGCGAAACTTGCTAAAAATAAAATGAGTTTACTGCGGCACATATTTGTAATTATTCCTCACTCTGAGCAGCAAGTAGATGCTGCCATGTTCAGAGATCACTTAAAGAGGAGGTAAAACAGCTGGTCCAACTGAACCCTGTAGGGAGGGGTTGGATATTGTGTGGCCCATGGCCTTCATCACAAGGGGTGGGCTCCTCTGTGATGTTTAAGCCTTCACAGATCCCCTAGGACTTCCCCTCCAGCTTCCAAAGTGTTTCTTCCCCAACCAAAGTCTGCCATTTGGAGGTTAAGAATATTTCTGGAGGGGAAGTTTTGCATTTAAAGGCTCTTTTGAACCCTACTCCATCCTAAAACCACATTCTCCAACATTTTACAGATGAAAACAGGGACACATATGTCCATGCATCATTGGAGTGTGGTCAAGATGGCAAAAGTTACTAATGCAGAATAATGCACAAGCTAGGAGAGGCTGCAGCAGTTTGCTTTTGCTTGAGCCTAATGGGAAGGGCACAATTCTGCCCTCTCCTCTTCCCCTCTCCTCTCCACTTTGCTGAGCTAAATGAGTGCAAACTACTTTTGTGCAGTTTGCAATAACTGAAATAAACTAAGGGGAAAATGGGGAAAAGAGAAGAAAAATGGGATTGCACTCAAGAAATCAGAAGAAGACTAGGATTTAGAAGGAAAGCTATGAAAAAACTAGACAAAATCTTAAAATGCAAAAATATTAAACTGAATACCAAAGTTAAGATCATCCAAGCCCTCATATTTCCCATCACCATATATAGTTGTCATAGCTGGGCAATGAAAAAAGCTGATTAAAAAACCCACCCCTTCGTTTGCAGGACCTGAGCAGAGCAGAGCAGCGCAGCTCAGGACAGAGGAGTTTGGAGGTGTCTCATTCACAGGGTCACCGTTAGTCGAGGGCAGTTAACAACCACAATTTTGGGGAATTTGAGGAGGTGTTGCTTGTCACAGATCCATGTAACAAGTGATATTTTGGTGAAATTCTTGTCTACATAACCATTAAAGGCACTAGAGCCCTTTCCAGACTTCCGGTGTGTGTGGGAGAGGCGTCAAGCTGCATTTCAAGGGAGCTCCAAGAAATGCCGCTCTGTGCTGCAAAAGGGAATCTGTTTCCCTTGCCAGACAATATCGACACCAAGGTATATATTCCTTTGGGAATGCAATTTTGCAAGCAAATGCACACACACACACACACTCTACTAGGAAGTAAGCCCTCTCAGGTTAATGTGTTTTGACCACACTCTGATTTTGCTCTGTCAGTGTCCTGGTTTTCATTTGCAAAAAGTTGGAAGATATGTAAGCTATCTTTTATTTTCCGCATGAGAAAACTGCCATAATAATGGATTGGACTCAGATTTAAGTTAGTTTCAGAGCAGACTTAATGAAATCCATGGGACCTAAATCATTAATGACTGCAGTAGGTCTACTCAAAGTACAGCTACTTCTGGGTCTAATCCAATGGACTTGTGCTACCATGCCATTTTCTCTCCTGAGTGTTACTGAAATGAAGACAAGTAGGACACACTCTTGTAAATTGGGATATGCCTTCAGAGTCACAAGTGCATGGCTTCCCTTCCCCATGTGCAGTTCTTCATGCACAGACTGGAAAAGACTATGACCAGTTTTAAAATATTTAATAGCATTGAAATACGGTCATTGAAATGCACAATGGCTTACAAACAATAATAATGACTGTGAAATAATTTGGCTTTGCTAAATTACAGCATGTGCTTCTACAGTTATGAACAGATAACAATGTATGAGTGTACCTGTTTGCTATTAAAATACAGCCCATTTATTATTAGTCCACATCTTTTTTTTAAGATGGAAAGAGTATGGTTTTAACAGGAAAAATTATGAAGATATCATATACTTGAACCACCAAGCAATAATCCTATTTAAGGACTTACAGCCTGCTTTTCAATTCAAATGAGTTCTTGAAGTGGGCAACTTTTTAAAAATATTAAAGTGGGGGGGGGGGGGGAACCCCTCCAAAAGAATGAAATCACAGCAGCAGGGGAATGATACTACAAATTAGGTCCATCACATTTGGAAGCTAATATCCTTCCTTAAAAGGGGAGGAAAGCCTTTATAGCCTCTCTGAACAGGCTGAATCCCCAAATCTGATGAATGTTAGTAATGATCCAGGGCAGCTGGTGACTCTCAGCTGAGTGAAGGGGAAGGTCAGAGGGTGACCATAAGGCCAATGTAAGATAGAGGCTTACTGAAAGAAATGTATCCTCAAACAAGGAACATTTAGCTGCAAAAGTATTAAGCGCTTAGAAATCTCAAGGAAAAGAAAATTGATCATTTATAGGGCACTCTGACGCTACCATTGATTAAGTGGGACTTCGTACTAATAAGAGGAACAATAAAAATTGTTGTTGTTGTGTGTCTTTAAGTCAATTTGGACTTCTGGCAACCCTATGATAGGTTTTTCTTAGCAAGTATTGTTTGGGGAAGTGCCATTGCCTTCTTTGAAGGCTTAGAGAGTGCTCTTTGCCCAAGGCACCCAGTGGGTTTCCATGGCTGAGTGGGGATTTAAGCCCTGGTTTCCCAGAGTCCTGGGCCAATGCCTCAAGTACTGCAGCATGCTGGGCCTCAACTATAACAGCACTAATAACAATAACTGGAAATGTAAGTTAAAGAGTCACCATGAATAATTTTCACTTGGTGCCCACTTAGTAATTTGTCATTATGGTGTCATCACTGCTGTTGAACGATTGACTAATGTATATCCAGTATACTCCTATGATTTGCTATATGTTGTCAGATGCTGTTGCTGGATAACCTTTCAAAAACTGGTATGCATGTAGGCTTGTCTGTGCTTGCTTCAGAGCCAGATTGCACAGCTTAAATGCTGATGAGTTGCCAGGAATGTTCTTAAATAAAGTGCTGTCTTCAATTCACTAATGCTTCAGTTTGTGAACCTTAAACAAGGCAGGTTTCCCCTATATGTTGTGCAGCCTGACTACAGTGAGTAGGAGGCTCCCTTCTTCTGCTCCATCTTTTTTTTACTACAACTCCAAGTAAGCCTCTGCCTCTGGATCAGCATGGTCACTGGCCGGGGTGGCTCAGAAATGTGTGGAGTGACATTTTCAAAGCTTTGAGGAAATGATATAGAGGGTCCCTAGAAGAGTCAGGAGAACCAGGAGAGAAAATGGACAAATTTGCAAAAGGTTGCAGAGGAGAGAAATACTCATGATCACTCCTCATTTTCAAAGAGACAGACACATCCTTGGCTGCAGACCTCCTGTTCTTAATGACAAGAGAGTTTTGAATTCTATATTTCCAGATTAGATCTAAACTGTTGTGTCTGAGGTATATAACACTCAAATCTGGGTACCCACTTTTAAGTAGTTCACACATAACTCTTGGCGTGTGTGTTTCTGCTTTCAAGTTGCTTGCCACCTTATGGGAGCCCCATGAATTTCATAGAGTTTTCTCAGGCAAGGAATACTCAGAGGTAGCTTTGCCTGTTCCTTCCTCTGAAATATAGCCTACAGTGCTGGTATTCATTGGTGGTTTCCTGTCCAGGGGGAAAGGGGTGATGGCTCCTACCAAAGCACTCCTCAAGAAAGCCAACTCTTGATTTTGGTTTTACCATTACTCATACTGCAGCTGCTGAGTTGTTCTGGAGCTCTCTCAACTCTCAACCTCTGTTCGGATGGGAGAGTTCCAGTACAACTTGTAGGAGGAGTGGATGCAAAACCAAAAGTGGATTTGCCACTCCAACATGAAGGGATTCACTGTCTACCCCCATATTCTGGACATGCACAGTCTCACCTCTGCTCTTTACCATATCACATATAGACCTCATTCACACTATATAATAAACCAATTTTCAAACTGGTGTAAAACGGTTTAAAGGGCCCTTGTTTGTATGTGCACCAAATTTCTGGTGTGGTTTGCCGGGGGTGGTGGTGTAGCACTAAACCTAGTTAAACCGGTTTTTCCAAATCCGCAGCATTTCCCACATATTTTTAAATGTATCAAATTGGCACAAGTGTGAATGCACTGTCAATTGGATTTAGTTCCCTGTAGCACAGTCACTCCTGTGATGCAACACCATTTTGTTTGAACCTATCCATGAATGTGAACACAAAGTGGAGTAAATTGATATGGGCAGATTCGATCATGATTTGAATAGTGTGAACATCTATTCGGCGCTAAATTGCATCATTGCTTCGACTCAAATTATTATGCAGTGTGAATGAGGCCTTACTATCTTTTTCGGTGATCTAAGGAAACCCTCTTGAAAGTATCTAAAAGTCAGGAGAAATAAGCCATGGACCTCTTTCTTGTATTAGTCTCTTTATTATGAGACTTTCTCCTCATACAGATATAGGGATCCTTCCATCCTCCAGATGGTTTGGTAGATCAATTTCATCAGCCCCACGTACAGATATGTGGGACGTGTAATCTAAATCTCTGGAGGGCCAAAGGCTCTTCATCCCATGAAAGCCTATCAGACAACCTATTAGGAAATAATGGGGGGAAGAATATGTCCTTTTAGAAGATGAACTGATTAGGCAGGCCTTGACCCAGCTGAAAGATACCTGTACTGAAGCATCACTAAAATAATTAGAATTTATGCAAAGTCTCAACTACGTTGTACTCTACGTTGTACCACCTCAGTTCCATCTGGAAAGACGACAACTCTATTTAAAAAAAACCAGTCAGTGGGTTGTTCAGCTGTGTTCTGCCCCTAACAACAAATCCTGCTATTTTGATTTTTGTCCTGACAAGTAGGATTACATTTTTTTTTACAAGCAAGGCTGGACCAAATGTACTGCAACTAGACAGAAAACAATTATGTGCAAATATGGCACAATCATGCATGAGGAAGGGAACACAAAATGCAGACTGAAATGCTCCAGCACAGGCAGATGCAAATGAATGTCATGTTCACAAACAAGGGAGTTTTGTAAATCAGTGTATTAATGAAAACATCTCCATTTGCAAAGCTAGCTCAGAGAAAAGCATGTTGTGGCTGCAAAATGCAAACTCCTCTAAACACTTGTGTGATTGCAATGAAACAGGAATGATCAAAGAAAATCTGCCACAACTCTGAGCATAATTTCAGGAAAGAACGTGTTGTGTATTTTCTTATTGGATTTTTAAAAAATCACCCCCTCCCACCTTAACAATGCATTTATTTACTGGAAATCTGCACTTTTGTTCTGAAAACATGAATTTCATGGAAATGTTTGCATCATCTCGATTTACATACATCTAGTCCCAAACTCTTGAAAACGTGGAACACTGAAAACACAGACACATAAGATGGGAAAGGCAAAAGCTTTGAAAAGTTGTTTGGGAGGAGCTATAACTATTCCGGGAGTTATAGTCCAAAAAGTTTCTTTCTCAAGTTCTGGGGAGGGGGGGGGGGGGCAACAAGCCAGCAATTCAACTTCCCTAGCTACCTGCCAGCATTTTAGCACACTGGGAATTATCACAAGCATTTCCCTCACAGGCATAACATGCTATAAGCAAGAAATAGGAATGAACAAGGTGCTAGTCATCAAGGGAACAGTAAAGGTAGTGCCGAATCTTTGCGAACTGCCTATGTGCAAAACACTCACAAGCTATGTATACAACAAGAAGCCACATGTGCAGTGAAATGTAAAATGGAAGAAAAGGAAAGCATTTGGGAATGATACAGCAGAGAGTTGGAAGGGTAGATATTTATGCAGTGATGGCTTCCATGTCAGAGGAGCTCTGAATCCATTCCATGTGTGTACATGCTTTCAAGTTACATGTTGACTTATGCCTATCCCATGAATTTCATAGGGTTTTTATAGGCAAAGAATACTCAGAGGTGGCGTTGTCAGTTCCTTCCTCTAAAATATAGCCTATAGTAGCTGGTCTTTATTGGTAGTCTCCCATCCAAGTACTAACCTGGGCTGAGCCTGCTTAACTTCCAAGATTACAATATTTGGGTATCATAACTCTTGGATTAAGACTGGAGATCTGCTGCTGATTCAGTCCATTTCAGCTCAGAATACTAGACCTCAATAAATTATATCATGACTCTTGGACTAGGATAAAATGTATTGAGGTCTAATAGTCTGAGCATGGGACAGTAGTTTGAGTGTTGGACTACAACACTGGAGACTAAGGTTCAAATCTCAGTTTAGCCATGCAAATCCACTGGGAGACCTTGGGCAAGCCATACTCTTGCAACCTCAGAGGATGGCAATGACAAACCCTCACTTAAGAAACTTCCCAAGAAAACCCCATGATAGGCTGGGCTTTAGGGCTACCACAAGTTAGAAAAGACTTGAAGGCACACCACCACCACCACCACAAGTATTCTGAGCTGAATGGGACTGAATCATCAGCAGATCTCTAGGATTTTTGTAAGCAGAGAAAGCACTTGTGTTACCCTGGGTTGGAATCATCGGGATGCAAAAGAAACCAAAATATGAGGAGACAGAAATCTTAAGCTATCTGTGAACGTGCCTCCAATATATGTCATGTGTTGTCCAAGTATGGTTGCTTTTATGTCCTTCCATGGTGGCTTTAGCACTGGCACAAAAGTTGGCTCCAACCTAGCCTGGTTTATTTTTATATTTATATATTGATAGGATAGCAAATGCTTGATGCAGCAGGGGTCAACAATAGTTGCTCCCATCTTCTTCCTAAATGTTCATAACCGTTGTAACCCAGAGCTGTATGTGCCTCATGTCTTGGCCTGGATATCCCAAGCCAGTCTATTTTTTCCAGGTGTGGCAGAGAATAATATGTAGCTACCATAAAGTGAAAGGGTACTATTTTGTTAATCTCAGTCCAGTTGGATTCTGTGGGTGAAATGGAGAGAAGGTGCCATCTTGTTCTTTGCCTTAGGCAGCAAAATGACTTTGCCCCTTATCTTTCTGGATTAGCCCCTAAAGCAGGTAACAGTAAAGTGTAGAACAACACTTTCAGTTGAATCTTTGGTTGCAGCAGGCCAAAATAAAGAAATTATCTCCCACTCTTATAAAATCTTTCAGAAGTCTTCCACAGACCTTCCAGAAATTTGTACAGTTTTGATTCTAAGTGGATATGTCTAGACCAGGGGTTCCCAACCTGTGCTCCAAGGAGCCCTTAGGGCTCCCCATGCACTTCCCTATTAAAAAAAATGAATGAAATTCAAAATAAAAATTGAATGAAATTAAAGAATAAGAATATATTCTTATATATACTCCTAAACACCATTAACTTGTAAGGCATAGGGTAGGCCTCTTAGGGGCTCAGACATAAAAATAAGGGCTCCACAAGTGAAAAAGGTTGGGAACCCCTGGTCTAGATTATAAGCAAAATATGATCATGATTTTTTTGTAATACAGCATTACATATTTATGTGTTTTTGTGGTTTTATATAGTGCCCCGAAGAAGGCCTTAAGAATATTCATAGGCCAAAATGTACCAGGTTTTCTAGGTAATAAATTATCATTTGAGATATGTCATCTTTTCATGTGGATTATATTGCATGCAGCAGACCCTCCAAATGTCTTGATTTGGTAGGGAGTGTCCTCATTGATTCTCTCTCATCCCATTTTTTTCAACTGCTTTTAAAATGTCCCAGTTTCTCTCTCTTTCTCCTACTTCCCCCATTGTCTTCAACTTATTTCAGTTGCTGAAAACTGAAACAAGTGTAAAAGTAGTTTGAATTCAATTAATTTAGCAGGGGGCAGAGGAGAGTTGAGGACAGAATCTTGCCCTTCCCTGTAGACTCTGATAAAAGCAAACTGCTGCTGCATCTCCTAGCTTGTACATTCTTCCTCATTTATAGCTTTTGCCTATTTTAAATAACCTGATGTTGCTTAGGCTGCTTCTGCACTGCAGAAACAATCCAGGTTGACACCACTTTAACTTGCTATGCAATTTTGGGAATTGTAGTTTTGTGAGTCATTTAATGTTCTCTGTCAGAGCACTCTAGTGCTACAACAAATTATAGTACCCAGAATTCCATAGCATTGAGCCATGGCAGTTAAACTGGTGTCAAACTGGATTATTTCTGCAGTGTGGATGCAGCCTTGACCACACATGTCCTGGTTTTCATCTGTGAAACGTTGAAGGTTATAATACAACCAGATATTATCTCAGCCTGAAATGGGCTTGTAAATAGATGCAAGAGAAGGCATGCAGCAGGGTTAGCTCACAATGAACTCCTCCAAAGAAGGAATTGGTCAAAACTGAAGCTATGCCTACAAGCAAACAGAATGATTTTGTGGCAGAAAGAGGGAGCATTTTGCAACATATGCCATTCCTGATTGTTTCATTTACAGCATTGGATGAAAAAAACAAAAACACAAAGTCAAACAGAATGAATGAATGATGCAGCTGGATGTTGATGGACACATGGGCTTCAATGATGGATCTTGTTGGGGAGGGGTTAAGTTGAATCTTACCCTCATCCCTTCAAATCGTGACAGTGCCCTTAAAGGTCTCAGAGCTCTGAGGGTCCTAAGGGATTTAATGGGACCCATTTCGGAGTATCCAAGTGTACTAGCTATGAGGCTTACTAAAGAGACCTGAATGGAGACACAAAACGGGGGAGGAAAGAAGTCCAAACGATTAGCACAAATCCTACCATTTAGCTTTCATTCTCTGGATGTTCACCTGAAAAGATAAAGCTGGTTAATCAGCGGATGAAGAAAGTGCCTAAAGGGAGGAAAATACAACATTAACCCAGCAGAAGTAGAAAAATAAGAGCAGCCACAGATATCATAATCTTTTCCATGACTCATGATATAGAACCAATGCAAAATGGAACCATAAGACTTAGGAATTGTTGGAGGTTTTGTGTTGCCTTTGTTCTGGTTGGAATCCCATTCATAAATGTTGTCTGCTTTCACTAAAGTGGCCACATGGAGCTCTGACTGATGTCAAATTTTGTTTTAAAATTGTCCAGAAAAGGGACAAGAGAGTCTAATGTGGACAGTGGGGTTTTTGAAACATAAACTTTTTAAAATGGTTTTATAAGGTAACTAAACAGAAACAATAGTGATGTAGGCGCATCTCTCATGATAAAATTATGTGCTGTCAAGAAAATGTGCTCATATGCTTTATAAGGCCTAAACATCAATTATTACTCCTTTTAAAAATGAATGTTGACAATGCCAATTAAACTGTCACTCAAATATTTGTTCATATATCTGCACAATATCAGATTTGAAAACAAAACCCAATGCTACTAGATCTCTGTTCACAGTGTTAGGCCTTTTTAAAAAAGAATTATACACATTAAGGTGTATCTGCACTATGTAGCTATATCAGTTTCATACCCCTTAAACAGCTGTGGCTCCATCCTTTAAAAAAAAACCCCTGAGATTTGTAGCTTGGTGAGCTACTCATAAGATACAAAGGTATCCTGAGAACAGCAGGATTGGGGATTAAATCAGTTTAGTCCTATAGTGCAGATGTGTATTCCAGTTATTTTGGGAACTGTAGTTCTGGGGAATGGACTAAAGCTGCCAGAATTTCAAATCCTTCACCCAAATGACCCAGAGAATGGAATCACAACAACGGATATAACTGGGTAACATGCACACATCTTGATTTTGCTCTTCATAAGTAGTAGACAAAACTACCATGTGCCACCTTAAAGAAAGAATTGACAGTGCATTACCTGTAAAAAGAGAAGAGAAGGCTTTGGTTATTTCAGACACTCCATAGACACTGAAAATGGGCATCCCTTACCCTTATGCTTTCAAATCGGGATAAGGCTCGGAGAGGCCTCAAGGCCCTCAGCGTCCTGAGAGATTTCATAGCAGCCAGGTGGTCATAACCGAGAATTGTTGCTATCTGGCAAACAACTGAAATCTGTGCAGATCGAATGGAATTTGGAAATTATTGGTCAAAATGAGAAACGAAAGGGAAGAAGGGGAAAACACACAAACACATACCCAGAGAGAGAGAAAACAGCACATTCAGGAGAGATTCCAACAACCAGGATAGATTCACTTGATTATTATTATTATTTTGAGGCAGTGTGGATGCAAAATGTGAATGAATGTTGGTTATCTTTCCATTGCTCCATCAGGTTGCAACATGCTGCACAGCCCATATCAGGGCTTGGGAATATTTAGAGAAAGACTAAAGTTCCCAGAATCCCTTGGGCATCACAGTTAATGCTGGCTGGGTGATTTTGGGAGCGCCAGTCACAAGAAAAATCCTTTCAAAGCTCTGCTCCACATTTAGAAAGTTGCTAAAGCCGAACTGTGTCATAGAATTAAGGTGGAGCTGAACTTGGGACTTTTTTACTTGAAAACTGGGGTGAATGGCAGGAAACGCACTACAGTCAATACTCCAAATCTGCAGCACTGACTTTTGCAGATTTGCTTATTGAAGGATTTGAGTGAAATGTCCTCTTTAGGAATCTCCAGGTCTCCCAGCATAACTCTGCTGGAGGTTGACCAGTGAGTTGTGATTGAAGACCTAGAGATTCATAGAGAAAAGATTTCTCTAGGCATTTGTAGATCCTCCAACACAGTTCTATGGTCAACCTCCAGTAGACATTGACCACAGAGTTGCACTGAAGGACCAAGAGATTCTTAGGGAGGTGTTTTCTCAGATATAAAAATTATTTTTAAAAAAAATTTGCCGGTTTTCTATTTTCATGGGGTTCCTGCACCCCTAACCGCAACAAATGTTCATGGCCCACTGTACTTTCCCCATTTTCTAATCTATCCAATCCAAAAGATCTATTTATCACTTAGAGAAATACAAATTGCTTGTGGAGTGCATAGCTTGGTCCCATGTCACTGGGGTGGTGAATCCACTATGAGTTTTTGAACTAACTATAAAGGAACTTTCCATGGTGCTGAACCTATTTCAAGGGTAGGGCTAGGAACCTTGGAAAGCTCCTTGATAGTTAGTTCTAAAATCCATGGTGGATCTATCATCTCACTGACCTAGAAGTCACTAGTGGTTCTTTGAGTCTTATCCCCAACTCTATCTCTGCAGAATATTTTCTTAAATTGTTAAACGTATGCCATAGGACCCGTCTTTTTTGCAAAAGATTCTCAAGCACATTATACAGTATGTTGCTCTTGGGCAATAGAGAATTTTTTAGGCCTCACTGCAAAATGGCCCCCTCTTCTACAATGAACAGAGTGCATGCTGTGAAACATACTGAAGAGTGCAGAGGAAAATAGATCATGGAAAGATGACCAAGCTGCCTGTCCAGGAAATTGTATCCAAATTTTTGGCCTCATTGATAAACCTGTATTAACCTTCCACTGAATTGGTTTCACAAATTAGCAAGCCACACAGAATGGACCCTGGGTTCAGTCCTTCTTTGAGACTAACAAGTCAGCCCTTCTCGGAACTGACTCAAAATTCACTGCAAATGTGCAGCAGTACTCCTGATATAGATCTACATGACATTAGGTGTCACTTCTTAGGATTCAGCAGTGAAGCCTGCAAAGGCTGAAAACTCTTTTTCCAGAAGAAGGAGAGTCCATAGGTGTGGACAAGATGTCTAAATACCTTGCTGTTGATTTTGGGAATATTTTGTTTCTCCCTGTCAAATGTTATTTCTAAGAGGAGACGCAACAGTATAGGCTTGGTGTTGTGGACTTGATTAAATGTGACCTGGGAAGATATTTTTAAATAATCAAACAGCTTTCAAAATCTCTGCTGACTGCCCCACATTGCCCAGGCAAATAGGGAAGTCAGCACTTTTCCAAGAGAGAGCTTTACCGCCTCTTCCTTCAACCTCCGCCACTTCCCCGGTGCAAACTTGTTAAGACCTGATTCTTTCCAACACATCTGCTTGATCCTCTCTCTTTCTATGAATGTCACACCCATAATCCCATCTCGCAGGAATGTCACACAGCAGAGGTCTACATTTTAAAAACATTATGTGCTTTAAAATAATTTTTATGTTCGGTTCATATCTGAGAGATGCAAGTCTGCTATCATTACTGAGTTGGCTTTATGCCTCTGCAAGTTCTTTCGGAGGGTAATTGTAGGAAGAGCACTGGCACAGGAGAAAATCAAAGTAAAATTTGAAAGACTACATAGCTTGGGTTGTCATCAAAACTCAGGCCTCTCTCCCACTGTAGCAGTTTTATATGTGTGAAATAGACAGATAGATAGATAGACAGACAAAAAGACATGCACACAATTATAGCAGCCTGTGTATCTACACTTCAGAAATAATGCAGATTGACACCACTTTAAGAGCTGTAGCTCCATCCTAGGGGTTTCTAGTTTTACATGGTCATTAACCTTCTCTGTCAAAGACTACTTACTGGTGCTATACAAAACTACAAATCCCAGGATTCATAGCCATTAAAGTGGTGCCAAATTGCATTATGTCTACAGCGTAGATTCATCCTGATACCACTTTAGCTACCAAGGCTGCATCCTATGGAATACTGGGATTTGTAGTTTGGTGAGGGACTAGAACTCTGTGGTAGAGAATTTCAAACACCTCACAGAACTACAGGTCTCAGGAATACCTGAGGATGGAACCATGGTTGTTAAAGAGGTATCAAAGTGCTGTAATTATGTATAAGAAAGGAGACCTGGATTAAGTAAAGCAATCCAGAACACTGTTCCAGAATCCCACAAACCAACGTATCTCACGGTCTTTCAGACCCAGAGTTCTTTGCCAACATAGAGCCCAGAGCTAGGAAAATTTACTTTTTGGGGCTTCAGTTGACAGAATCTTCCAGGGAGCAAGTTTAATGAATGAGGGACTCTTCAAGCTGTGGCCCAAAAAACTAAATTTTTGAAGCTCTGTGACAGAGATGTTGTCAGAAAGCATTGGCCGCTTGGCATGTGAATAGTTCTAAGGAGCGGGTGGAGAATAGTGTTGTGGCTGATGATGATGTTGTGGCCTTTTGTTCATCACAGATGGGTCATTTGGGTGACACTGTTCCAGGTGATTCCAGTTGAACCAAAATAATTGCTACTTCTAGGAAATGCATAGGGGAGTATTAGCACTGCTTTAGGAAGCCATAATCTTCTATGTAACATTATGTAAATTGCCACCCACCTCTCAAAACTATTTAACGTCTTGCAATAAATGGCCAGAGAACACCATTCTTAAGAGTCATGGAAACAGTGGTTCAAGAATGAGTTTGGACATACAGAATGGAGCAACAAGGAGAACTATCCACTCACCTGACCTCAACCCATTTTTATGGCTTCATTTCCATAGATATTTGGTGGGCATTTGTCTCATATACAGATATACTTCAAGTGATCATCCAGTGCAGGGCCAAAATGTAAGCTCTATCTAATGTTGGTATCACATCAGACTAGAGAAGTGACAAATATATGAGCAAGGGTTTTCATATAAGAGTGTAAATTTAGTTGCTGCTCCTAACAAGAGACCCATTCAACTAAACGCTGAATGGTAAGTCAACACAGGTCCAAACACACTCCAGAAATAATCCAGTCTGAGAAGGCTTTAACTGCTCTGACTCAATGCTAGGGAGTTCTGGGATTTGTAGTTCTGTGAGACATTTAACCTTCTCTAGTGTCACAATAAACTGCAATCCCCAGGATTCCCTAGCACTGAGCCAGGGCAGTTAAAGTGATCTCAAAATGAATTATTTCTGCAGTGTGTTTTGGATCACAGACATAAATCTCATAAATTCAGTGGGCTACTCTAGTTGGGAACTGGCAACTGGATTTAGGCCAAGAAATAGTGATTGTAGCCTGGCATGCTATGAAATATTTCCATTATGCCATACCCTCAAAAGTATCCATGCTGCAGTTTTGTTTTCTACTACTAAACATTTATGCATTTTTTTTGTAAATGCACAATATGTCCCAATGAATCAAACCCTCCCATTTCAATTGTATACAGGTTGAGTATCCCTATGCAGAATTCTAAAATACTCCAAAATCCAAAATTCTTCACATGGATGGTTGAGATATTGACACCTTTTGCTTTGTGATGATTCAGTATATACAAGCTTTGTTTCATGCACCAAATTATTTTTAAAATGTTATGTATGAATTATCTTTTGGCTATGAATGTAAAGGGTATATGAAACATAAGTGAATTTTATAAGTTGAGTTGTGTCTCATCTCCAAGATATCTCATTATGTATATGGAAATACAAATCTGAAAAAAAAAATAACCCCAAACTCCAAAACACTTCTAATCCCAAGCTTTTTGGATAAAGGAAACTCAGCCTGTACATGGAACAAGTGAGTCTGAGTCCATGACTTGGAAAATCCATGTCATGAGTGGGTGGGACCTATGAGATTTGAATATACTTGTCCCAAAGCAAAGCTTATCTCACAGTTCACTAATACTCACAATTATTTTGCAGTTATTTACATCCAGCAATAACATGGCAAAAATAATATTTGTTTTTTTAAAAAGGGATGCAGCTTCACACCTAATTCCAGCCATTACAGTGGGAAATCTCATCCCAAAATGATGGGGAGGCGCATTCCCTTGCTTGATCCATGAGATGGCTCTGAAGCATTACACCAGCTGAGTATCCCTTTAGCAATCCCTTCTCTACCATTGCAGGACCAGTTGTGAGAATAATTAGTGGAGGCAATACTTGTATAATTTTGAACAGCCGTGCAGATCAGATAAGGAATCAGTAAGCCCTATCCGCATTGTAGCTTCCAAGAGTTCGTTTAAGTACAGACCCACGGGAAAGTGCAACTCAGTCACCATTAAAGACTTCCTAGTATTTGTCCCACAGACACAACTTTAGAATGTGGCACATGTGTGGCAGGAAAGAGGGCATGCAAGGTGCCAAGGCATCCTGAGAGGATCCAACTCCCCTAAATATGCAGAATGTCTCTAGTCCCCTGTCCATAATCCTTGGTGTTTGGATCATCTGGTCACACGTGTTTGACATTCTCCTTGGCTTGTAGATCTCTGAAAGCTTGTCACAGCTGGTGACTTAATTTTAAGCTATGGAGGGAGGGCCATCCACGGAAACAAAAACATAATACCTTTCGGCATTCAGAGAACCAGAGCACTTCCACTAGTCTGCTATCCAACAGCAGTGACCGGTCATCTCCTGCTCCTTCAGATCTGTGTCTAACAGAAGATACAGCGGTTGGAGTGTTGTGCTTGGCTGTGTCATCCAACATGACAGCTCTGCTCCTAGGCCAGGAAAAACTTCTAATGGAACATATGAGAAGGGAACCACTTCTCTGCCACCAGTCCCCTTTATCATCTTCTGCCTTTGTTTGGTAGAATTGTAGAAAACATCAATGTCACTCTTCTTCTGTTTCTCAGAATCCCAACAGCTTTCTTATGCCATCTGGGCCCATACCGGACTGGGACATCATTTCTCCACTCTTTCTATTTGTACCTTTTTATGTAATTCTGTTTACAGGGAACACTGTACCTTTCTTGTTGCAGCAACATCACTGCTTACCAGTGTGTTTCTGGGCAAAATTCAAAGTAAAACCCTACTTGGCTTAGATCTAGACCAATGGTTCCCAACCTCTTTTATGCCCCATACCCCTCAGAAATGTTTGGTTAATGTTCACACCCCTTACAAAACAAATATCGAATTTGAAGATGGAGGAGTCTAATTTTTAATTTAGAAACCACAATTTGAACCACATACAGTACCGCGGGTGAACAAACTGAACTTTTAAAAAAGAAGCTTTTAGTCAGTGCATAAAATGCCACTCTAAGGCAGGATACAGACCACCCAAAAAGGACGGTCTCCCGCTGCCCTGGTTTGCTCCACGGGGAAGCCACAGCCTCCAGACCGTGGGGCTTCCCTGCAGAGCAAAAAGAACCCTTAAAAAGTGGGTTCTTCTTGCGGCGCATTTGTGACGCCACAATGCACCAATGGCGCACTTGCAGCATCACAAACGCACCAGGACATGCGGACGCAAAGCGTCCGTCATGTTAAAATGTCGGCATCCATGTGTACAGGGCGCCGCCATTTTGATGCCCCTGTCATGTGCTTGGGGTGAGGCCAGTATGGGCGGTGCGCCCTTGGCCAACCCCTAGCACATGATGGGGGCACACTTTAGGCCTGTCTGTATTGGGCCTAAGGTGAGCAATTAGATTCTAATTTAGAAAAAGTTGCAAACTATTATAAATGGCAAAATTTTCTCCTTTTGAATAAATAGACAATGAGATTATTGTCTATGCAACACAACCACCTACTACCACTTCTTAAGGCATACAGGGAGCTGGCTGAGTGATGACTTGTGACTTGTCACTTAAGGGCATAAACCATTCATTGTCGCACCCCCTGAAAATACATCTTGCAACCCTGGGTTGTGCGGGCACCCCGGTTTGGGAACCTCTAATCTAGACTGCAAGAAAAATCCTATCTCTCTATGTCTGCCTATGTTTTAAGTTTTAAGAGGAGTTTCTTTCTGTTCTACCATATTAGGAAAAGGGTGGAATATACAGTAAATGAATAAAATGAACTATTTTCACATGGCACGTTTTTTGAAAGCTACACTTTACTGTACATATTTCAGTACACCTCTCTCGACAGACTAAAGGGTATTCATGCAAAATTTTCAATTGTATACCATGATGAGTTTGTGTGCATTTCTAAAAACTTATGCATGGTTCTGTGTACACTTTTTCCCCTTGAAAATATGTTGTAAGCCTTGCAAATGTGTGGATTTGCAAGACAAGACACATTCCATTGCAGTCTCAGGATTTCTATTTTCTTTGGACATGAGGCCTTCCCCTGTAGTCAGTAACTGGACTCAAATTATACCACAAATCTTCACCTGATGTATTGTTAAAATACTCCCACTTGTAGCCCTGCGCCAAAATGTTTTTCCTCTTCTGTTTTGCCACCCCACATATAGCATTTTGGCTAAGAGCAAAATTTGGATTGATGCGACAGCCAGGAGTGCCTGTTATCAGCTTTGGCTGATACGCCAGTTGCGCCCCTACCTGGAGCAGCAGGACCTAGAAACGGTTGTACATGCTCTAGTAACCTCTCGCCTTGATTTCTGCAATGTGCTCTACATGGGGCAACTTTTGTGCCATGTCCACAAGCTCCAATTGATACAAAACATGGCAGCCAGACTGTTCACCGGAAAATCCAAGTTCGACTATATTACACCTATTTTAAAATCACTACATTGGCTGCCTATTAGCTTCCGGGCACAGTACAAGGTGTTGGTTATCACCTATAAAGCCCTACATGGCCTGGGTCCAGTCTACTTGAAGGAACGCCTCCTCCCATACAATCCTTCCTGTACACTCTGATCCTCCGGGAAAAACTCTTACAATCTAGAAAGACCAGACTGGCGGCGAAATTCCTGGAGGTCCTTCTCTGTCACCCCTCCAAAAACTTGGAATGACCTGCCGGAAAAGATTCGCCAATTGTCCTCACTCGAGGCTTTTAAAAAGCCTCTCTTCTGGCAGGCCTTCCCCGATTGATAATGTCCAGAACCACTTGAATCCCCCTCTTTTTCTTATTTTTCTTATTTGCGGTTTGTTTGTTTTTTAATTTTGCTGTACTGTTATGTACTTTTTAACCATCTTTTACTGTTTAATTTTATAGTTGGGAGGGAGGGTTGGGCCGGGATCTTGTGGGGTTTGTTTTTTTTATTGTTGTATATTGTATTAACTCTGCTGTTACCTGCCTCAATCCTCAAAGCGGAAGAGGCGGGATATAAATTATTATTATTATTATTATTATTATTATTATTATTATTATTGGTAGAGTAAATTGAATGACTACTCTTGAACTTCTTCCAAGGCTACCGTTTTTTTTCTACCCAAATTTGAGGTCAATGCTATATGATGAAGTAGGAACTCTAACAGCAGTTGCTGGTGGGTGTGGATGGATTGGTGTGTACAATGGCAGCTAAGCCATTTGGCAGCTAAGAATTTGGCCAGCTAAGCCATTGTACTAAGCACCACGTCTATACTTAGAAATCACAGTCATAGTGATATTATATCATAATGAAGCATCCATTCAGGGGAGGGAGGGCAGTGAGAAGGTCCAGCCAAAAGCGGTGACTTTTAGCAACCTGCTCTTAATTTCCCCCTCCCTTCTCATTGTTCCCAACCCAAGCAACAAGAACTATAGTCAAAGGATGTACCAAAAGTTCTGCATAATCTTTACCACCAATCTTTCCTTCCTCCAAACTGCTGAGAAAATGAAAAAAAAGGCCATGAAGAAGTCATCTGAGAAACCAGATCCACTGCGCTTTACTTCTCCTGAAACTATCATCCAACACCAGCAGCACTTCCACTAGGCTGAAGAACCTCATAACCTAAGGGCCCATGTCTAAAGTTTCATTTTGCTTGTTTTCCTTTTCTCTTTCTCAACTCCTTATTATTATTTTGTGTGTGTTGCATGTCTTTTTTAGATCGTAATCATGTGGGCTGAGACTGCTTTGTTGTTGTTTTTAATTAACATTTAAGCTGCTGTGACAGCCTGTCTAGATTTGGCACAGTGTGTAAATGTGATCCATCCATCCATCCATCCACCCATCCATCCTTAGCTTATAGAGGCTCTGTCTCCAGTAAAAGCTTATTCCTAGCTATCAGATCATGCTTTGGGATCTCTGCTTCTTGTTCAGTGTTAATGTCCATACCAGCTTTGACAGCTCCACAGGTAAGGGGCATAAAAAGGGGCAAGTTTAGGATGCTGCTGGTACAAAGGGAAAAGACACAAACAGGAAAATACCTCAGCTGGCTTTCCTTTTGCCTTCTCAATGATGTTGAAAAAGATAGTAGTGGTAGTCAATCACTTTCCAATCACGATACAGACAGCAAATGAGCCACAGACAATTGCATTCGGGGAAACCCTGTGATTGGTTATCCTAACCCTCACCAAAATGTTTCTCAGTTTGCTGAAAATGTGCCAAACAAGACTCATCAGCACATTAAAGCAAACAACAGCATTGCTAACCAGCTGTGACAAGCAACAGAGCTCAATATGTAAATGTTGAAACTTACTATTAAGCAACTTTCTCGAGTAACATCAGGTTTGGTTAAATCACCTGGTATTAATAAGTTCTTGGCAGGAAACACAATATTTCACGGAAGTTAATTAGTCAGTGATTCTTTAGTGTCACTGATTGTGAAGTTTGCTCTCTCTCTTTTTTTGGCGACACAGCCCTGCTGTTCTGAAGACTGATTCAGTGTCACCATTTGCATTTCCACTCTTTTTACACTAAAGCCTAGGCAGCAACTGTGAGCTCCCAAACTGAACAGGAGGTTTCAGCACACCTGGTAGGCCTTGACACATACTCTCTCTCACACAAAGACACCTCCTTGTGACTATGATCTATTTATACTTCGTGTGGACTTCTATTTATTCCATCACTGTAGGCTGACCATATTTCCCTGCGCTAAAAACAGGGCATTGGCCAAAACGGAATGGGGTTATGCAATATTCTGTATTCGTGAAAAAGTAAGACGATAACAAAAGTTTTATTACATGAACATATTGAGCGAACAATTATTCTTCAGTGGCAGAACTCGTACAAAAATTTAGGTAGACCTAGACGGGGACTGTATTTCACCATGATCATACCATAAATATTTCTCTGATGGAGTAATTGTATGAAGCAAATTTTGGTCTTTCAATACCTCCTATAAAACTTCTCACACTCCATGACACAATTTTTTTTGACAACCATAATTTCAAACGGGGATCTTCAAACCATTTTAACAATATAACAAGTGATTTTTCTTGAAAATGGGACAAAATTTACATTTATATTAAAATAATGGGACGGTCTGGAAATATGAAAAAAAATGGTACCGTCCCATTTAAAATGGTATGTATGGTCAGCCTACCGCAATGCCACCAAATGTGAGGGTCTCCACTTGTCCCCATTGCTATGGCACTGTATCTAGTGACCTTCTATGGTCCAATCCATCTGCCTTGGTCCAGGCCTCAGAGGGAGAGAAGAACCACTGGACCTCATCCCCTTTCCCTCCACCATTCCCTTCTCCTTTTGTGTCGTGTCTTTTAGGTTGTAAGCCTGAGGGCAGGGAACTGTCTGATTAAAAATATTATTGTAAGCCGCCCTGAGAGCCATTAGGGCTGAAGGGCGGGATATAAGTACCTAAATAAATAAATAAAATAAATAAAATAAAATACACTTCTGAAATAATCTGGTTTGAGATTGCTTTAACTGGTCTGACTCGGTGCTAGGGAATTCTGGGAACTGTAGTTTTGTGAGACATTTAGCCTTTGTCAGGGAGCTCTGGTACCACAACAAACTACATTTCCCAGGATTTCCTAGCATGAGCCAGAGCAGTTAAAGCAGTCTCAAACTGGATTATTTCTGTCATGTGTTTTGGACCTATGTCTGCTTTCTGCACAGAAAGCTGCACACACTTTGTGAATATTTGTAGTTTTTAAAGACATCCTTGCACTTGACTACATCCCTGTAGTTAGTTAAAGTGGGTATGTAATGGACACAATTCACTGAATGTTAGTAGTCCTGTTACTAACATTCTGTTGAATCAAAGGGAATTTAATTGTTTGTTGACCCAACATTCAACAGTTGATTCAATGGTCTCCTCTAGTTGACTATGGCCCTATATATTTAATCACATTGTCATGTTTTAAAGGTATTTAGGGGCAAAACAGATGGTCAGGAAAAAGCAGCCTGAAGCTGCCTTTTCCAAAGTCACACTGAAACCCCACCAACAGCAAGGCAGCTGGAGTGCACATGTCATGACCACAGGGCACAGGTTCAAGCCACGCCACTGGGTACATTTTTTTCACTGTTCCCCCCACCATCCCTGCACACCTTTGCAGAAGTGACCTGCCAGTGACTGCCATCTCATTGAATGGCCAACCCTGTAAACCTGCACATATTCGCATGTGCAGCACTTCACCAGGAAAGAGCATTGGAGCAGATGTGTGCCCATGCAGATGCAGGCAAGGTACAGTCATGCCCCCATTCACGCCCCCTTCACCCCATGCCCCCTCTTTGTCTGTTTTGTGTATTTTATACTCGTCTCCATGAGAGGTGTCACGGTTTCTCTTTTGGGCATTACACCCTCATTGCTTGGGTATGGCAGCTCTGTCCCTTTTAAATGTGCTCCTGTGACAGGGTGTTTACCAGCACAATCAGAGTTAAGGTTTGGAAAGAGTTCCCCTTTAGAGCCTCCTTGGCATCGGTGCATTTATATGTACATGCTAAGATGTGCACTTTCTGGGAAGAAGAGGGAAAATCCAGCTCCGTTTTAGTCCAGATTTTCTCCCTGTAGCATGGCTCAGGTGCATTTTCCAGCCAGCTTCAAGGCATGCATCGTCTAAATGCCCCACCTCGAGGCTAGCCGGAAACATGCTTATTTTGACTGGCTGTTTGGCCCCTTAAATTGTTTTATATTAGCATGGGATTTAATGGGATAGTTTGTTTAATGGTTTTAAAACCTTTACAAAAGTGCGTTACAGACCGCCCAAAACGGGTGGTCTGCCGCTGCCGCCATTTGCAGCGTGGAGGAGCCCAGCGAACAAACTGTGTGGCTCCTCCGCGCTGCAAAAAGAAGCCCCAAAATGGCGCTTCTCTTTGCGGCACGGTTATGATGCTGCGAGGCGCCAATGGCGCACTCGTGGCGTCATTTGTGCTGCATGACATGCGGACGCAATGAGTCCGCTACGTCAAGATGGTGGCCCCTGGGTGGATGGGTGCTGCCATTTTGTACGGACTCGGTCCGTACTAGGGTTGAGGGACGTCCGGAAGTGACACCCCTTCTCAACCCTAATATGCCCCTTCCTAACCCTAATACGCCCCTTCGGTGCGTCTGTAATGCACCTAAGACTGGTGTTTTGGATTTTAAAGGCAGTTGTGAGCTGCCTTGGTTAGAATATTGGAGGAAAGTTGGGGTATTAAATAAAGAAATAAATAAATAAGAATTTTAATTCATTGCTGGAAAAAAGTTCAGGTTAGAGTAACAAAGGGGCTTGTCAGACTGCTGAAAGTGGGTTCTTTTAATCTGCGCACCAGGCAACATTGTTGCGCCATTGGTGCATTCACACGCACTGATGACATACACACGTTTGGATGCTGTGCCATGCCTGCGTCATCATGGAAGCCGACATGTGGACGGGGCCGCGCCATGATGGCACCAGCGGTGCATGGTAGGGCTCGGGAGCGTGTGAATACTCTGTACTCCTGAGCTCTAATATTGGCCTCAGACTGATGCTTTCCAGCAGCCTGTACCAGGCCAAAATAATTGTTAATGTAATATTTCCTAGCTTTGGGCCCATGGATGGAAATGTTTTTTGTCAAAGATGAAATTCCAAGGTTAATATTGCATTTTAACCTTTCTAAATTTGAGTTGCGTCTACATCAGAGAAATAATGCAGTTTAACATTGCTTTAAGTGCTGTAGCTCCATCCTATGGAATCCTGAGATCTGTAGTTTTAAAGGGCTTTAGCCTTCTCTCTCTAAGAGTGCTGGTGCCTCACAAAACTACAAATCCTAAGATTCTGTAGGATGGAGCTAAAGCATTCAAAATGGTATCGAACTGCATTATTTCTTGAATGTAGATACACCCTTGGTTCAAGACAAAGCTCACTTTGTCTTGGAAACTTGAACATTTTGAGGGGTTGTAGTTTGTTTCACAGAAGTAAAATTTTCAGAAAATCATGCATCGTGTAGGAATGGCTAAAAGGCATCCAATGGAAGAAGAAGCACAAACATCCTTCAGTCAGCAGGGAAATATGCACAAAATTGCTTCTTTATGAAAAATGTGCATAGATTTCCATACGAGAAAAAAAAAGTCTTGCAATTAGGGATGTGAATTTCAATAAATTCCATTCTCACAGGCAAGAATGAATAATTATACAATTTTTCTTCTCACTATGAAGAGTAATCAAAACCTGCATAGTTTTGGAAGAGTATTTGCAGTTCAGGAAATAGTCCCAAAGTGCATGTAGTTAATTTTTGAATGCAATACAACATTTTCTGCAGAGGAAGCAAGTTCGAGTCCTCAGCATTGTCTGGGGATGCCAGGCAGCATTGGAACAAGTTTTCTGCAGAGAAAACTTTGCAGTTTGCTGTGCAAAAAATGTTGTTTTCTGCACACACAAAAATCACACACACATTATTTTATTTTATTTTATTTTTGCACAGAATAAATGCTGAACTACAAAGAATCTCACCTGCCTAGGACTCTCTTCATCAGGGCTTCTTCACACACCAATTTTTCAATATTTTTGAATATATTTTCCATCCCTACTTGCAACCTTGGCCCTTTCACATTTTTAGAAAAATGCTGAGTTCCAGTTTTGGGGAAAAGGTGGGGTATAAATGGAAACAACAACAACAACAACAATAATTTTACACAACACAAGTATAATGCCATGATCCCACTCTAACTGCCATGGCAATGTGCCATGGAATCCAGAGCAACAGAGCACTCCAGCGTCTCATTAAACTACAAGTCCCAGGTTTCCAACAACACAGCCATGGCAATTACAGCAGAATCAAAGTGCTACAACTGTGTAATATTAAAGGGCCAGCATGATGTGGTGATTTGAGCATTGGTCTATGACTCTGAAGACTAGGGTTCAAATCCTGGCTCAGCCATGTGACCCCACTGGGTGACCTTGGGCAAGTCACACTCTCTCAGCCTCAGGAGAATGCAATGGCAAACCCCCTCTGCTGCAGCCTTTCCTAGCTTTGTCTGTTCTTCTTTCTGGATGAAAAATATTTGTCATATTAACTTTTGCCATGTTTACCACACTCTCGTGGTGCTTGGTCCGAGAATCCACCTATGAAATGTGGGAAACTGAAAGTTTCCAAGTGCAACTCTGCCAAAGCAGACACATTATTAATACTATTATTAACGCACTGCCATAGTTATCTCAGAACAATCTGCTTCTTTCCCACTTACAACAACAATGTGCTGGCAGTCCAATACTTCTACGTAGGCACTTTTAAATCAACAACAACAAGAGCAACAAAAGCAATAGCTACAACAACATATGATCTGTGTCTGGTAGTAGCAACTGTTTGGGAACTAGTGATTACAGCAGATTGTACAATCATTTGCCAAAGCAATACAAGCCTCCCTCTTGCTGGGAAAATAAAATCCAGAAAATAATTAAAGTCATTACAAGCCATCAATACATTTCCTCCATACAGCAACTTCTTTTTCCAGATGAATTGGCAGAAGGCTTCTTCTGTCTGAGTCCTGAATAAGAGGCTGTTAGCCTGCCAGCCACCCAAGCACTGTATAAAAGATGCTTCTTCTTGGCTTCAACATGTGTGTGTTTTGTTACATTTGTGTAACAGCCAAGCTTTCTGAATTTAATGCAGAGATCCTAGAATAGACAGAGCTTTCCAGTAAAAAATTTGCAAGGTTGCTGAACATTCACCATCTCACAAGAAAAGAAGGTAAAAGCAGCTTTGCAGCTGCCTGAGAAATAAATACTTTGAGGCAAATGACAAATGTCGCCCCTGCAACTGTCCTGATTTGGCAAGGACAGTCCCATTGAATCCCATCATTCCACTTTTTCATCTGCTTTTAAAATGTCCTACTTTCTCTCTCTTTCTGCTACTTAGTCCTCAGCTTACTTGAAATGACCTTCGAGGTCTTTAAACAGAGGCTGGATGGACATCTATAGGGGATGCTTTGATTTGGATTTCTTGCATGGCAGAGGGTTGGACTGGATGGCCCTTGCAGTCTCTTCCAACTCTAGTATTCTATGATTGTATGATTTTTTAAGTGCAAAAGTTGTTTGTACCCAGTTAGAAAGAGGAAGAGAAGAGAAGAACAGGTGGAATCTCACCCTTCCCAGTAGGCTCAGGCAAAAGCAAATTGCTGCAAGCTCTCCTAGTTTGTGTGTTCTTCCTCATTAATAACTTTGGGCCCATACAGATGGCCATGAAGGGGCGGCTCTATGCTTTGAGTGCTCTATGATTTGAGCACAACCACACACTCAACTTCACACCCTAATCTGACTGCACACTGGCTCCTTTTTGAGCTGGCAAAAGGGCACTCTTTCTGGGGTGCTGCCAGTTTGTGGCACTCCTGTGGCGTGTGGCATAGAAATGCTGTGCTGCCGGAGTGCCGCAATGTTGCTTGCGGTCTGGTCAGGAGGCAGTGTGACGCCAGCTTGGGGGTGGCTTCAGGGCATCCATCATCTAAATGCCACGCCCCCACGTTGCATTGGGGGCACCTGAAGGCTGATAGGATAGAAGGAACATTGCAGAATGCAAAGAAAGATATGAGAAGAATCAAATGAAGACAGTGATGCTATCACATTAGAGAGAAGAGAAGGAATAGAAAAAAAAACTTCATACTTTTGGGAAATGGTGTGTTTTGGGGCAAAGCTTTTTGTAAGGGACTATTAGGATAATGGAGCTAATGGTCTGAATCCTATTGGTGCACTACACCAGCAGTTGCCAAAGAATCAGGGCTAAAGTGCAGGGAAGAGGCAGCCCAAATTACTGGGGTCCAGTGGTCCAGAAGGAGGCCTAAATATACTGTTTATGTTCATAGAATCACACAGTTGGAAAGACCCAAAGGGCCATCCAGTCCAACCCCATTCTGCCATGCAGTAAGACACAATCAAAGCACTCCTGATAGATGACCATCCGGCTTTTCTCGAAAGAAAAGACTCCATCACAATCCGAGGCACCATGTTCCACTGTCAAACAGCTCTTACTGTCAGGAAGTTCTTCCTAATGTTGAGCTGGAATCTCTTTTCCTGTAGTTGGAATCCATTGTCCCATGTCCTAATCTCTGGAGCAGCAAAAAACAAGCTTGCTCCATCCTCTATATGACACCCCTTCAAATATTTAAACATGGCTATCTCTCCTCATAAAGCATGGCTTCCAGATCTTTCACCATTTTGCTTATCCTTTTCTGCACATGCTCCAGCTTGTCAACATCCTTTGTACATGGTGGTGTCAAAAACTGGACACAGTAATCCAAGTGAGGTCTCATCAAAGTGGAATAGAATGGCACCAGTTCTTCCCTCAACCTAGACACTATACTCTTAGTGATGTAGCCTAGAATCATGTCCCCCCTACACATGTCACCCACCTTCTGAGAAATCCAGGAGCAACTGAAGAGTCCCTATTAGCCCCTTCTGCACATGTACAGTATGTTTGTTTTTGGGGTGCTTCAGGAGTTGGTATTCCCTTTCTCTCTCCCCACAACACCCAAAGCCCACTTCCATGATTTACTGAATAGCTTCAGAAGCCCCCTTCATGGCAAGATTACAGAAGACTCTCCACACAGCCAGATGCAAAATGATGACATCAGGGCTGAGATACACCCAGCCCTCCAGAGGTCTCAACACCACAGTAATCATTTTGTGCCTGGCATTGGAAACATTGCTGGATCCATCTATAATCCTTCCTCCTCCCCATAAAGAAAGGAATGGCCATGCATGGGGGCTTCATAGGAGGGGGGTATATAGCTCACATAGTGTAGGGCCACATACTGACTTACTACATTGCATGGAACCATACAGGATTGCAGCCAGTATCTGCCAGTTATAGACAGCCTACTTCTCCAGTGTCATATTTCCTTCATGGCTGTTGCACCCATGCCTTTTTTTCCTCTTGCCACTATGCTAGCATGGTGATATTGCCACAATGCAACAAAACCAATTGCAGCCACGGTCTAAAGTCACCTCCTGAAAAGCTACCACAAGGTAAGGGGACATTTTCTAATGCTGTAGCCCATCTGATTCTGATGGAAAATGCTGCTCGACAAAGCATTTTTTCTATACTCTTTCTCCTCTTTGCTATTAGAGCAATAGTGGCATTAGCCAATATAGTGGACCCTTGGTATCCACTGGCATTTGGTTCAAGTCCCATTATATACAAAGGCATAGCAATATGGTGTCCCTTATATAAAATGGCAAAATCAAGGTTTGCTTTTTTGGAATTTATATATTTTTGGGATATTTTTATGCTGTGGATAGTTGAACCTGTGAATAAAGAGCCTGTGGACATGGAGGGCCAACTATATAAGGGTTTCCTGCATGCCCCTATCCTTTATATACAACCCCTAGCAAACTCAGCAGAAGACTGACTCTTAATTGAACCTGTCTTCATCTATCCCTGAAAAGGGGCTAACGCTTCAGGAATCCACCCCTCACCCAAGATTTAAGGAATATGAAATAAAAGTTGTTGGCAAAGAGATGGCTTCAGGCAAATCAGCCAGTAGGAACCAAGGAAGTGTTGCTGTCAGACATTGCTCTGTTTCATTCTACATCATTTTCTTTTTGCTGGTTGCCCATTTTTCTGCTTTAGAGTGTCTGCTGCTTAGCAGACGATTTGTCATTACCACATTTTTTTTTACAATCCTCCCCCCTTCTCTTCTTTGCTCCCCTCCCCTGCAAACCAGGCACATTTCTTTCAAATATATTGGAGCCCATTATCAGAGATCATCCTTCAAGGATTCTCTACTGGACAAAAATAGCCTTTAGTCAATGGATTATTGTAGAGACTCTGATGGCTGGCTTTGCAAGACAGATCTGCTTTGGTAATCCACAATTATGAAATGGTCTTTGCTGCACCATATAGACAAATCACTGTGTTAAAGCTGGGGTAAAGTAAGTAGCTGGGTAGGAAAAGGGCATGGACATTGACTTGAAAAATGAAGGGCCTTTTCTTTCCTTTTTACATTCTGGATTCTCCTCTCCTCTAGATTTTAGGATTAAAATACATGTGACAAGGGGACATTCATGAGAGGAGCAACTTATATATTTTTTCTATTACAAAAACAGTTGTAGTGTGGCTGTAACAAAGCCAGGGGAGTAGGAATTATCCTTTGGACTACAACTCCTAGAATCCTCCAACAACCATGACCACTGGCCATGGCAAATGGAAATGGAGGATTCTGGCAATTGTAGTCCCTCAAAGCTTGACCTTTAATATACCTATTTCTTGGAGAAACAGCCTAGCTCTTTTCATACACTGATAGAAACACAGAATCTCAGAGTTGGAAGAGATCACAAAGACCTTATACTGTACTCGAATGCAAGAATTGTTGTTTTTGTTGTTGTTTCCCCTTAAGTCATTTCTAACTTATGGCTACCCTATCATGGGTTTTTCTTGGCAATTTTCTTCAAAGGGGGTATGACATTGTCATCCTCTGAGGCTGAGAGAGTGTGACTTGCCCAGGATCACCCAGTGGGTTTCATGGCAAGTGAGGATTTGAACCTTGTTTTCTAGAGTCATAGTCCAACATCAAACCACTACACCATGCTGAATACACAACTACAATACGCCTGAAAGATGAACAACTAACCTCTGCTGAAAGACTTCCAAAAATGGAGAGTCCACCATCTTTTGATTCTATTCCACTGTTGAACAGCTCTTACAGTAAAGACGTTTAGCCTACTATTTAGATGGAATCTGTTTTCTTGTAATTTGAATCCATTAATAGTCTCCAGAGTATCAGAAAACAAAATTGCCCTGTCTTCTACATTACATCCCTTCAGATATTTAAAGATGGCTTTTTAAAATCACCTTTTAGTTTCCCCAAAACACACCCAACTCTCTAAATCATTCCTCACAAGACCTGGTTCCCAGACCTGTGATCATCTTGGTTGCTCTTCTCTGGACATGTTCCAACTTGTCAATATTTTTTTTTGAACTGTGCTGCCCAGGACAGGATACAATATTCCCGGTGCTGTCTAAGTAAAGCAGAATTATGTCAATCTGTTGGGGGCAAAAACCCTACATACAGCTTGGGAAGTGAAAAGATCTAATAGAGGAGAACTAACCAAGAGTGGAAGACAAGAGCTCTTGCTGGAAGGAAAGGATATTTGTACAGACTACCGGCCCTCTGCATTTTCTTGAATTATGGCCCTCAATGTGATTCGCACACTTCCTACTTCCAAAACCTTTTGCCCTGATCATAATCACTACAGTTTCAAAAGTGGACACTGTGGAGAGGGAGGGACAAAGCAGACATTGTCAAGGGAGATCTGTTGCTGGTGTATTATCTACACATCAAGCAACCATTCACATTACCATTGCATCTGAAGCAATCTCAGAGATCCCTTGTTCCAAAAGTCTGAAATAGAAGGAGGTGTCGTTCTTCACCCCATTTCAATGCAGGTTCATCCAGTCTCTGTTCTTATCAGTGTCCCCCGTGGCCCTCATCTTCTCTGCTGAGATGATGCTCTTGGATGTTCCATTACAGCCTTGTGATTAGGACTGAAGCATTTCTCAATAGCCAACCTAACTTTTCATCCTCACATTCAAATCCATTGCTCTTTTTCTTCCTCCCATAGCTCTCTAGTATAGCACTGCTCTCTTGCTCTCTATATCCTCTGAATGGAAGGCTTTTATGCAGTGAAAAGTTCTTAGAGCCTTGGCCATGAAGAGAAGAGTGATTCACGATCCTTGCCATTTGATTTTGCCACAGACATTGAATGATTTCACAGGAGATTAATTTATGCAGTGAAGGGAATTATTATCACAAACCATCTCAGTCCTGCTTCCCATTTTCCAGCAGAGAGCTGAACTAAAGGGTCTCAACTCTGATGCAAAAGGCACATTGAAAGTTAACGTTTTGTTTGATCTGCCGTCTTAATTTTACAGTGAAAAGAATGGAAAACTCTATAGACTGCATTTTACAGTGGGTAAAAAACTCAAATGTCTTGAGAACATGTTAAAGCTGTCTCAAATGGAACCACACATCATTTAATCCATATTCAAATTATGAACATCATCCACATGGTTCAAAATTGCATTTAACCCAGTATAATCTGTTGTATAATCCAGCCTGAAGCAAAACATGATACTTACAGCTACAATGAGGAAATCAAGCCAACACCAGGCATTCGTGAAGTACTTCTTAAAGCCATAAGCCACCCATTTCAGGAGCATCTCCAGGACAAAGATGTAAGTGAAGATCTTGTCAGCATATTCCAACATGGTTTTAATGTTCTTTCGCTCTTCAAGATAAATGTCTTCAAATGCCTGGAAGCACAAAACATCCTATTAAGAGTGCTACCTACTACAGTCAAGACAAATTTCTGCTTTTATTGTAAATAGCTCTGAGGTTGTTCCTTTTTTAAAAAGAAAAACAGTTTAAAATGTTGAATAAATGAAACAGAATAAAGCAGAGATATACCCGTGTTAGCCTGTAATATCAATATGCAAAAGGATGTTGTAGAACCCTTGAGACTAACTTGAGTGAAAGATGTTATAGCATAAGCTTTGGTAGACTTGGTCTACTTCCTCAAGACCAAATCTACTTCCTCAAGACCAAGTTTACAAAAGCTTATACTACATTGTAACAGTCACAACTCTGTTTGCCCAGTTTGTCTCAAAGATTAGCATGACAAGATCCCTTTGCATAATAAAATGAAGTAGTCTGAATAAGTGACTTCCATGCAAGCAAACACTACATGTTAATTCTTGTCACATTGTAATACCAGATTTGACTAATAGAGCTACAAGATGTTAAAAAAACATTTAAATGATTTCACAATTGAGACTTCTTGGATCCATTACAAATGTACACAAGAGATGATGCTTTACAGTTCAGGCCTGAAGACAATGGCCAAGACCTTACTGAACAATGCAACTATGCCAGCATAGAAGCATAGGAGCTGGTGGGGTAGGAAAGGTTAAGTGACCATGGGCAGTGTGACAGTAGAGGAATGAAAGAGAAAGCCATGTCTGATATGAAAGAAAAGCACTCTGCCAGCTCTCAAGTGGCATGGGAGCTAGCAGTTTTCTTTCCTGGCGACCGAGGTGGCTTTTGTTGCTGCCCCCCTGCCATTTCTACACACTGCTTGAAAAAGCCCCATACGCTAGCATTATGAACTGTTACCGTCAGTGTAATTTACCAACAGGATTCTGGCCCCGATTACGCTTGAACTGTCAAAATTGAAAGAATTTGTGGTTAGATCTACAGGCCACAAAAGGCCCTATTAGAATATGAGGGCTGTCCTTGATGAATCAGAGCAAGGTCTGTCTATTTGCTCCTAGCAGCAGCTTTTCAGATGCTTAGGCAGAGAGAAAAGAGAGCTGATGGTTTTTCTCTGGCTTTTTTTTATTATTCTTCTGCCTAGCATCTGGTATTCAAAAGGTATTCAGAGCCTACGAACGTCCAAGGTTTCATTTTGCTATTATGGCTAATAGTTCTGAATGGAGCTCTTCCTCATAAATTCACTTACTCCTTCCTATGAGCATTTTTCTTAAGTAGTAGCTGACACCAACTTATGTTAGTCATGCGTTGTGTGAAGAAACATATGAGGTCAATTGGTATGGCTGTAATGTGTTTTACAATTGTACTCCGCACCTCCTCCCTACTTTCTTCCAAGGACTGTAGGGCTATACCCCCCTGGATTGTCCATTGTTCCATATTGCCCTCTCCAAAGAAGGCTAGGCTGAGCGATAATGACTCAATTGTGTCGAAGGATGTAATTCTTCACCAATTTTCTTGTTAAAGGAACCAGTAGGTAATTCTAGCAATTTTTTTTTCCTGGAGTAAGAAAGTTTTTAAAAACTACACAGATTTTGAAGCCTGGTTGCAGTTCAGGACTTATTCTATGCAAATTTTGTGCACGGTTATTTTGCATAGAAAACAGCATTTTCTGCACAAAAAATAATGCTCCCTGCAACATGAAACAATTTATTTGGAGGCTAGAAGAGTTTGGTGAACCACTGGAAGAAGATCCAACAAGGGGGGGGGGACGACACAAGTACAGGTTCAATAATAACTACACTCTAAAATCAGTAATAATAACAGGCTCAATAATAAATAAGGACTAAAACTAGTTTGAGTGAGACAGTTAGCATGAGACTAGTACTTTGGTGAAGTGCTTAGAACTCTCTATTAGGGAGGGTTCAGGGGAGTGGACTAGAGTTCTCCAGCAGAGAATTCAAAGTACACCACCAAACTACAGATTCCAGCATTTTGCGGGATGGAACCATGACAGTTAAAGTGGAGTGAAATTGCTGTAATGGAGTTGTGTGGATATACTGCTAGGTCCATATTAATTCTGAATTTCTTTTCAAAATAATTATGAGTCCTTAAAACTTGTATAAAATTTTGTAAGTAGCAAACTTCTCTTCCTTTCATTCTCTGATTACAACCACCTTTGTGTATTTGAGTGTGTGTGTGTGTGGGGGGGGGGGGGGGGCAAAGACATACAGGGACAGACAGACACACATATATGTATATGAGAGGTGGGGAAACATAAGTTTAACTTTACCAGTGCTCCGCTGCTGAGGAGAATCATAAATATGATGAACGTTTCAAACCAGTTGTGCTCAACAATTTGGTAGCAGGTTTTCCTCAGCCTCCACCAAATCTTGCCAGGAAGTTTTGTGGTATCAACAGAGCAACAAGGAAAAATATGGACACAAGCTGAAACAACAAAGGAAGACCAGAGAGAAATGTTTAAAGCCAGAAACGACACCTTTCTGCATCCTCCTTTACTTCTCATTCCTCTTCAAAAACTGCTCTCAACAACATTTATTCCCTTAAAAAGTTATCTGAGCTATGGATCATCTTTGTTTTTCTTTCACCCCATCTCTGGAAAAAATAATAATGAAGGGACATAATATGGGGAAAAAGTCTATCTCATAAGCAGTCTGATAGATTTCAAATACAGATCCCCCTGGTCATTTCATTTTAAGTCAGGACAGGTGTGAGAATCAGAGGGGAACTTTTTCCATATAGAAATTTTATGTGGCAAGGGATTTCCTCCCTAAAAGTGGTAGGATAATCCAACTAGAGAGCATGATAAGCCATTTTACATCCCAAGAAAAGATGGAATATATATAAACATAATAATAAGCACAATAGTCATAAAAGAACCAGCATGGTGCAGGGGTTGGAGTGTCGGACTAGGACTCCAGGAGATCAGGGTTCAAATCTCTGCTTAGCCATTTAAACCTACTGGGTGACTTTGGATAAGTCACACACTCTCAGCCTAAGTGGAAGGCAGTGTCAAATCTCAGAATAAATTTTCTCAAGGTAGACCTAGGAGGCAGTAACCTTAACAGTCACTTTGAAGGCACATAACAACAAAGATTTTTTACAGTCGTAGTTCAAAAAGGTAACTTTTCCAAGCTAGGGAAGGAAAAGGAAAGCATTGTTATTCAAAGGTAACCCTCTGACACATCCTGCTCAGTATAGTTACACCATCTTAACCTGCAATCTGATTTTCCCCAGATGCACTGTGGATGCTGGGAGTTACAATACAATTCCTCTCGGAGGGGCGACCTCTGTTGTTTTCAATGGGGCACGCACCCACAGTGTGCGCCCTGTGCACGCTTGCAGGCATGCACCCCATTCAAGCCTATGGGGCTTGGATATGCACGAGCCTCCGTTTTTGCAGGGAGGGACATCCAGAATGGATACCTGCAAAAACAGAGGGCCAACTGTATTGGCTGACTCTGGTTCTCAGGAGCTTCCATGTCTAGAGAAATGATGCAGGAAGAATGGGGACCTTGTCTTCTATGAGCTTCTCCTTGGATCTGAATCATTGTTTACTTTAGTTTTCAATTAATAGGTTTTTAGGGACAGAAATAGAAATATGTTTATCTACTTTCCTTCACACACAGATCTGTGATCAAATCAAATGCCAGAGAAGAAAAGACTTTAAAAACTTGACAAGACATCATGACAGACAAAATTAAAAGAGATGTATAATTAACAGACTCTGATTTTACAAAAAGCAGATAATCCATTCATTGAAGTACACTCTGACTATTTTTAATTAGGGCAGAAATTTACAGAGTTTGGAAGCGTTACTGTGTTCAGGGAGATTCAGGGAGCTGCAGTTCAAACAACTAATTTTCCCATGCTTTTTTAAAAAATGGGTGCAGTCGCACTCCAAATAGACAGAACTGTACAAATATGAGTAGGTATGTATTCATGTATAAATTAATAAATGTATGATTATGAATTGGTGGTGGCGGTGGTGGTCATCATCATCTTCCTGCCTTTATCCCAGTCTAGGACTCAAGGCAGATTGCAAAAGTTGAAACTCGGCATATACCAAATGCAACAGCTAAAAATGTCATTCAACTATTGATAAAATTAAAACCAGTTTAAAAACATAGCTGTTAACAATTTTAAAAACAGAGAGACTATACAGCTTAGTTCTACAAAGCCTGCCCCACTTAAGCAGTCCATCTTCCAAGTCTTACCAAAATACCCTATTTTGAGCTGTCTGTAGAAAGTTAATAAGGAGGGCGCTAGTTTAACCTTCCCAGGAAAAGAGTTTCAGTGCCCTGGGACAGCCATTGAGAAGGCTTTTCCTGTGTTCCTACCAGATGTAGCTGTGAGGATAGTGGGACAGAGAGAAGTCTGTCTCTTTCATGATTGCTGTTGTTATATGCCTTCAATTTCTTTCAAAGTTATGGTGACCCTATTGTGTGGTTTTCTTGGTAAGATTTGTTCAGATTTGCCTCCTGCCGAGGCCGAGATGGAGTGATTTGCCCAAGGTCACCCAGAAGGTTTCCATGGCTGAGCAGGGATTTGAACCTTGGTCTTCAAAGTTGTAGTCCAACACTCAGACTATCACACCATGTTCCTTTCATGATTAGACTCAGAAAAGCAGTAATTTATAAGAGATGTTGGGAGAAGGCCGTAAATAGCTACACCAACAACTTGTCTTTTTCATGTATTGGTTGCCAGCTGTGAGTAATGTCTTACTGGTTCCTGTTCTTCCTAGCAGAAATCTGCCTACATTTGGTGTGGTTCACTGACAAACAGGTATAACTTTGCCAAAGGTCATGTAGCTCTGCTGGGCGATCTCTGCTAGGAACAATGGTGCTGCTGTTAATGTCACTGAAAATGATGCACACCATTCCCACTGAGTGTCTAACAACTCATTCCCCCCTCCCCACTTTCACTGCCACCTCACTAAAGCAAGAAGTGTGGTCTTTCCCCTGAAGCACAAGTCATTTTCTTTTCATAGTGGGCATATTTTTCCTCGCTCAAGCTTTTCACGGCAAAATCCTAAATTACATCATGATAAAATCTGCAGCATGACAATGGCTTATTGTGCGTCTGCCTGTGTGTGAGAGAGTTGAGAATAAAACAGCAGGCTTTCACTACTAGGACAAGTGGGAGATAATGCTGGGTTGTCACAGCTCAGGCGTGCTCAATCTGAGAGAAATGTTTGGCAATGAACTGCAGAATGGAAATGGACAACTGACTGTACATTTTATACAAATATTCTAAAGCCTGGCATCCTCGAAATGTTCAGGAAGGCATCGCCACACAAACAATCCATAATCCCCTCTAGCCAATCTCCATCCTCTAGCCAGTGGATCTGGGCATTAAGATTATGCCCTTCAAATACATGTAACTCTGTGTATCTGGGAAGGTACATTTGATCACTGTTGTTCTTGTTAATTGCACTTGAGTCAACCTCAACTCATGGTAACTCTGTGGATAAAACACGTCTGAGAGCCCCTGTCCTCCACCTGCAAACTCAGACTCATGACCTCCCCAATGGAGTCTATCCATCTAGCATGGAGTCTTCCTAGCATTATTGTTTTTTCCAATGAGTTGTGCCTTCTCTTGATGTGTCCGAAGTATGTAAGCCTCAGTTTTGTCATCTTGGCTTCCAAGGGAGATTTCAGGCTTTATCTGATCTTTGTTAACATGTCCAAAAGAACCCCAAATTCAAACATATATTTCCAAGGAAAGTGGTCCCCAGCCATCACTGAGTACAACTCTTTCATTCAGCTTATTGAGAAGCAACAACTTCTGCTGCTGGACAGTCCTCTTAACTACGTCATAGGAAATGGCTGAGGCCTTCCAAAGGCTCTCTTGAAGCAGACAGAAAAGAAGAAAGATGAGTCTTATTCATATATTGATGACTTCTAATCTCAAATGAGGGATGTATCTCTTCATCAAGTTTCTTCATGAAGGAAGGAAGGAGTAATTTTAGAAATTTTCTGCCTGCTGCAAGAAAGTCTTTGAAAACTACACAGTTTTTGGAACCTATGTGCAATTCAGGCATTATTCTGCGTGAAATTTGCATGTGGCTGTTATTCAGCATATTCACAGGAAACAGCATTTGATGGGCAGAAAATAATGGCCAGAATTCTGCAGTTGCACATTCAAAAATACTATGTGCTAACAAGCCTGACACAGTTCCTGGTTTAGGGGCTGAGCAGGGGCCTTGAAAGTCTCCCAAACCCCATTTACCAGTAAGCAGCCACTGGGATCAGTGGGAGTCTGTTCCCCTCTCAGTTGAGAAACAGCTGCCTGACATGAGCAATCTACAGCATGAGGGGGATTTGCAAAAAAGGTGTCTTTTTGTGCCTGTCATGCCTGACATCACTCATAAAAGAGGGAACACCAGGCTGCCACTTTTCAATTAATAAGGCTCCTATCAATCCCAGAGGCTGCTTAGTAGGAAGTGGGGTTTTGGGGCTGTCTGGCCAGAATCTACTTTACTTTTTATAACACTGTCATGACCAACAACAAAAAAATATTTTTACCCAGAATAACAGAAACAAGTTAGTTTTTAAAAGTAACTTTCCAAGGCCGTTTCAATGCTAGCAAAAAAAGGGACATGCGGGAACCTAACCAGTGGAGTGGGGGACACCCCAGGAGGCCCTGGGAAACAAGCGTTCAAACAACTGCATGCAGTGAAACGTTTCCGATGAAATCCCATGCC
Organism: Sceloporus undulatus; assembly: GCF_019175285.1. Lineage (NCBI taxonomy): Eukaryota > Metazoa > Chordata > Lepidosauria > Squamata > Phrynosomatidae > Sceloporus > Sceloporus undulatus. The sequence continues at coordinate 8,733,916 of NC_056527.1, read as the reverse complement.
TTTTTGTGTCAACTGCATTTACATTGGGTGACTGTCTTTAAGCAGAGCTGCCAAGGAAATGCCTGAGACTGAAGGAGATCTCCTTGCCCTGTGGGGCTCCCATTACCTCATTCAATCATCTTTCACATGCTGTCACGCTGTTTTGCTGACTGTAGGGTTCCTTGCATTCCCTGGAGCCTATCCCCATCTGATCCGTTTTGAGCAGGCTTGCTTATGAGACTGTTTAGCTCACCTGACTTCCTCTTCCTCTTCCACTCCACCTGCTGTCCCACTAATATTCTGTCAAACAAACCTATCTTAATTCTACAGAACTGAAAATCAGTAATTTTACACAGTCGGGTGTGTTAGACAAAGGATTAAAGGATTTAATATTTTAAATTCATAGAATCATAGCGTTGGAAGGAGCCCCATAGGCCACTGAGTGCACTTCCCGTCTCATTGCAAGAATTTGGGTTGCAAAGGTTAAGGGGAGGCAGTCAAGAGTCTTCCAAATTTGCACTGAGTGGAAAGTGTTTTAAGTCTAAAAAGTGGAAAGGTTCAAATCAGCCCAAGATTAAAAGGCCTCTGAGTTATCTGGAAGCAAACCAGATGAGAACCAGCGGTATTTAGCGGCACCCATCTCGGTGAGGCAGTGAAATCTGTTCTGGGTGTTAATTTGATCTTTAAAGGAGTATTTTTGGGTCAGAGAAGCTGATCCATTATCTCCTTTGATGGAACCTTTAAAGTCTGGACCCAAACCTGAAATGGTTTCACACCCCACTGGCATGAGAAGTTTTACTCACTACTGGTGAGAATCAAGGGCAGAACTGAAACTGTTACAAAAGGCAGACTGGCAGAAAAATTAGTACCAGAGGCAGAAATAACATGGAAATAGTGTGTGTGTGTTTGTGTAGGGGGGCTATATATAAAGAGAACAGTTCAACATCTGCAAAATTTTTATCCAAAATTAATATAGAATTGTTTTGGAAAAGGCCTTCAAGTGGTCTCTAGAAGATTCAACTAAATGCTTTTTTTCACTTCTGCAAGACTTACCTGGCCTGGTTATTTCATCTCCCTTGTGAATATTGTGATTTTTGGATAAAAAGTTTGCTACATGTTGAATTGCTTTCCTTTGTGTGTGTGTGTGTGTGTGTGTGTATGGTGCAGGATCCTACCCCTTTTCTTTTCATGTTTCATGTCTCTGGTACCACATTTTCTGTTAAATACGTAACATCCAGGAGCTCACCTATTTCACATTAACTGAGGTCTCCCCATATATAAATGCTTCTAGCCAGAAAGTAAAAGCAGAGGAGAGCAGAGTGTGAACTCCAGTGCCATAACAACTGGGAGAAAAGGAGGAAGCAAAATAAGTACATACATAACCTCATGGAGACCTTTTAAAAGTTGCTGCAACCATCAATTAAACCTTGCAGATATTGTAGGAAGCTGCTGCTCTACTAGGTGAGCTAGAGCTTTGCACCCAGCCATTTCCTTTTGCCTGGAGAGGAGCCCCACAAAACTAGAGAATTTGCCCCCTTGACCTCTACCTGGAGATGACCTATGAAAACTAGAAACTCATGGTCAAGCCCTGAGATCTGACAACCTCCACAGTGAAATGGCTAAGGAATAATATTAGGAACAAAGAGATGTTGGCGCCAAAGCCCTTAACCTTGAATCATGAAACTGACCTTGGGCCAGTCCCTCTCTGTCTTGTGAAAACAACTCAGCTGCTGAATGCGCAGGCAGAATACAACTGGCCAACCCTGTTTTATCTTGACTGTAGCTTTAGCCTGTTCCTGCCCCTGGCACTACCTGGTCCAGTGTGGTGATGGTTAGGCATTCTTTCACCCACTTGCCACTGTGCCATGAAGACACCAGCTCTCTCTGTGAAGGCCTCTGCCACAGCCTATTAGGAAGGAAATGGGACACATGGCCTCACCCATGTGGCAAGGAGCCCCCTTCCAACATCACAGGCCATGACTGGGGCCTTCATGGAGAATAGCGATGGCAGCAGCAGGTAAGAAGCATGTGCCATGTGCACTGCCAACTGTTGCTGTGGAGTTTCTCGGAAACTCTTCAACAAATAGCTGGATTTTTTTAGAGCTTGCTAAATCCCAGTTGGGCAAGGGTTGGGGTTGGATCCTCCAGAATGGCATCTGGTCTTGGTCTGGGGCTGTTGGACTGCATCATCTAAACAGGATGATGACAGGCTGGGAGACGGGGGGGATGGGCCTTTTTGGACTGTGTGTTCAGTCCCACAATTTTGAGCTCCTTGTTTATCAAGTAGGAAAAACAAGGGATCCATAATTTAAAAAAATCTCTATGGATTGGCAGTTGGGAGAATATAGTTGTCTAGATAACCTGAGCCCAAGTCAATTAGAGCTTCATAGGTCAGAGGGATGCATCTCATGTTCTTGCAAGATTACACTTTGCTTTTCATTGCCTTTGCCCCTGGCAGCTACTGACTGAGACTGGAAACTGCTGAGTGCTGTGAAACCTTGCTTAAGGTAAGATGAAACAACAACAACAACAACAACAGCAACAAGAAGAAAATCAAAAATACAGAAAAGGAAATGGGTGCCCAACAAGGGGTTTTCCCTTTAGTGGCTACCTTGTTTTTTATTTTATTTTCATTTTTTGTAATCTGTAGTTCTGCCCTATTAATGGTATTGATCAAGGTTTGGAAACAACAAGACCCAGGGAGAGAGACGCCAGTAAAGAAGGATGTAGAAAGCTCTGTTCTGTTTGAGATTTGCAGATCTGAGAGCCTCTCAGTTTCAGGAAAAGACAAAGTAGGATGTTGTAAGTAGGACTGCACATCCCTTGTATGGAAGGGAGTTGGTCTGGATGGCCCTTGTGGTCTCTTCCAGATCTATGATTCTACAATTTTATGAACCAGTGGAAGAAAATAAAATGCCCATCAAAAGTGGATTATCTTTTTAATGTTTATTTCCCCTTGACTTTATATAAAATGTAAACATTTACCTGAAAAATAAGACTGTGAATTTAGAAATGTAGACACATAATCCTGCTCTCTATGAGAACAACTGTATTATTGATCTAGTAGTTTGGTAATACATATATTTAATCTATATTTCTTAAAATCTGTGTTTCCTAAGGGCACACTGGGTGAATCTATCAGAGATGATCTATCCATTTATTTGAAAGCCTTTTAGTGCTAGAGGTTAGAAGGTGAGGCATAATTAAAATTAATTTGCAATGTTCTAATGGGCTGTTCTAATTTTGTTTTACTGCTTTAATCTGTTATACGTTTTATAAAAGCAGGTTATGCACATGTCTAGGGATTAGTAACTGTCTAGGAAGGCAATCAACAGAATTATGAAGGGTAAGCATTCTATTTTTAATCACTAGCAGTAAAAATTATACAATCAGGCAAATTCCTTGCTATAGTGAATCACTTTGTCAAATGGATGGACAACAGCTGTTTCGCCTTCTATAATGGCTGTATCTACACTGCAGAAATAATGCAGTTTGACACCACTTTAACTGCCATGGTTCAATGCTATAGAAGCCTGGGATTTGTAGTTTGTTGTAGCACCAGCTCTTTCTGATAGAGAAGGCTAAATATCTCACAAAACTACAAATCCCAGAATGCCATAGCATTGAGCCATGGCATTTAATGCAATGTCAAAATGCATTACTTCTGCAGTGCAGATGCAGTCAATGTTCACTTTCAGTTTTTCAAGCCCAGATTTCTTCTGTCCTGTTTCCAAGCACTGAAGAAAGTCCTCAAGGACCTATTGAACAAAAGTTTAAAGGTCTTTTTTCTCATTCTCTCCCACCTTTACACAACCCATTGTGACTGTTTGTGGTTCTCACATTCCATGTCAATTCAAAATCTGCAACGTTTTCAAAATCTGAACTTGAAATTCCCATTGCGGATTTTGAAATGTATGGGTCCGTGAACTATTCTGAACACGAAAGTAAACATGGTGAGCAAATCTTAAATGAAGCTGACTTGTTTGAGTCAGTGATCCCTTTTCCACCCAGTAGAGATGTTAATCCTGATTTGCCCCAATCTCAGACCATGTTTTCTCCTTGTCTGTCAGATGGCAAGATATCTGCTGCCCTTTTGACTATCAGTACTCATGTTTACTTAAATTGTGCAAAAATATGAGTCGTGACAGTTAACAGTACAGAGAATGCACAACTTATCCATCAATCTTTTCCAGGCCTTATAGATCACACTTCTCGGTTCTCTGGAGCATGTCCAGAGGAGGGTGACCAAAATAGTAAAAGGTCTGGAAACGATGCCCTATGAGGAGCAACTTATGTAGTGGGATATGTTTAGCCTGGGGAAGAGAAGGTTAAGGGGGTGACATGATAGCCATGGTAAAATATTTGAAAGGATGTCATTGAGCCAGCATGGCATAGTGTTGAATGCTGGACTGCAACTTTGGAGACCAATGTTCGATTCCCAGCTCTAACATGAAACCTATTGGGTGACTTTCTCAGCTTGGTGCTATAAGACTGGTAAAATATATCAGTCTATCTACTACATGACTCAGCGTGGCCTAGTGGTTTGAGTGTTGGACCATGACTCTGGAGACCAGGGTTCGATTCCCAGCTTGGCTATGAAAACCACTAGGTGACCTTGGACAAGTCATATGCTCTCAGCCTCAGGGGAAAGCAATGGCAAACCTCCTCTGAACAACCCTTGCCAAGAAAACCCCATGACTGGTCCCCCTTAGGGTTGCCATAAATTGGGAAAGACTTGAAAGTGCACAACAACAACAACAACAACAACAACAACAACAACAATGTATTGAGGATGGAGAAAGCTTGTTTCCTGCTGCTCCAAAGAATAGCACCTGGAGCAATGGATTCAAACTATAGGAAAAGAGATTCTACCCAAACATTAAGAAACATTTCCTGACAGTATGAACTGCTTGACAGTGAAATACACTCCCTCAGAATATGGTGGAATCTCCTTCTTTGGTTGGAAGTCCATCTGTTGCAGGACTTTCATTGTGTCTTCCTGCAGGGACTGGACTGGATGTCCCTTGATGTCTCTTCCAACTCTATGATTCTGTCAGTCATCCATTTGTCTGTACATGCATGCTCTCTCTCTCTCTGTGTGTGTGTGTGTGTGTGTACTTTGTTGCACAGACACTTTTTTTTTCTGAGCAAATCATGGAAAGCTCATTGAATAACAAATGGCTCCTTGTATTTGTTTTCAGGCCATAAAGAAAGGCAGCCACTTTGCATTTTGTAATCAAGTAAGAACACTCATGGAGACTGGTAATTTCGCATCAAGAATGCAGGGGGAAATCACATTCCTGATATCCTGTTTCTACAAGGGCACTTAGCAAACCTACAGGCCTGCCTATTCAGAAGTTTTGAATTCTGAACTTCATCACAGTTTAGAAAAACCAGCATATAGTACTATAAATTCATTTTGTATTGTATTTATTGCGTATAACAATATATTTTTAAAAAATATATGTGTTATGTACATATAGTACTCCTGTGTAAATTAAATTGCTATTCTTTTTCTTAAAAAAGGCTTAAGTTCTACTGAGTTTAATGGAGGTCACTTCCTGGGAAAAGGTATGACTGGATGGTACACAACCACAAAATAAAGCAAGGGTAGTATTGCAAACTTATCCTATTCATCCATCATTCAGTTCCAATTGTAATATGATTTAGTCATGCCTTGGTTACTGGATAAAAAGATTAATTACAAGAAACTAGAATTATACAGAGAGGGCCAGCATGTGGTTTGAGCATTTGGGAGACCAGGGTTCAAATCCTCACTTGGCCCACTGGATAACCTTGGGCAAGTCACACTCTCTCAACCTCAGAGGAAGGCTAAGAAAAGAAGCTGGGCAAACCTATACTGAACAAATCTTGTTAAGAAAACCCCACAATAGGGTCACCATAAGTTGGAAATGACTTGAAGGCACTACAAGAATCAAAGAGTTGAAAGTTACTTTGAGGACTATCTAGTCCCATCTTCTACCACTCATGAATCCCCTGAGATTCCCCCAAACCATACCTTCCAACTGTCCAGTTTGGCAGGGATATTCCCAGTTAATTCTCTCCTGTCCCACTTTCTCAGCTGTTTTCACAATGTTCTGTTTTCTCTCTTCTCCTGCCACTTTCCTCTTTCACCCTCAGCCTACTTCAGTTGCTGCAAACTGAGCTGAAGATACACAAGTAGTTGGGAGTCAGTCAGTTAACTCAATGGGAGGGAGAGGAAAGGAGTGGGCCTGAGTCTTGCCCTTCCCAGTAAGCTCCTTTGGGTATTTTGTTCAAGGTTTCCTAAACTTGATATATAAGTCCCAAGTTTTTTTCTATTTAATGTAGTAGCTTTTCATGTTTTCTCCATTAATAATTTTGCTCTTTTCTTGCCTAGCCACACCTTTTTGATCACATTCTGATGTTTCCTCGTTTTCATCTGTAAAACATTGGTAGGTATGCCATCCAAGAGAGCCAACATGGTGTAGTATTTTGAACACTGGAATATGACCCTGGAAACCATGTTTGATTTGCTGCTCAGCCATGGAAACCTACTGGGTGACCTTTGGCAAGTCACACTCTCTCAGTCTCAGAGGAAGGTGAAGGTAAAAACCTCTCTTACTTGGCACACCACCACCACCACCACCACCACAACTGACTTCTGCTTAAAAATTTCAAATGAAGGAGAGTCCACCACCACCTCAGACTGTCAAGTAATTTTTACTATGAGGATGTTCTCTCCTATGGTTAGTCAGAAGATCTTTTCTTGTAGTTTCAGTCCATTGACTACCTATTTCCTAGCTCTGGGAACGTGACAGCCCAGTAAAGGCTAAGTCTGATCATGACTGGTCTGATCCTTGGCTGTGGGACACATGGCAGAGGTTCCTGAACTGTTTCAGTTAAGAAAAGAAACTGGACAAGCTTATCCTTACGTTCTGGGAAACAGTCTTCAGGTTCCATCATCTCTTCTGTCAGTTCAGGCATCTGTTCCAGAAGATCCGAGGGGATTGCCAAATCCACTGTGCTTCCTTCCGACAAACTGATTTCGTCAAATTTCTATGGGAGAGAGACAGTGGCAAAGATGAGAAGAAAATTACTCAGGCTCCTCTGAACGGAAGTCTTGCTGTCCACTTGAAAAAATAAAATTTAAAAAGAAAGCCAGAAATGAATGATTCAGCCTGATGGGAAGTGGATGACAAGGATAGGAAATTTTTGTCACGCTTTTCACTTGACATCCAGAGATCATTACAAAAGGACAGAGCATACTACAAATGATTTTTTAAAAATAAAACAACCTCCAGATTATACAGAAAGGCATCATTTTGTACTTGTTTGCTTATGGATGGACAATGTACCAACACTTCACAATGGAAATATTTGGGGCAGGGAGAAGAGTATGGGTTGTATCCACTTCTTAGCTCCACTACATTAGACCCATTAAACCAACAGGTACCTAAAAACGTACGTAAATCCAGTTGAGCCGATAGGTCTATGACTGTCCAAAGGTCATCCAGAAACAGGTGGGATACCACAGGTTGGTTGGTGCTATCATGCCCATGTGATAACTCAAGGATTTTGTTTGCTTAGCATTTTTTTTTTGGGTGAACCTTTTCTGATTTTCTGGATTCAATTATAGACCAAAAGTACATTAACCTTCATTTTTTGCTACGCATGTTGGCCAACCATGGGGAAAAGGTGGATTAACCCAATAAATAAATATGTTATCTTCAAAGCAGCTCTATGGGCAGCTGAGCAGAACAAAGACAAAAAAACTGTCAAGATCTCCTGCCCAACATCAGCTTTAACTCAAGGTTCCTGCACACAGTTTTGGGAAAGCTGAAGCAGAGTCTCCAATGGGAAAAGAAAACAGATTAGATTGATTCGGCAGGTAAACAGAGAATTACACAGGCTGCGGTGGGTGGAACAACCCACCCGGAGAACCAAACAGTGACAAAAGGAAAGCTTATAATATTTGCAGAGATCAGCACAGGAGGAAAGCTGCAGGGAAGAATGTTAGAAAAAGCAAAGAATGAAGCTATTCCAATTAGAAACACACTGCAAGGGACAGGTTCCATGTAAAACCCGCCTGTATAAAAAGGTGTGTGTGTGTTGTGCACTAGCTGGGGAGTGAAAGGGGATGAAATGTTTTGCAAAATTACCAAAAAATAGAACAGGGCAGTGATTCATCACGACTCAAAGCCATGGAGGAAGGTGGTAGGAACCTGAGGCCCTTTCCTTAGACTGCCAGCTGTCCTTAAAAACAAAATTAAGTCTCTAGCCATTTTTGTTTTGGGATGATAAGGAGAAACATGAGTGCATATAATGTTTGAATCCAATGGCTGAGCAAGAAGCAACTTGCTTACAGATTTGAGTGTCCTTGGCTGATGTGGTTATAGATGACCAACAATACTTTTATATACTGTAACTGTATTTAATAAGAATGATAGTTTAAAATGGATCAGATATGGATCAGGTATAGGCTATATGAACTGTTTGTATTGTCCATTATGAGCCTTCCCATGTTCTGAGAACTTTTGGGGGGGGGGGGGCTCTTCTCTCTATCCCGCCAACCAACCTCACAGGTAAATCTACAAGGACATGAGACAGAGCTGTCTTGGGGGCTGTTCCTAGGCTCCGGAGAAAATAGACTGGTTCTAGGGGTTGAAAGAATATTCAAAAATATTTGGGAAATTGTGAAAAACATGTTTTTCAAGTTCTGAGAAACCCTAATGAACATAATCCTGGGCTGACAAGAATCTTCACAGTTCGGAGTTTACTCTGCATAAAATTTTCACCTGGTTTTGTGGAGAAACAAAACAAAGCACTTTCAATGTGGAAATATTAATTCCGGTGACAAAAATGCTGTTTTATGAGCAGAAAATGCTATAACTGGGATTTTTTTCCTGCATAAAATTTGCACATGGCTGATTTGCCTAGAAAACAGCATTTTCCATGCAGAAAACACTATTTCAAGCCAGAGAATGCTGTAACCGAGGATTTATTCCGTATAATAATTTGCATAGGAAACACCATTTTATGTACTTGAATCGATATTTCTGCATTGAAATGTTACTTTCCATGCAGAAAAATGCTGTTTTCTGCACAAAACAACCACAAGCACAGTTTGCACAGAACAAGTCCCAAATTGCAAATAGCTTTCAAAAACTACACAACTTTCAAATACATTTTTTGCAGTGAGAAGAAAATTACTGAAATTACTCATCACTACCTTTGAGAAGAAACTTAATGAAGATTGACTTCCTTAATTGGCGCCTCCCTACTATGCTTTCATTGATAAGTGAAGATGTTTGGTTTGTTTTCACAGGCATCTGAGTGCCAACTGTCCGGGAGGGCTGGAAGGAGAGACATTTTGGAATATGCAGTATTCCTTACCCGTTGCTTTCTTTTTATTGGTCATGTTTTACCTGCTTTTAATTCTATTGTTAGTTTGATTATATTTTTAACTTCTGTATGATACGAATTTTAAAGCTGTTATCTGCATTAATCATTGTAAGCTGCTTTGAGTCCAGGAAGGGAAAGAAGGCAGGTTATAAATAAATGTAACAACAACAACAACAACAGCTAATATAAGCATTTGTTGTTTTGCACTGGCATAGAGTCCCTCCATCCTCAGCATATCCTTATCTGAGCCTTAAATAAACTGAGTTTGGATTTTCTTGCTCACGACGGGACTGGCGGCAACAGAATAAAAACATTTCTTGTCTTGGAAGTCTTGAGTTGAGGTGAAGAACATGTGCTCAGACCATGTATACATTTGAAAAAGAAACATGGCTAAAAACAAGAATGCTTTACAAGAAGTCCTTGGGTGGGCAACTAAGGTAGGTCTGGAAGCAATTTTCTGCCCATGGCACCATTCAAAAGCCAAACAGATTGCCAAAAATGATTTTAAAAACTGGGGGGGGGGGGGGGGAGGAAATAAAACCAGAAGCAGATAGAAATATACTTCTGGTTTTGAAAACTGTGTATTTTTTAATGTCAAACACTGATGTATTTACGTCAGTCCTATTTTAAATGTAACCTGCCATTCCTAGGGGTTGCTAGGAAAGACAACTAATTCTCTGGGAGGAGTACAAAAAGGTGTCAAGGGCCCCAAAATAGCTTTTGGAGCCATATGTGGCCCTAGGTTCACATTTGGCTTATCCTCGCTGTCAATGGTGAAAAAGTCTATAAACATTTATATGAATTTCTTTGTGAAGAAAGAAAAACTAGCCCTGAGATGACATACATCCACCAACTCTGACAGACTGCTAGTAGGTGACAAAAATGGGAGAAGCTAGAACTGGCTTGGACTGCTGGCTGGGACTTAGCTTCAAAAATTAGATAGGATCTGGTGCCAGGTGGGCATTTAGGCAGGCAATATATGAAATAGTTCAGTAAAAAAATGTTTTGTGCTGTGTAGCTGCATCTTCTTGAGATGATCACCAGGTAGACCAGGCAATTCCAGCATTTGTGTGTGTGTGTGAATGCATGTTTGCCACACAGAGCCTGGTCATGACACAGTGGTATCCACTGCCCCACAGAGAGCAGAGTATTCAAAAATAGCATCTTTTGGGCCTTGCTCTTTCATGTTGGCATTCATCACCTCATGTGAACTTCTGCCACATTTCCAGTGTTCCATGGAATGGTGCCATGGTCTTTGATCTCCTTTTGAACAGTCACAAATAGAATCTAATTGTCTTTTGGTCTCAGCTAAGATGGAATTTGTCTTCTGGGATGGATTCCTTTAGAGGTGGCGGAAGGCAAAGCATTTACTGTTGTTGCTGTTGCTGCTGCTGCTTCCTACCATCATGCCATTTTAATAATCATTGGAAAGTCCAGTTAATAGTAGCACTCTCTATGTCACAGCCATGGGTGCAAACCTGCTGTGTAGCCCAGTAGTAACTTGCAGAGCATCCAAATATTGCAAGAGGTGACAGCACTAGCCAGCTTTGACAAGCCAGCAAGAGATGTGGTGTGTGGTCACCCAGATGGTGGTTATGCACTATCACAACTGAAATATTTTTTAGACTAAAAGAGCTATTGTGAGCTTAGTCAACCAGATGCTATTCTGGGGGTTGGATGACCATGAGGGGACTGGAACAAAGAGCTAGATGGTCCCACTCCCCTGACTGTCCTCTCTCTATTCCAGTGGCCTCATTCACTATGAACCTCATGGATAGCTACACTGTCCCAAGCCTCCATACTCATTTCACAACCACTGTGACGTGGACTCATGGCCTTCATGACAATCTACAAGCAATGTGCAGTCTTTTGGCAAAAATTTGATTTAAAAGGAACTAACATTTAATCCATTTTTGTCTGGAAAATCAGGATATTTGCATGTGTGACCAATGCTCTGCGGCCATGTGACCAAATACTGCAAATTATAGGACAAACGATCATCATATACCTGCCCCTTTACATGGATGTGAGTTTGCCTAACCCAAATGTGTGCTGGGTTTCTCCAATCTTGCTACAGTGAGTATGGCATTAATGTGATTTCTGCAGATTAGGAAAATGTGCTGCGGTTATGAGGTGGGTGGAAATTTTCCCATCAGTGTAGACATGTCCCTTAATAACTGGTCCTTCATTGGCTGATGTTGCTGACACTCGTTAGGGAGGATTTGTTTCCCATTAAAATGGTACAAGGCTGGAAAGCCAGAGCCTCTCAGTGGGGTGATCAACCATAGCAGAAACTCCAAACTCATGCAAGTTGCTTTTTCTAGGGTGGCTGTCATTGTGAATGTTTTCTATGTTCAACTGAACTGAAGACAGTTTCTCCAACAGGTTTCTTATTGGATTACAATTCTCAGAATCTCACAACCAACATGACCACTAGCCATTCTGGGAGTTGCATCCAGCAACCTAAATTTTCTAAGATCTGGCTTACACTTAGATACCTAGGCCCAGGACAGACCGCCCTAAAAGGGTGGCCTGGAAGCATTCTGTTTCCCTCCAGAGAAATGCCACAGCCGCCAAACCATGCAGCGTCCCTCCGCAATAAAAAGAACCTGGAAAAAATGGGTTCTTTTTCCGTCACAGGGTGGACGCCAAGAATGTGCCAATGGCACACTCGTGAAGTAAGCATCACACAGCTACGTGTCTATGCTGCATGTCGCTTACATCAAAATGGCGGCGCCCGTATGGACGGGACGCTGCCATTAGTCTGCCGCTGTGCCGTGCTAGGGTTAGGGACTGTGTGGTTGGTGTGCAGTTCCTAACCCTAGTATTGGCGGCAGCACGGCGCTTCAGGGCTTTCTGTCCCATACCTTAGATGCAGACAGCGATGTCACCACATATCTGCATGAAGTTGAAAACAGGAGTTTCTCCTCTTCCAGTGTTGGTGAAATGTTCCATTCTTCATTTTATCCAAAGCCTCCAGGGCCCTGTCTGCATGGGCCAAATAAATGGTCCTCCCCTCGCCCTCCCACCAGGGAGAATGGATGATGGGCAGCCCAAACCCTGGATCTGGAGCAAACAGTGTAGATGACATCTGGCCTGTTCAGCACAAGTATATAATGCTCTTAAAATGCATTTAAAAAAAAAAACCTTACCTTTTGGTCTGGATCACCCTGGAAGATCTGGAGCCCTCCATTCCAATGCCAGGCAGCAGTTCAAAACATGTCACATTGAACCATCTGGCATGTCCCCCAGTGCCCTAGTCGCTTGCTCTGAAGTAAGAATGAGGTGCCCAGCTATGTGATTGTCACTGGGCACCTTATTCTGACCTCACAGCAAAGAGACCAGAGGCAGTGGCAAACACATTGGATGGCTCAGCAGGACACACATACAAACAGCCACCCTGTATCAGAATGGAGGGCCAAGGTAACGGTGGAGAGTTGAAGCAATTCCGAGGCCATAATACTCTTGGCTGCCTTTGAAGTATTTTGGTCATTCCCCAGGTCTTACACATAAGCTTGACATTCAGTAATAGAAATGTTTTCCACAAAATGTTAAATCTTAGAATTCTGTTCTCCAATGTTGTACAAATTCCCTGTGATTTTCTCAACATTTTTTCTTAATTTCAGTACATCTTACAGTTACAGCAACTAGACCTCACTGTTAATTTTCAACACTGGCAAGATTCATTGTAAATAAAATGATACACATGCAGCACCCCATGCAGCATCCCATTTCTACTGCATGCACTACTGAGCTCAGGCAACAGACAGCATGCAAAATGCAGGCAGCTGACACGATGAGCTGCGCTGTTACCTCTTGCTGCCCTATGGATGGGAGTGGAGGGTCAGATTTCGACTGTTTGTCTGTGTTCAACTCACTTAACTCTTCGCAAATCTCAGAGGCCTGGCTCCGAACGGCTGGGCTTTTGTAGCGCTGCCCCTTCAGTGGCTGCTGTTTGTCCTGGTGGAAATAATCCCATATGTATATCTCTTTTTCTTTTATAGTTCATTCGTTTTGTAAGAATACTACATGAATACACACTACAAGTTGGTGAGAAAAATCTGGCTCAGATACATTCATCAGAAGTCATACCTTTTAGGGCAGGGCAATAAAAGATGGTGAACAAGATTGCAGGTGCTTATTGTTGGAGCATTTTTATAATAATCCTCACGGCATTTTTTCAGGATCTTTATATTCTGTCAGATTCAAATTTTACCTCTATGAGCAATTCTTTAGAAAACTTCTGGTTTCCTTCAGACCAAGCTATTTACTATGTCTTCAGCTGCAAAAATAATACAGTTTGACACTGCTTTAACTGTCATGGCTCCATCCTATGGAATTCTAGGAGTTATAGTTTGTTGAGGCACCAGAGCTCTCTTACATAGAAGCCTAAATACTGTATCTCACAAAATTACAAATTCCAGAATTCTATAGCTGAGCCATGGCAATTAAAGTGATATCAAACTGCGTTATTTCTGCAGTGCTGGGACACTGCTTTGGAAAGTTACTCTTCTGGAGTACAACTCATGGAACCCTCCAACTAGGATCCTGCCTCCCAGCATTTGTAGCAGAAAAGTTCTGTTTTTTGGATCACAGCTCCCACAACCTACCCTTAGCCAGCTTAGCCCAGTCACACCAGGTCAGCCATTCTCAACCTTTTTACCCTGGAGGAACCCTGGGAATAATTTTCAGATCTCAGGGAACCTTTGCGTAAAAATTATTGTATCTACAGCTTTAAAAAAAAGTTTATTGTTTTTTCCATTCATTATCTCTTAAGGGACCCCAAGCAACCTCTTGTGGAAACCTAGGGTGCCAAGGAACCAAGGCTGAGAAGCGCTGCTCTAAGTAGAAAAGATGCTTTATTTCACATTTCCCCCCTTTCCACTCCATGCCTTTCCAACTAACCTTACTCACCCCATTTGTTCTGCTCCCCTCTATTTCATCCTTTCTTCCTACAGTTTTTACCCTCATTTTCTTCTGCAACAGTCCTGATCTGCCACCCCTATAACCTGTTCCAGCTGCCATGGATGTGTCTGCATTGAGCAAGCTGCTGGTGATAGTGGCTGCACTGTGAAGAACCTGCATCCCAACATCTGTCCTCTCTTCTCCCACATAGAGAGGAGCAAATCTGACCCACTAGTCATCCTTTGCAAGGGACCTCAGAACCTGTTTATGGGCTCTGCTTGCGCAGGTCTTGGTGTGCTTCCCTCTGGGAACTACTAAGCCATAAAGCTGTCTTAACTTCCCCTTGGTACTAAAACATTAATAAAGCTTTGTCTGGTTTTTAAAGATTTGCTAAGGCGAAGACTTTCCTGCTGTTTAAAAAGCAATTACAAGCAAAATGGGATTTTAAAACAATTATTATTTTCATCTCTTTATATTTCCCCCTCCTTATATTTTATTAGAGACATAATATTATTGATGTTTTTAAAAATATGGACACCCCCCGTATGCCTTCCACATCGCAGTTTATTAGCCCACCTGCTTTGACTGTGCAGTTATCTCACCACAGGAAACAGCAAAAGGAAAACAGAGAAATATGTCTCTTTTCAAACCGAACTAACACCAAAGACAAAGGAAAACTCCCCACCTTGCCTAAATAACTGGGTGTGTGTGGTATAAATGGTCTCAGTTTGTCAGGTTCCCATTAACCACCACCTTTCAAATGCCGCCTTGATTTCATAGTAAATTAATTTGAAATTAAATTACTGATTTCCTGCTGCAGAGGGCATGGGGCCCGATGTATATTTTAACTTCTAATAAATTGAATTTTTCATGCCCAAGACTGTACCCTGTGCTTAAGAAAGTGTGCCACGTAATTGCTGGGCATGATTGTGCATCTGTTTTCTGCAGGCCAAAAGATCACGTTATAATCAGGGGGTTTTGGAATTTTGTCTCCAGCAGCAACATATATAATATGGAAGGAAGACTGGTAATTCAATGTTAATTTTTCAAAAATCAGCTAGACAAATGTCTTTTCTTTTAAAATTAATGTTCCTGCTCCACAAAGGGGCTGTAATCATGATACAAACAATTTTATCCATACAGTTCTTTTGCACTAATTGGGGGGTTAGATGAAATAAAACAGAATGCTCACTTGAGGTGCTTTTATATAATATAATGAAATGTAACATGACACAAAATCTATTTGTAAAAGGGAGTGGGTGGGAATAGATTTGCTATGTCTCAAGATTTGTCTTTGTGTCTCAGAATCTGTGAATTTTTAGACACTGTCTCAGAAACATCAAGAGAAAGAGTTATATACTTGAGTATAGAAAGAAGAAGGTAACTCCCTCTTCTATACTCATAGGGGATTGCCCTGGACCTCACTGTTGGCACTTAGACACAGCAAGAAGAGAAGAAATGCATCTCTCTTTTGCACACACAATAGAGAACAAAAGGCGATACAAAACCCCTTGTGCATATATATACATATATATATATATATATATATATAATAATAATAATAATAAAATTTTATTTATATACCGCCCTTCTAAGAAATCAGGGCGGTGAACAACAAGAGGTAAAAGTACAATTAGACAGATCAATAAAATACATTATAAACAGTAAAAAACAGTTCTATAAAAATAATAGAGATAACATGTTGGCAAAAAATGCTGACATGACATGGGGGGGGGGGGAAGAATTACTGGTCTGGGTAAGCTTGTTCGAAGAAGTGGGTTTTTAATCCCTTCCTGAATTGAGGTAGGGAGGTGGCTGAGCGGAGCTCAAAGGGCAGCGCGTTCCAGAGGTTGGGGGCTGAGATGGAAAAAGCCCTCCTAGAGGTGGAGTTATATTTCACCTCTGGAACTCTTAACAATAGCTGCCCTGAAGATCGAAGTGCGCGGGGCGGATTGTACGGAGAGAGGCGGTCCTCCAGGTACCCTGGGCCCAAGCCATTTAGGGCTTTATAGGTAATAACCAACACCTTGTATTGCGCCCGGAAGCGAATAGGCAGCCAATGTAAGTCTTTAAGGACTGGAGTTATATGACTGGTCCTGGCAGTGCCAGTGACCAGACGGGCTGCCATATTCTGCACAAGTTGCAGCTTCCGGGTATGGTACAAGGGTTGCCCCATGTAGAGCGCATTGCAGAAATCCAAACGAGAGGTTACCAGGGCGTGTACAACAGTTTCAAGGTCTCCCCGGTCAAGGTAGGGACGCAGCTGGCGTATCAGCCGAAGCTGATAACAGGTGCTCCTGACCGTCGCATCCACCTGAGATGTAAGGTGGAGCGACGAGTCCAGGAGCACCCCCAAGCTGCGTACAGAGTCCTTCACGGAAAGCGTGATTCCGTTCAGGACAGGTGGAACCACTGCCAACCCCGGACCGGGGGAACCTATCACCAGTACTTCCGTCTTCTCTGGATTCAGGCTGAGTCTGTTGTCCCTCATCCAGCCCATTACCGACTCCAGACAGGCCACGAGAGGAGAGACGCCAATCCCGGTCACTGCATCAGTCGGAGACATAGAGAAGACTATTTGGGTGTCATCAGCGTACTGATAACACCGCGCCCCATGTCTCCGGATGATCTCTCCCAGCGGTTTCATGTAAATGTTAAAAAGCATGGGAGACAGAATGGCTCCTTGAGGGACCCCAGTTTTAAGGGGCCTCTCGTCGGAGCACACGTCTCCCAGCTGCACCATCTGGGACCTCCCGGAGAGGTAGGAACGGAACCACTGGAGCGCAGTGCCCCCGATTCCCACCTCTGCCAGGCGCCCCAGAAGGATACCATGGTCTATGGTATCGAAAGCCGCTGAGATGTCCAAGAGCACTAACAGGGACACGCTTCCCCTGTCCATGCCCAGACGGAGATCATCGACCAAGGCGACCATAGCAGTCTCAACCCCGTAACCTGCCCGAAAGCCGGTTTGAAATGGGTCTAGATATTCCGTTTCATCCAAGATCGATTGAAGTTGGATTGCAACCGCCCGCTCGATCACCTTCCCCAGAAATGGCAATAGCGAAATTGGCCGATAATTGTTATGCAACAGGGGGTCGAGGGAGGGCTTTTTTAATAGGGGTTTTACTATGGCCAATTTCAAATTTGTTGGAAATTGCCCATCCCTCAATGAGGTGTTAATAATCTGCTGTAGCAACAAGGTTACAGCCGGGCCCCCCTGTGCCGCTAGCCATGAGGGACAGGGATCGAGAGGGCATGTTGTCTTCCTAACACTTCGAAGGATCTTGTCCACATCCTCGGTACTGACAGACTGAAACTGATCCAGAATAACCAAGTTCACGGATGCCCTGGATACCTCTACTCTAGGTTCTGCTCTAAGGCTGGCCTCAAGACCTTCGCTTATCCGAGAGATTTTATCCACGAAGAAGTTGTTAAATTGGTCACAGCAGGCCTTAGAAGGTTCAAGGATCTGGTTCAGGGCAGGAGGGAGCTGAGTTAGCTCCCTCACTACCCTGAACAACTCTGCCGGACGCGACTCCGCGGACGCGACATGTGCAGCATAGAACGAGTTCTTAGCTGTACGAATCGCCTCTCCATAGTCCTCCAAAAGGTGGTCTAGGAGAGTCTTGTCGGATAAGCGCTGGTGTTTCCGCCAGCGGTGCTCTAGCCGTCGCAGCACTTGCTTCCTTGCCCGGAGATCTTCCGTATACCAGGGCTTACGTTTGGAAGCAGGCCTGAGAGGGCGCTTGGGAGCGATACTGTGTATAGCCTTAGATAGACCGGTATCCCAGATGCCGGTCAGGGCATCAACAGAATCGCCGTCATTTCCAACCATAAGCCCCTCTAGGGCTTCCTGGAACCTATTGGGTTCCATCAGCCTTCGAGGGTGGACCATTCTAATAGGTCCGCCACCTCCGGGAGGGGTCTGGGTAGAAGTCTTGATCACAGCCTCTACCAGGAAATGATCCGTCCATGACAGGGGGGAAATATTAGTTATTTCCGCCCACGGATTTTCCATGTTCGTACAAAGGACCAAATCGAGCATATTACCCGCAGAATGCGTTGGACCCACGACCAGTTGAGACAGGCCCATGGAAGTCATGGTATCCATGAATTCACGAACCGCACCGGATGGAACGTAGCTGGCCGCGAAGGGAATGTTGAAGTCCCCCAGGACAAGAAGCCTGGGGGACTCCAACAAAACCTCCGAGACCAGCTGTGTCAGTTCGTTAAGGGAGTCTGTTAGCGCACGAGGTGGCCGGTACACCAACAGAATCCCTAGACTGTCTCTGGCCTTCAGGGTCAGGTAAATACACTCGATGTAGGAAGTTTGACGAACATGGTTCCTGGAAAGAGACAAGGTGTTCTTATGGATCAAGGCGACACCCCCCCCCGCCCACCTAACCTGGTCTGGTCCTTCACTGAGTACCCGGCTGGTAGGGCCTGGGCCCACACAGCTTCCCCTCCAGGCCCAAGCCAGGTCTCAGTTATGCAAGCCAGGTCGCAGTTGTTATCCTCAATTAGATCATAAATGATGTGGGACTTGTTCTTAATGGACCTGGCATTGCACAGGAGCAGAGTCAGGGTTTGTGGTATGGTTGGAGTGACCCTCAGGTCCCTTTGGTTAGGAGAGGGACAGGAAGGAGAGATAGGTATTAAGCATCGATCTCTCCTTCCCCTTCTTCTTCTGATGAACCAGCGGGGTCCCACAGGATTCTGTCCTGGGCCCAGTGCTATTCAACATCTTTATCAATGACTTGGATGACAGAATTGCAGATGACACCAAATTAGGAGGAGTAGCAAATACCCCAGAGGACAGGATCAACATTCAAAATGACCTGAATAGATTAGAAAGCTGGGCCAACAAAGCTAACAAAATGAAATTCAACATGGAGAAATGTAAAGTACTGCACTTAGGGCAGAAAAATGAAATGCAGAGATATAGGATGGGGGACACCTGACTGAATAAAATTACACGTGAAAAGGATCTGGGAGTCCAAGTAGACCACAAATTGAACAAATTGAACATGAGTCAGTGCGATGCGGCAGCTAACAAGGCCAATGCAATTTTAGGCTGCATCAATTGAAGTATAGTGTCTAGATCAAGAGAAGTAATAGTGCCACTCTTTGGTCAGGCCCCACCTGGAATATTGTGTCCAGTTCTGGGCACCACAATTCAGAAAGGACATTGAGAAACTGGAGCGTGTCCAGAGGAGGGCGACTAAAATGGTGAAGGGTCTGGAAACCATGTCCTATGAGGAACGACTTAGGGAGCTGGGGATGTTTAGCCTGGAGAAAAGAAGGTTAAGAGGTGATATGATAGCCCTATTTCAATATTTGAAGGGATGTCATATTGAGGAGGGAACAAGCTTGTTTTCTGCTGCTCCAGAGACTAGGGCCCGGATCAGTGGATGCAAGCTCCAGGAAAAGAGGTTCCACCTCAACATTAGGAGGAACTTCCTGACAGTAAGGGCTGTTCGACAGTGGAACAAACTCCCTCGGAGTCTCCTTTCTTAGAGGTCTTTAAACAGAGGCTGGATGGCCATCTGTCAGGGATGCTTTGATTGAGATTTCCTGCATGGCAGAATGGGGTTGGACTGGATGGCCCTTGGGATATCTTCCAACTCTATAATTCTATGATTCTAGTTCATCTGAACACAGTGGGGGAGACTGAGACCAGGGGATCTATGTGCATGCTTAGTCTCCTATACAGCTCCTAATAGAGGAAGGTCAATGACCAGGTCTCTGCTCTCCCTTCATTTGGTTTCTGAATCTTTATCCTGACAGTCTTCCATACAGAGAACTCCTTCACAATGTGAACTGCCTCCTGTAAAGTATGATGTAAAGCAGGGGTCGGCAACCTACGGCCCGCCGAGGCCTAGGGACCGGCCCCAGCCCGGCCCTGCCGCAGATTGTTGCCGGGGCCTTTGGCCTCCTGCGCAGGCACGCGGGGCCTTTGTGCACGGGGCAAGCAGCAGGCAAGGGGGGCAAGGAGGAGCAAGTGGGGGCAAGTGGCGGGCAAGGGGGCAAGGAGGAGCAAGTGGGGGCAAGCGGCGGGCAAGGGGGAGCAAGGGGGGCAATTGTCTATAGAAGCCTCAGAAACATGCATTCATATTAACATTTTTAAAAAAATCAGCTGGTTGTTTTTTTTGCGTGTCCTCCATTTTTTTTATTTAAAAAGTGTCCTCCATTTGAAATTTATGTCCTCCACTTGTCCCGGTTTATTTATTTATTTAAATTTTTTTTAAAATTATTTAATTATTTTTTGGCTTCGGCCCCCCGAGTTGTCTGAGGGACAGGAACCCGGCCCCCGGCTCAAAAAGGTTGCCTACCCCTGATGTAAAGCCACCTCACATGGACCTCATCCCAGACCTTCCCTTTGGACAACTGTGATTTTCCAGTTGTTCTTCGGCTGCAGCTCTCATAATTTGTCACCATTAACTTTGGTGCTAGAGTTGATAGGAATCATAAACAAACAACAACGACAACAACAACAAAACCCCTCACAATCACATCTGGAAGGTCCTACTTTGCCTACCACTGTTCTATCCTGTTCAGGAGGGGGAGCCTCTCCCCTCTAGTTAAGAAAGGGTTAATGAGGTGTTGGATTTATAGTTATAGTCATTGGGGATCAGTATCACAAGGAGTTACCAGTCATGAGAAGCATTTGCCTAGTGAGATGACCTGTTCAACTGGAATGGGAGAAGCTTCAAGAGCCTTCCAAGTAAGAAATATAAAAGCCTCAGGTGACCATGAAGTTTGGTATCCAACAAAGTGGTCCTCAAATGTAGACACTTGTGTATGTTAATTGTATTGGTATTTTTCTATGTGCATCCCAATCAAATGCAACACATTTTAGGTGCATCTTTGTTAGAACAAAATACAGTATACACTCTTACCCTAGAAAAGCACACTGGATGTACAATTGTGTAAAAGAATTTTTTGTGATTAGCTGATTTTAGTGCCTTATTTTGTGTCCATACATCATCATTTGGAAGACATTATTATGGCTGAGGGCATTAAAAGCTAAAAGAGTCCCAAGGATCAATGGACCTCTGAGAGAGGGGCTGAATTCCCTTTATGGTTAATGCTACCATAATAGCATTAGAAATATAGAAAATGAAATCCCAATATATTCTATCTTCTTTTTCAAATCATACTGTTGAAGACTAAGGATGAGAAGCATAATACAGTCACCCTTTCGTATCTGTGGGGATCCGTTCCAGACAACCCTGCAGATACAAAAAAAAGTGTTGCCTCATGTCCCATTGCCCCTAATAGTGGTATGATATGCATGTGGCTTCTAGTGTGGCCACATACACATGCCTCCATTGGGGATGACAGGGCTTGCCATCCACAGATGCTCAAATCCATGGATGGCAAGCCAGTGGATGGTGAGACATCAATGTGCAAAGATTCTGAAAACATATGGGGGAAATGGGGAAAATTCTGCACTGGAATACAGTAAGAAGAAAAAGATTGTGGAGAAGGTGATCTGGCAGTTCATACAGTTTGGGCTTGGCAAATCTATTGTGTGCAGTTTTGGGCATTTCTAGCCTTGCTCCTGTATTGTGTGTCTCTTTAGCCATACCCTGGCCTCAACATCCATGCACTGAGCACTGACTACTGAAAAGGAGCACCTACATGCACTCAACAAACATCGATGCTCCATGTGGTTTGGACTCTGTGGTTAAACAGCCGTCCTGAAACACATAACACATAGGCAGAAGAGTTGTGGTAAATTTTGAAATGCAATTACTGGTCTTGGTTGTTATTGGTGAGGAATTCAACTTCTATCTGTAATTGAAGTTGGAGTTGAAGAACCAAAGAACATGTGCTTGTGGGCAAGGGATATGTGTGTCTGCAGAGGTGTATGTAATGTGTATGTGTTTCTCTATTACTTTTCTCGGAATTCTAAACAATTTATGTTTGCTGCAACAATAGTTGTTTTACTGATAACAAAGATTCCTGCTGTGGGAGGCTTATGTAATCAGTCAGTAATTGTTTTATGTCAAGCACAGTGTTGCTAAGGCAGTATTCATTATAGTAATATTTATTGAATCAGTGGGTTTCCTAATTCATAAAGTAGAAAACATGAAGCGAGGCAATCATTTTATGCATATACACACGGAGGATGGCTTTGCTATCAGTGTGGCTTGCCATCAGGCATTTTCCAGAGACAGAAGCTTAACAGTCCAATCCTAAGGGTGAGACTTTCATTTGATTTGTTTTTGATAAGGACTTGGTAGAATTCACAAATTTGTGTTTAAATGGGTGGTTGGAACTTGCTTTAATTTTTTAATAGAATGAAAACAAGACTAACAGTTTTGTCCACTCATGCAGAGGGTTTTGAATACACAGATGGTCTGAAATCCCTGTCTATTCAAGCTTTTCTGCAATTGTGAGGATTACCACCTTTCTGCCCCACACCTTGGTGGCTCCTCATCTTTAGCAGATGCATAACAAATAGGTAGAACATGGGACTCTCCATAATGGGAACAGCTTTATCAGTTGAAGTTGGCCAATGAAGATGGAGGAAATTTCATTTGGGTCATAATTGTTTGTGGGTTTTTCAGGCTATGTGGCTGTGATCTGGAAGAATTTATTCCTGATGTTTCACCTGTATCTGTGGCTGGCATCGCCAGAGAATGGTGGCATGGAGGTGTGTGGGGTATATATACGGTAAATGGCAAGGCCTCATGGTGGGAAGATATATGAGGAGGATTTGTGTCTATTTAATTGGTGAGCCCTTCTGTGCTGGGAAACTCCCGGACCCTGGGTGATGTTCATCTGCATGTGCCGAGTTTTAATTTTGGTGTTTTTCATGAGTGGTATCCAAACTTTATTTACTATCATGGGCCTGTTACAGACTGCCAAAATAAAGCTGCTTCGGGTCTCTTTGGAGGTATGCTGTTTAAATGATGCATGGGTCTTAAGAGTCTGGAGGTTGCACCAAAGCCACACTCCATTCCTAAGCACTGGAGTGAAGCTTTGGTGCAGCTTCCGGATTCTTAGGATGCGTGCATCATTTAAACAGCATACCTCCAAAGAGACCCGAAGCAGCTT
The DNA here is from genome assembly GCF_019175285.1 of Sceloporus undulatus. Classification (NCBI taxonomy): domain Eukaryota; kingdom Metazoa; phylum Chordata; class Lepidosauria; order Squamata; family Phrynosomatidae; genus Sceloporus; species Sceloporus undulatus. The sequence continues at coordinate 8,710,582 of NC_056527.1, read as the reverse complement.
TATTTTGGCAGTATGTAACAGGCCAAGGTTTCTTCTTTTCTGTTGTCCAGAGGAAAGAAGTAATCCTGAAAGTATACAAAGTTTGGCTAAAATCCTGAAAAACACCAAAATCAAGACTGAGCACATAGAACTAGAGCTTGGGGGGGGGGAGAGATGGCTTTTTGGACTGCAATTCCTATCCATTATGCCCTTTGACTATTCCTCTGGGAATTGCAGTTTAAAAATAAAGCAATGTTTCCAAGTCATATTCTTCACTGTGTCTTTCAAGATGAAAATAATGTTTTATTTGTCCATTACATGGATAATTCAATCTTCTTACAAACTGGTGTCTCTTGTAGAAGATGCTTATTTGCAAGAAGGCAGATGCAGTTTTCTAACACAAATCCAAACTAATGTTGCATGCCACACTTGCTGTTTGCCACTCTTATTCTTGAAAATGCACATTCTTCATTAGGATAGCTATCACACTAAGGAACATAATACTGAGCTAGATTATTGGTGTGGATTGCCATGTGTTTCATCACACAACAGCTTGTACTCTTGCATGTCACTTTTTTCTGCAGTTCCAATGGTAATGTCCTCAAAGCTTCTTATTTGGGACATTCATCTGCCACAGTGAAGCTTTACAGCAGGAGTGAGAAACTGGATATTTATGGCATCCTAGTAAAGCTGAGTTTGTGCCCTTCCTAAAAAGGCCTTCCTTCTTATCATATGGGGCAAGGTAGAGTAGCAACCAGATTTACCATGTTAACGTGGAAAGAAAACACATTCTTCTTTGCTATTCTGATACTCCCTTGTCTAGCTATCCTATGTTGCAAGGTCTATCTGCTATGCTACAGATTGGAAAAACAGTAAGTGCTTTCTGGTTGTTGCTGTTAACTGCGCTCAAATCAACTTTGACTTCTGGTGACCTTGCGAATGAGGTATCTTCAAGACTCCCTATCCTCAATGACCCTGTTCAGATCCTGTAGACCTAGGGCCATGTCCTCTTTGATTGAGTCTATCCATCTGGTGTGTGGTCTTTCTTTCTGCTGCCTTTTATCCTTCCGAGCATTATTGTTTTTTCTGATGATCCATGTCTTCTTATGATCTGACCAAAGTATAATAGCCTCAATATAGTCATTTTGGCTTCTAGGAAAAGTTCAGATCTGATTTGCACTTATACTCAGGATATAAGATTGTGTTTTTTCTCCCCCAATTTTCACACATTGCCATGCTCCAAATATGATTGGTTACACAGGTCTGAGGTTACACTGAGAAATTCTGGGAGGTATGATGGGCCCTTGGTACTGCTGGGATTTGGTTCCAGAACTTCCCATGGATACCAAAATTTGTGGATGCTCAAGTCCCATTATATACAATGGCACAGTAAAATGATGTCCCATATATCAAATTTCCTTTTTGTAATATTTCAAAAATATTTTCAAGCCATGGATGGTTGAATCCATGGATAAGGAAGGCTGACCAAATAATCTCCCCCAAAACTTCCAAACTATAAATAGGAAAAATGTGGGAAACAATCAGGCTTGGGAAACAAGACTTGCAACAAATCAACAACCAATAAGAAAATAAGATCCTGTTAAAGAATACCAAAACCAATGTTTTTGGGGATGTGCAATCTATCCCAGAAGCACTTTCATCTCAAAACACGGTTAAAGTTTGGTGCACCTCCAAATCCTATACTCACACCCATGTCTTGCCAAATATGATTTCCCCTGCAGAGTAATAAAATATACACAGCTTCATTTCCCCAAGGGCTCTGTTTTTAAAATTAGTCTCAAGTGGGAGAGCTTGGCAGAGGACAGGCTTGGCAATGCTAATTTCTCCGGTTATCAGTTCAAAAGGCATAAAAGTGTTTCATAAGTGTTCATTGTGCTGAATCCAAGCCACTACCTTTTGCTAAAATTGTTCATCAATGACATTTTAATCAGCGCATACTTTATTTTCCTCTTGGTAATTGGACTCTCTTCACAATGTAGTAGAAAGAATCAATGAATTCAGTTGACAAACACAGTCTCTGTTTCCATTTGAATGTTTGCTACAGAACACTATATGCGAACTAGAATAATCACAGAAGATGTTTTTCAGTCAATTAAGACTTTCACATTTTTGCCATGATTGTAACATCACATTTATGTCCCACAAAACCATCAGAAATGACCTTACATTGAAGCTGAGCCTATTTTCCAAATCCCTATTTTATTTGGAGCAGTTACTTGAAGGGATCTGCCTGATGACCTTTTCGTCTCCATCTTCCCTCTCTCAAAATCTCTCCAAACTGCAGCTTGTAACAGAGCTCAGCAGGAAAGAAATGCCAAAATGGGGAAATACTAAAGTACTGCATCATCCAAAATCCACAAAACTATGGGCCTGAACCAACAGGCCAAAATAAAGCTGCTTTGGGTCACTTTGGAGGCATGCTGTTTAAATGATGCATGCATTATAAGAGGACACTCCAGTCCTGTTGCCTGTTTTATTGAACCCTTTCTGTATTGCTATGTATTATTTATATGTATTATGCTATTATTTCTTAGATTGTACACCATGGGCAGGTTTACTCTTATCTATTTTATTGTTTGTATGGACAGCACTGTGCAAATCTACATCGCTATATAAATAAAGCATAATAATAATAATAATAATAATAATAATAATAATAATAATAATAATAGAGCACAACTTTGGCACAGCTTCTGGCCTCTTAAGATGCATGTGTCATTTAAACAGCATACCTCCAAAGTGACTCGAAGCAGCTTTATTTTGGCCTGTCTGTTTGAGCCCTTTGATACCTTTTTATTGGGCCAACTAAAATGCACATTATACATGGTGCAAGCTGTCAAAGCTCCACTGGCTTCTTCATCCAACAAGGTGTTAAAAACAATAATAAGAAGAAAAAGATGTCAGTCATAGTCCTGCATTTTGTTGTTCACTTTCCTTCTGGCCATGTGGGTGCTCTGAGATTCAGCCCAGGAAATAATTTTTAAATTCCATTTGCAAGATAAAAGGCTACTGCCTTTGAGATCCAGCTTGTCTCATAACCTTTGCAATGCCAGAAAGGATTTGAGGCAAACTGGATCTGAAAAGCAGTAGCTTTTTACCTTGCAATTTTTAAATTTTTTCCCCTCTTATATGTTTTTTAACATCTTGCCTGATGAAGAAGCCACTGGAGCTTCAAAAGCTTACAGCATGCATAATGTGCAATTTGCTATATGGCCCACACAGCTACCTCTATTGGCTACCATTTTGTTTTCCATATTTGTTGGCATATACTAATTAGCACTAGAGTTGATTCTCTCTTGTGCATTGTAGTAGTTCAGTTGGAGTATCTTCTATTCCTGGTGATTTATTTTCCCCAGTTTCTCTAACTGTAGCTTCTACCTCACTTTTTAGAATTTGGGGTTCATCTTTGTATGGTTCTTTGCCCCCTGTGTCATTCATTTTTTCTTCTCTTTTATATAACTCTTCTGTGTATTGCATCCAACATATTTTTATTTCTTCTTGATCTTGTAGTATGTTCTTTCTTGATGTAGAGCATTAATAGCAATGTTGTTTCATAGTGTTTTTATTAACTTGTGTAATATAACATTTATCTAACTTCTATTTCATATTATTCTATGCCACCTTGGGTCCCATGGTGGGATAAGGATGGGGTATAAATTGAAAAAAACAAAACAAGATAAAATAAAATCGCTCCATGTTTCTAGATGATGATTATTAACATGGCAAGAGTTAACATATGACCAATTTATTTATTCTGTGTTTGCTGTTTTATTATCATCTACCTCAACACTCTCTCTCACACACATACCACTCTCCAAGTAGCAGTGTGCCTTTCCCAAAGGCCAAAAATGTGTGAAATGTTCATGTCTAAGCAGAGTTTTTCTTTGGGAGGAAATGAGGATCCTGGCAATCCAACCCAGCACACTGTGACTGACATATAGACTGTGGTCTGGGCATTTGTCCAAATGCATATTGTCAGTGTGATGTCTGGGATCACTCCTTGAAGTGCCATGCCTTTTTATGACCATTAGTTTTGTTACTTTTTGCCTTCTGGTGTTTCACAGACCTCAGGTACTTGTACAATGGCATTTTGTCCCAAATAAGCCTCCAGAAATCTTTGTGGGCCCTATTTACAGCTTTCCTCCCACTGGTGGAAACATGTGAGAGCACGGAAAAGGGGGAAGAATAACACTTACATTAAAGAATGGCATTCAAAGAATTACAGGGTGAAAGGTCATGATTAAGTTGCAATGCTTACACATTCGGTGTGTTGCACATTTTTAATGCAAGTAAAGCACTGGATACTTCTAACGGATTATGGTACAGTGAACAGCCCACTGCCAATTTTCAAAAATGTTTCTAGTCCCTAGGATGTTGAATATGGAATTGTGTGTTAGGTGAAGAATTCAGAGGCAACTTAAGAGGGGGAACATCTCATTTGTTCCCCGGAGCTGCAGCAGAGAGAATTCCAAGCTTCACCCCAAACTACGGATTCCAGGATTCCCTGGAATGGAGCCATGACAGTTAAAGTGGAATCAAACTGATATAACTGCATAGTGTGGATACACAAACTTTTTTTATGGATTACCACTGCCAGAATCCCTTAGCCAACATAGAACGTAGCAACACTGGATGCAGGATTCTGAGATCTGTAATCCAGACAGAGGGATCCCCCCCCCCCCGCCTGTCTTGGCTCTGCAAAATGACAGCAGCCTGAAGCAGACACACAACAGAACAAGGCTTTTAAAAAAAACAAGAAACAAACAAAAATAGGAAAATAGAAAAGTCACACACACACACACACACACACACACACACACCAAGGGATATGTCTATGTGAGTGCATGCATGCATGTCCAAATTAGAAATTATATTTGTCTGCTTTATAAAAGTGCCAGGGCTTCCCTCACAGCAGTCAACAACTCACTCGTGTCCATATGACCCAATTAATCAGCCCATCATAACAAATTTAGAAAGGCAACTTCCAAAGATGAGTGAGCAAATGCTGCTCAATATTGCGTTCCAAAGAATGCCACGCAAAGGCTGCCTTGTTATTCAAAGCTGGCAACAATAGGAAAAATAACTATAACAGTAAAGACACCGTGTGTACAGAAATCTCTGAATTCTGCCCTTCTGGACATTTTCTGAGTGATATCTGCTATGTTTCCAAACTGCCTGTAATAGCAGCAACACCAACAGAATATCTAATGGCACTTTCATGAGTTTTATTTGGGATACGTTGTTGTAGTCTGCAGCCTGCAAATGCTTATATATACCAAACATTGGTCAAAAACACACTGCAGGAATAATCCAGTTTGACACTGCTTCAACTGCCATGGTTCGGTCCTAGGCAATCCTGGGAATTGTAGTTTGTTGTGACATCAGAGCTCTCTGGCATAGAAGGCTAAAACTACAGCTTCCAATATCCCCAACACTTAGGCAGGACAATTCAAGCTTCAACAGGATTCTCTGTTGTTTTGATGTACATGACTGCAATTTAATAAAATTTTAACAACAAAAAAGTTCACACAATTGTCTGCAATACTTTAAATCTACAGATAAAAATAATCCCTACTAAACAGGGAACCCAATTAATACAAATGTTTCATCTGATTTACAAATGGTGAGAATTGTCAAGTAATGTAAAAAGAATACAAGCTTTTTCATCTACCCAGGAAATGTGTTGTGGGAAGAACACAGAAATGGGGAAACCTCTCAACTAAGGGTCACAGAGTATATATACCCCACTCACTTCCATGCCAGCATTCTCTGAAGATGCCAGCGACAGATGCTGACAAAATGTCAGAAACAAACTCTTCCAGAAACGGCCACATAGCCCGAAAAACCCACAAAAAACCCAATTATAACAAAAATAAAATACAGTCGCCCCTCCTTTCTCGCATACTTGAGATCCATGTTCTTGATTATACACAGAGGGGTGACCTCTGTTATCCTCAATGGGTCGCCCCCCCCCCCATGGCATGCACTCTTCATGCGTTCATGGGAGCGCACCCCATTCAAGCCTATTTTTGTGTGTGAGGGATGTTCCTCAATGGATCCCCTGTGAAAACGGAGGGCTGACTATAATGGTATTTTCAGTGAGGAGGCCAAAACATAAGTGGCAAATCAACAACACAATTGAACAGGAGGTGGGATCTCTTTTCCTGTAGCTTGCATCCACTGTTCTGGGTTCTATTCTCTGGAGCAGCAGAAAACATTAATAATAAGAGCCCTGCTGTTACTGACTGAGCCAGTGGGAGGAATGGGGATCCCTTGCTTGCTTGCTCACTCATTCTCCTCCTCTTCCCTCTCTCTTTCACTCTCCACCTTTTAGTGTGGGGTTGAGCCAGATGGGCCTTAAAGGGGCAAAAGAAGGAGAGTTGGCCCTTAGGGACCTGCTGTAAGGACATTGAGGGGTTCTGTGGGCTACAAGTTAAGAACCACTGGTCTAAGTCACCTTTTGGGGGCAGTCTCTGGTCCAAAACACATTGCAGAAATAATCCCATTTGAGGCCGCTTGAACTGCCCTGGCTCAGTGCTAGGGAATCCTGAGAACTATAGTTTATTGTGGCCCAAGAGCTCTGTGACAGAGAAGGCTAAATGTCTCACACAACTACAGTTTCCAGAATTCCCCGGCATTAAGCCAGGGCAGTTCAAACGGTCTCAAATGGGATTATTTCTGCAGTGTGTTGGGGAGCTCTGTTTATGGGCAACAAGATTGAGGGAGTGGTCCACTATGGAGCCTGCTTCTGAATTACAACAATGCTACAAATGTTTTAATTAAAAAAGGCCAACCGCTTCATTGCTACTCCCAGTTAGAGCATACCTACTGCCTCAATGAAAGTTACATTAAGTGTCAGCTTAGCATGGAGCAGTTGATTCAATAGGCATGCTCTAGACAGAACTAGCAATTGGATTTAGACCTCTTTTTAAGTGTTGTACTCAGCCAGGAAGTCAAAGGACACAGAGAAAGCTGGGTTCAAATCAATGTTTCATACCCTCCAACTGCCCAGTTTGGTAGGGACAGTCCTGATTAGTCTTCTGTCATCCCGCTCTCACATCCACTTTTCAAATGTCCCAATTTCTCTTCTCCTAGTTACATTTTCCCTCTTTGTCTCCAGCGTGCTTCAGCTGCAAACTAGGTTGAAAATGCAAAAATAGTTTGCATTCTGTTATCTCAGTGAGAGGGCAGGAGAAAGTGGGGTGAAAGCTTGCCCTTTGCCAGAAGAGTATGGTAAAAGCACACTGCTGCAACTTCTCCTAGCTTGTTGCTACTCCTCATTAACAGCTTTTGCCATCTTAATCAAACTCTGATGTTGCTTTGCCATATGTGCCCCAGTTTTCACCTGTGAAATGGTGGTGGCTATGCTGTTGTACAACATAAATAACTAAAGACTTAATTAGATATTATATAAAGAAGCTGCCTTATATTGTGTCACACATTTGTCCCATATAGCTCAGTATTGTTGATATAAATTCTTGAAATAAATAAAAATAAATAAAATATAGATTGGCAACAATTCTCCTGAGTTTCTTTCTTGGACTTCTTTGCAAATGTTGGAAGTCAACCCAGGGCTACTGGTTTACATGTCAGGTTCCCTACCACTAAGCTAAGTTCTCAAAGAGAAAAACAACAAGAGCAATAAAACCATCACTATTTTGCTCTGGCCTGGCAATTTTTGCAATGAGTAGTGAAAACTCCAGAGCTTGGAAACATTACTTTTGGGGGGGGGGACTACTACAATTCCCAGTGGCCCTGAAAGTAACTTTTCTCAAGTGCTAAGAAAATTGCCCCAAATGCTTTTTTGATTCTTTGTTTGCATTGTCTGAAAACATTCAGTGAAAAGATATGAATACTTTTTGCTAGCCCTAGGAAATGTGTCTCTTTCCATTTTCTTTACACATGGGATCTTCACAGAGGTGTGCTGCATTAGGACAAAGCTCAGACTGGCACTTGTTTGGAAAAGGGTGGCGGGTGCCACACCATTTGACAGGATAATAGAAATGTCTGCGGAAATTAAAATTCTTCTCAGTTAAACTCCACACCTGTCAGGAGCAGCAGCAATGTTATCTCTCCATCTGAACTTTCAGATTGCTGTGCTCAACAGCATTATGAGCATAGCTTTCTGGAAAGTCCTAAGGGTTTCTTTCAAACTCAATGCCTAGCCTTTTGGTTAAGAGTGTTATCTGATGCTCTTCACTGGAGTGGGAGCTCAGCTGGACTAGTAGTACATGAGGGAAAAGGAAAAATGACTGCGGTTCCTAATCTTGCAGCAACACAGAACTGTGGAAGAACACAGCATGATGGGAAGCCATTGAATGCAACCTTCTTCAACACTGCAGGGGTGCTGAAGATGGTGCACCACTGATCCATCAAACTGGCAAAAAGATAAAGAATAAGAAATAGAAACACATGATGGAGTATCAGGTGTAAGATGCAGCTGACGTGAAAGCTCAGCTCTATTTGCACAGTAGCCACAGTTGTGGAATAAGGCAAGATTATCTGGACAAATGTGCCCAGTTCACATAATATATACTGACAACAGAATTTCATTTATTTGTGAGAAGCTCGGATTATTTCAGCATTGGGTTCACCCAGGCATTGCATGTCAAAACATTACTAAATAACTAGAGTAGAACTCTGCTTTGATCCAGGGATCAGTTTAACCAGGGCTGTGCATATTCTGGACTGTAGAAAAACTTCAAGGGCTAGGATGGGTTGCGGCAAAGGCTAAAATGTTCCCTGAACAAAACCCCCACATTATATCTGTTTTCACTATTATTTCTATACAGCTGCTTTAGTGTTATCTCCCCCCTCCCTGCAGTCATCCTTCCCAACCTACCAGGGATCAGTCATATAGAGATAGGAAAGATAGTAGGAAAAGGTTAATGTATTTAATCATTAATGAGTTAAAAAATCTAATTGTATTGATTTTACATTAGAAAGAGAAAAACTTCATTACATTTGTATATTAAATTTCTTTTAAAGTTAAATAGCCAGCACCAAAATAATTAAGAGTCAGCATGGTATAGTGGTTTGAGTGTTGGACTAGGACTCAGGAGACCAGGGTTTGATTCCCATCTTGGATATGAAACCCACTGGGTGGACTTGTAAACCCCAGACCAGAAGGCAACCCCTTTCCACCAAGACACTGGGTGAGATCCCCCTTGAGGGGTCACCCGGTGTGGCCCACACCCCTTTGCCTCCCAGTAATACCCCTGCCTGACAACACACTATTTACAACAATTTCTAGATCTTAGAACTGTTTGTCTGTCTGCCAAAAGTATTATGAATCTCAACCACAGATTGAGATTCATAATACTTTTGGCAGCTATGTTGGGCCACCCGCACAAAGACCCATTGACTAAAAAGGACCAGGCAAATATCTCCCAGACATGACACTCCTCTAGCTGATCCTTCAAGTAGGTTGGATGAGGGCTGCTAAGAATCTATTGTATCACATGTCCTTCTTGCATATGGAATGAACCAGATGTTCAGACCTCGCCCTTCTGGTTTTCCAAAGAATAGTATATCACAAATCAAAGAAATACAGCTCATGTGGACTGTACATATTAAATTTCTGTCCCACAAATCTTTTCTGCAGTTATGTGATTGGTGTTTGTCTTGCATATAGTGTAATTTTCTTGATGGAAACCAAGCAACAATCCATAAAACATTTCCTGCACTTACACTGTGGTAAATGTAAAGTAGGACTGTTCAGAACAAGAAAGGTGAACTTGGATAAATAAGCATATCTAAAGCTTGCTTGCAAAACCCTGCAAACTTGCTGACTGCAGCCCATTAGTGTCAGAGTGGGCAGGAAACTTGAAAACTGTCAATAGTTATACCTGGAGACATGGAAGTGTAGTAGCCTTGTCTTAGAGAAAGTCTGACAAGAAGAAAGAGAGAAATAAAATGTGATGAATTTAAAAAAAGAGAGAAAAGAATCTATTGCATAATTTGTTGTTGCTGTTGTTGTGTGCCTTCAAATCATTTCTGACTTATAGGCTCGGTACAGACAGTCAGAAAGCGCTGTCCTTGGGCCAAAATTAGGGTTTGGGAGCGTGCAGCAACCGCATGCTCCTGAACCCTAATATGGAACGGCGGCACCATCATGGCAGGCTCCTGTCCACACAGGGGCCGCCATGATGATGCACGCACCGTGCAGCGTCCAGATGTCACTGGCAGGAAATGGCAGCATGGTGGCGCCTTTTCCTGTTTGCAGCACCACAAAAAAGAAGTGGCTCTAGGCAGCTTCTTTTTGGCAGTGCGTTGGTGCTGCAGTGTGCGGCTGCTGCAGCACCAACTCGGGGCAAAGATGGGTGGCGTGGAGCTGCCCGTCTGTCAAGCCCCATAGAGACCCTAAGGTGAATCTGTCATGGGGTTTTTCTTGGGAAGTTTCTCCAGATGGAGCTTGCCATTGCCATTATCTGAGGACGAGATTGTGTGATTTGCCAAAGGTCACCCAGCGGGTTTACATGCCCAAACTGGGATTTGACGCATGGTCTCTAGAGTCCTAGTCCAATACTCAAACCACTATGTCATGCTGCCCCCCCCCCCCCGACAAAGCTAAATCATGCTTTCACAGAGTGCTCCCCTCTTAACTTTGGTATTGGATCCATTATGCTAACCATGCTTTGGGGAAATGCAGAAACAAGTGTGTCAACATTCTAAGCTCCTCCGGTATAATAGGTTAATCACATTGGCAAGCAGTCTTGTTATAAGATGGATTCCTTTGTGTGTTGAGGGAATAGCTCCTACGCTCCGGACTCTCCATCACAAGGTACCTGAATTTCTTTTCCCTACTCTGATTTATATCAGCAGTGACTCTCAAGAGAAATCTATTTTGTTACAGGAGTCTCCCTGGAATGAATAGGGAGGGGAGGAAACGCTGGGTTTCCCTCTGATAGATGAGACAGGAATATTAATTAAAGAACAGTGATCCAGCTACTGCCTTTGTTTCCCCCCCCCCCCCCACCTTAGGTGAATGACAGCAAATTCTATCTGTGGAAGGATGAAGTACAGAGATCTAGAGCTCTCTTACTGCAAAAACTTTGGCTGCTGCAGCACTGCAGAATTAATGCCATTTGGCTTAATGCCATTTTAACTGTCATGGCTTCATCCATTGGATTCGTAGTTTGTTGTAGTACCAGAATTCTCTGGCCAAGAGGGGTTTGGGTTCAAACTGCTATCTCACACTGGCCCTCTCATATAGGATCTTAAGTGACTATGATGATAGTGGTTGTGGTGAAGATTTACAGCCGTATTCCAGGATTAGTGGTTCATTTTTTAAATAGCTCACATCTCCTCAACCCTCTGTTCAGGTTTTTGGATTTTTTGAAAAAATGTTTTCAAAATCAGTCACTCCCAAACACTTCTTCTCTCCCAGTTTGGGAAGTCTGGGTTGGAAAGAATATTTTAAAAATTCCAAAAAAATTGGTCAAACACATATTTGACACTGGGCAGAAGAATTCTGGACTGATTAGAATATTTGCAGTTTCAAGAATCCCATTGTGGGGAAAAGGCAGGTTATAAATCCTTGAAAATAAATAAACAATAAAAATACATTTGGGCAGCTCTCCAGAGGGTCATAGGCCCCCAAACTGCTCACAGTTACCCACTCTCTTCTGGATCATTGAAAGATAAGTGAGATCCTTGAGCCGCTCCAAGGATTCTGCCCAGTCAGTATTATCTGCTACAAAGAAGAAGAATACCATCATGGCAAAACCACTACATTCTTCTTAACAATGGCTCTCTTGCAGAGGATGCAGCTATTCAAGGGGGAGTGGGTGGAAAGACAATGACTAATATTTCAAAGAGAACAATCCCTCATAACTAGGAGGGATTATTTCATGGCCCAACGTTTAGGGTTGCTTTAGGTATGTTTACTGAGTTAGCTTCCTCCCCACCACCGCCACCAAAGCAAGAGAGGCTGCAGAGAGAAGTCGTGTGAGGTGAAGCAACACACCTGCTGCTTTGAGAAATTATTGCAAAGTGCACAATGGGGAAAACCATGTATTTTTCACACCATGTTTTAGATTCCCATTTCCAGGCTTCTTTCTGGAAAGAAACAGATTTTCACACCCATCTGTGTATCTATCAATAATATTAATACTGATCTAGTATATGGTTATGATGTAGATAACCTATGATATGTACCAGTAATCTATAATATCTGCAAATATAAATATAGATATATAGATATGAAAACCAGCAGCAGGCAGGTAGCTCACCACGTATCAGATGATCTATCTATCTATCTCTCTCTATCTCTCTCTCTCTCTCTCTCTCTCTCTCTCTCTATCTATCTATCTATCTATAATCTAGTATGTTTGTATATGTATACATACAGTTGGACCTTGGTATCTGAAGGGGATCTGTTCTGGACCACCACCACCCCGTGTGCAGAAACCGAAAAACACAGGACCTCCAGTCCCATTCTCCCTAATGGTGGCGCAACATGCATGCCCACTAGTGCAACCACATGCATGTACCACCATTCGGGACAATGGGTGCTTGCCATCCATGGATACTTAAATCTATGGATGGCAAGTCTGCAGATAAGGAGCCCCATTGTAAATGTATATGTATGGTGTAGTGGTTTGAGCATTGGACTAGGACTCCAGAAGATCAAGGTTCAAATCCTTGGTCACCCATCAGGTGACTTTGGGCAAGTGATACTCTCACAGCCTCAAGGGAAGGTAATGGCAAACCGAATAAATCTTACCAATAAAACTCCATGATAGTTTTGCCTTAGAGTTGTGTTATACAACTCTAAGCGAAAAGGCAGCATCAGCGGCAAAATGCAAGTGATAACATTCAGCTGCATCCTGGAGGAGGATTCAGACCAGGAAAGGTAAGTTGGATTTTTTAACTGTGTGAAAGACTCCTATGTCTCTAAGCAGCAGAAAACAGCTTTCTGCATTCTCAAAGTGACAACCCTTCATATATTTAAACAGCTCCCTGCCCTGAGTGCCATTGTATTTTACAGAAATCTGGCATACAATTTAAAAAAAAAGAAAAGAGTAACTACACCAGAACCATAACACTTTGTGGAATACTATTAGTGATAAAAGCCTGGCACCAGAGGGCAAGAATGCTGAGCATTTTCCAGGATCCTCAAACTAGCAGAGGATCTAGTATTCTAACAAGACTACCATTTCTGCTTTGCGCAGAATACTTGGAAAGAGAATCCTCCATTTATATGTTATGTTTTTCATGATGGGCACAGAAAATGGTGTACCCAAACAGCCCTGAAATTCAAGAGCCAGCATTGTGAATCCGCCTTTTTCCTCCTGCTCCTTCGTATGCTGATATCTAGCTGTTTCTCAGACACTCAGTTACAAATGCCCACATAAACACCAACACAGCCTTTTCCAATATAAGAAATAGGAATCCTGTAAACACCCATTTCACTGTACAAGATAAGCCTCTAGCCAGCTTTTCCAAAGATGCTGAAAGCACATGAAGATGTCAAAAATGAAGGTGAGATTAGAAACTCATTTGCTGCTTTCTTTCTTAGGAAAAAAAGCTTTCCTGAGCCTACCCTTTGTTGTGCATCATCCTAAAATAACATGATTTCTAGTCCTTGTACATGGAGGTTTTCCTGCATCTATGACTTACATACATATAGACATTTTTCACAGCAATTGCTCTCTAACAAGAGGCATTCCCAAGATATACTAACACTCAATAAGACAGCACATGCCCAGCCATAAAAGATTCCCAAACAGTGAAGAAAGTTCAATTTCTCATTTTCCAAAGCCTTCATGGCAACCAGAGTAATGATGCTGAATATAATATAGTTCTACTGTGATTTTCTGACTGTAAATTACTCCTGTTTGTCTGTCACAGTTTCACAAAAGGAAGTCTTAGGAATTGTAATATGGAGCAAGGATTGAGAATTCTCTGCTTAGGGACCCTGGTTTCTCTACAGAGGCTGAGGCCTGTTACAGACAGCCAAAATAAAGCTGCTTCAAGTCTCTTTGGAGGTATGGTATTTCAATGATACATGCGTCCTAAGAGTCCAAAGGCCGCACCAAAGCCACGCTCTAGTCCTAAGGACTGGAGTGCAGCTTTGGTGAAGCTTCCAAACTCTTAGGACTCATGCATCATTGAAATACCATACCTCCAAAGTGACTCGAAGCAGCTTTATTTTGGCTGTCTGTAACAGGCCTGAATCTGCACTGCAGAAATACTGCACTGGGCTTGACATCACTTCAACTACCATGGCTCCATCCTATGGAATCCTGGAATTTGTAGTTTGTTTGACACCAGAGCTCTCTGGCAGAGAAAGTTAAATTTCTCACAAAACTACAAATCCCAGAATTTCATAGCACTGAGCCATGGCAGTTAAAGTGGTGTCAAACTCCATTATTTCTGCAGTGCGGATTCAACCAGAACTACAATTCCCAAGGTTCATTGGGCAGAGGAAATGACCCATCAATCAAGGCAGTAGTATAGACAGATCCTTACATGCCACAATGATGAGAAACCAAAACAAATAAAACCACTCCTTAAGGATAAGTTTGGTAGTATACACAGACAGGTTGATCTTGAAATGATATTCAAATTCAAAAGCAGAGTCTTCAAATATAGTAAGATATTGAGCAGTGAGCAATGCTATTAGTTAAGTTAGATGGCCAGCAGTGTTGCCAATTTCCAGGGAATTCCCCAGTTTCCAGGTAATAAAAAGCCTTTCCGGGTAATTTCCGAGTATAAAAAATTATGGGGAATTTCCAGGGAATTAAACCTTCCCATTGGGTAATTAAAAGCCTTTCCGTTTATGGGGAATTATTTCACTTCCTGCCCAAAAAATGGCTGAAAATGCCTTTCCCACCCCCCTAAAATAGCTGACCCGGAATTCTCTGCCCCTGCTCCTGACCCAGATGCCCTGGAAAATTTTGGGGCATTTCAGGGATTTCGGGGGGGGGGGGGGTTCCTTCGAGGGTGATTGGCAACACTGACGGCCACACCTTCACCACTAGTTGGGAGTGTTTATCCTGAAGTGTAGCTAACTTTTATAGCACGGGAAGTATGAGTCTGTGATTGTCCTGAACTTACGAGTAGCTAATTCATGGTCCCATTTCTACACTACAGACTCTTCCACTAGTAATGTACTTTTGCCTATTCCATGGCTCAATAGTCTAGAGAACTTCATAGCACTTGGAATGGTATATGCACTATAGCATATAGTGGAGCCATAGATTTGGCCTTTGGGGTGCCAAGTGGAGCATGCCAAGTGGAACCATAGATGTAGGCCTTTGAGGTAGAAGGCCAGAGTTATACTCAGCCAATGAAGTAGGCAGGCCTTCAAATGCGGGCTTGCTAACATACCATAGTTTGGAGTAAGTGATAAAACACATTACTTTCTAAAGAAGGTCAACTGTAAGATCATGAAATCTAGAGTCTAAAATTACCTAACTGCACCACTGCTTCTACCTTGGACCTGATTTGTAATCTTGCCCCAAAAGTCAGCCACCCCATCTTTAAGAAGGAGCCTACCTGGTCAGTTTCTGTAAAGGTGCTCTGCTCATCATCTTCAATATCAGACTCGCCCACAGCAATGGGGACACAGATGGAAAGATTGGGGTTGGTCATAAAGTCATCATCCTGGTCGTTGGTCACCTGCTGCTTCTTCACCCTGTTCCTTTCAACCCCATCATCCCCAATGTGGTTCTCCTGGTGGGTATCCTCTTCTTTGCCAAACTCCATAGCAGTGTGGTTATTGATGCAATTGTGGACAACGCCTGGGTTCTGGGCTGCGAGCTTCATCATGGCTTTCTTCTCAGCAGTTGCTTTGGGCTGCCTAAGGACGTTGCAACAGAAATCCCACATTGCACGCTTGGCATAGTTCAGCCCCCTGTTGATGCGGGCAAAGGCAAGCTGCAGGTTGTTCATCTCCCCATCCTCGTCTGGTGCAGAAAGGTTATCAGCACTAAATGAGCTCAATAGTAAGGCAAGAAACAGGTTCAGCACCTGAAATGTAATGCAACTGTGTTAATCACCCTGGGAGTTCATATTCATTTATTCATTATGGTTCATATTAGGAATTCATATATTCTGAATAGTTTCATTCCAAAGTAAGGCAGCCCAAGTTAATAATGATCTGGTGTGAACCCCTCAAAAAGTACTTATTCACACAGTTTAACTGACTAGGGAAATGCTAGCTAAAAGCATAAGTAATACCCTGCAATGAAAGGTTGTAGTCTAATAGAGTGCTTCTATTCAGGGCCCCAGCCACTATGTAGTCTCCCATCCCCTCCACGTTTCAATCAGTCCATGTTCTATGGCACTGAACATGTTCTCTCCTCACTGGCGTCTTCCCCCATCCATGCCTTCATGTGTGTGGACACAGTTTTGCCCAATCCAGTTCTATGTATTTGTTTTCTTTATTGATATTTATAGGCAGCTTCAATGCTTGGAAATTTTACTTTGTGGACTACAACTTCCAGAGTCCCCCAGCCAGCAGGTCTGCCAGGCCACCCCTATTCTAGTATATCTCAAAGTCACAGCAGCTCTCTGTTCTAGTTCTTGGAGCATTTTGAAATTCTTTCTAAGAGTGAAGCAGAACACGATCTGTCCAGATAACAAGATTGTCCTTTCTGCTCTTTCACTGACATCTGTGTGATTTCTTCTCCCTCTTCCCTTTCCAGACATTGCATTATATCCCCTACCTGCATGCAGAGATATTTTGAAGCAGCTTTGAGACTAACTGTAAGAAAGATGTTGGTAACATGAGCTTTCATAGATATGAGCCTACTTCCTCAGATGCATGAGGAAGTACACTCAAGTCTATGAAAGTTCATGCTACCAGCTTATTTTTTTCAATTAATTTCAAAAGTGTTACAAGATCCCTTTGCATGCTGATTTTCCAGACTAACAAGCTATGCCTTTGAATTCTCTACCTGTTTATTGGTTGGTTGGTTGGTTTTTGTCTCTCATCCACTCAACAGTCCACTACATGTTATTATTACCTGTTTTACAGCCCCCTCCTACCTCCATCTCCAGGGTATATGTGTATGTTTAAATACTTGTTTACCTTAGGGTAACCCCCAAGTCTCCTGGTACCTTGATCTTGGTGAATGGTGCCATTTTGCCACCAACTGCAGAAATCAGGAAGACCTCAGCCATAAAGAGAAAAGATTGAGTGGTTTGACTTTCCAGATGTTTTGGACTCATGGGGATCCTGGGAGTTGAAGCCCTAAATATCCAGAGATCCAAAGACCTACAGCTCTCAGTTATGACAGCTAAATACATGCAGAAGACTGACAAATGCTGAAGGCAGATATTCAAATTTTGGTGACCTCCTTATGAATGACCTGGGGAGTTAGGAGGAAGAGCTGAATGCCCAGCTGCAAACAGAAAAATGGACTAAATGGACCTCAGTGTGTTTCAGCCATGTAGTTCTTATGTTTCCTAAAGTGACCAAGTTTTCCAGATCCCAGTGACACCTTGTTGTCATAGTTCATTTATACCAAAAAGTCTTGCTTTAAAAATATTCAAAGGGACAGAGCTTCTTCAGCTCACTCTCCAAATTGTCTTGTTTTTATTGAGCTGTAAACTCCTTTAGCATGAAAAGCATGGTATAAATGCTTTAAATAAATAAGTAAATACCCATAAGATGAATTTCTTTTGTCATGGTGCCTGGAAGACAGTATGACCCCCCATATCCACAGGACTGGAACTCACATTTTCACTCACCCACATCTGAAAAAATGTGTTCTCTCTAGATTCACATATCTCCCACAGATATGGGGGTTGTACTCTATAATGTTATCCAAGGCATTCTACTCAGTAGCATATCCCAAGCATGATGTAGACTCTTGACTTAGGATATTATAACATTTTGCCATCTCTATATGAAGCTAACATATACAGTACACACACAATTTGCAACACACACACTATTTTCTCACTCAGTGTTCTTTTATTGGAGAGAAGGAGACAAACAATTTCTTGTGATTTACACAATCCCCTGCGCATTCATTCCTTCACTGCCCTCCTTTTTCCACTACTTGGGAAACAGACAACCTACCTCAGGGCAACCCTGGCACATGGGAAGGGAACGCCTTTAACCATTGCAATCATAGTCCTGCTTTTAAATGGAGACACATGCATTCTTGCAAAGCAGAGAAAATGAAAGGATTTCCAAGATTAGATGCTTTTAAAAAGAGTGAGAAAGAAAGAAAGAATGTTTACTCTACTGCTATATTTGTATTTCATAACATATCCTAGGATAAGTGTGAATGCTTATTTTGAAGTGACAAAAATATATCAGCTCTAATGCAAAGGTTATAGTCAAAGTGAATTCATCATGGAAGGAACTCTTGCCTTCCCCCAGAATGCTCTTGGACTCAGGTCAGAAGAAAAACATCTTAGGGCATCCAACCTTTCTATGGTAGGTTGCAGCTGGGAAGAGCTTTTTATGTCAGCAGGCATTTAGCAACTAATTGTTTTAATAAAATAATAATAAATAGTTTATTTATATTTCCCACCTCTCCCTGCGGATCAAGGTGGGATTACATCAGTAAAAATATAGTACAATACATACATACAATCAAAAAAATACTAAAATTACTATTAGTTCAATAAAATAACAAATCATCTATAAAATAATAAAATAACAGTTCTGTCATCAATGACCTGGATGACAGAATTGGGAGCATACTTATCAAATTTGCAGATGGCACCAAATCAGGAGGAGTAGCTAATACTCCAGAGGACAGGATCAACATTCAAAATGATCTGAA
>NC_056527.1:8654337-8691820 GCF_019175285.1 Sceloporus undulatus | reverse complement strand
TAGATTAGAAAGCTGGGCCAAAGCTAACAAAATGAAATTCAACACAAAGAAATGTAAGGTACTGCACTTAGGGCAGAAAAATGAAATGCATAGATATAGGATGGGAGGCACCTGGCTTAAAGAGACAACATGTGAAAGGGATCTAGGAGTCCAAGTAGACAATAAGTTGAACATGAGTCAACAGTGCGATGCGGCAGCTAAAAAGGCCAATGCAATTTTAGGCTGCATCAATAGAATTATAGTGTCTAGATCAAGGGAAGTAATAGTGCCCCTGTATTCTGCTCTGGTCAGGCCCCACCTGGAATATTGTGTCCAGTTCTGGGCACCACAATTCAAAAAGGACATTGAGAAACTGGAGCGTGTCCAGAGGAGGGCGACTAAAATGGTGAAAGGTCTGGAAACCTTGCCCTATGAGGAACGACTTAGGGATGTTTAGCCTGGAGAAGAGAAGGTTATGAGGTGATATGATAGCCCTGTTTAAATATTTGAAAGGATGTCATATTGAGGAGGGAGCAACCTTGTTTTTTGCTGCTCCAAGGCAGGCATCCAGAGGAGAGATGCCATCCTTAGTCACTGTAGCAGTCAGAGACATAGAGAAGTAAATTTGGGTGTCATCGGCGTACTGATAACACTGTGCCCCATGTCTCCAGATGATCTCACCCAGCGGCTTCATGTAAATGTTAAACAGCATGGGGGACAGAATGACGCCTTGAGAGACGCCAGATGTCAGCTCTCTTTTAGAAGAGCAGCTGTCCCCAAACAGCACCATCTGGAATCTACCTGAGAGGTAAGAACAGAACCACCGCAAAGCAAAGCTTCCAATTCCCAACTCCCTCAGGCATTCCAGAAGGATACCATGGTCAATGGTATCGAAGGCTGCTGAGATGTGCAAGAGCAGCAACAGGGTCACACTTTCCCTGTTGATTCCCAGATGGAGATCATTGACTAAGGTGAACATGGCTGTCTCAACTCCGTATCCCACTCTGAAGACAGTTTGAAATGGGTCCAGATAATCGGCTTCATCCAAGACTACCTGGAGCTTTGAAAGAAAAGAGTTGCATTGTTTTAAAGTGCTGTCCGACCTGTATCCTTTGCTTTTAAACTAATGCTTTAAATGGTTTTAATTTATTGACAGTTTAATACTTTGTTGTCGTGTGCCTTCAAGTCATTTCTGATTTATGGTGATCCTAAGGCAAAACTATCATGGGATTTTCTTGGCAAGATTGGTTCAAAGGAGATTTGCTATTGCCTTCCCCTGAGGCTGAGAGCATATCACTTGCCCAAGGTCACCCAATGGGTTTCATGGGCAAGTGGGGAATTGAACCCTGGTCTTCAGAGGTGTAGTCCAAACACTCAAACCACTACATCATGCTGGCTCTTTATTTTAATCATAACTTTTTGTATATTTGAGCTACCCATGTTTTATTTATAATTATCTCTATTTGCTGCCTTGAGACCCAGCTTTGATGAAAAGTTGAGGCATAAACAAAATAATGGATGGATGGATGGATGGATGGATGAATGGATGGATGGATGGATGAAAGAAGAACATCTTCATGCCATAACACTATCAGTTCCAGAGGAAACTTTTGTCCATTGGTAACTGTATTCAAAAGCCCACTCTGCTTCCTTCTATTTAAACCAATGGTTCTCAAACTCTAGTGCTCCAACACATCTGGAGGAACAGAATTTGGGAACTACTGATTTAAATGAATGCCTCCGATGGGCTGAAGTAGGGCATGGTGGAAGCAAGGTGATTGACTTTGCTCTGCCCACCTTCCAAAGTCTTCAGCCTTTGTTATGACTCTTTCCACTTTCTAAACTTCTGAACATGCACCCCTCATTGGCTTGAAGAAAGGAGGATATCCCCTTAGACCTAAAGACTTGCCACAGACTCAGTTCAGCCTTCCAGCTAACCAGCAGAAGCATAATCAGACGTTCAAACACATGTTAGTCTGGAAAGTCAGTCTGCAAAGGAATCTTGTAGCACCTTTGAGACTCACTGAAAGACGGAAGTTGGTAGCATGAGCTTTTGTAAATGTCAGCCTATTTCCTCAGATGTTGTATACCACCTTGACAGCTCTGTTGGGCCTAGAGGTTCTAGAAAGTGCTTTAAATCAATAAAATGGGCAAGAGTGATAGATTCATAATTGCTAGCCAGTTGCCAGCAGCCTTCCTCAATATGGCAAACCTTCCAGATGTTAAGACTGCAATGTTTATAACCCCCTGCCATATCTTTCCAGATTGGCCGTCCAACACTTCTCTGTCTATGAACGCAGAGATCTCAAGGTGTCCAAATACTGGATTCTAGATGGTACTGTATATGATGTATGCAGAACAGAACATTGCTGTTTCCCATGATTTCTTGGTCTTGTTCAGCTTAATTACTAAAATCTGCACTGAAGAACTCCTGCAAGCCAGCATGACCTTAATTACACTGCTGCCACTTGATCTGAAGTATCCTATCATTATTAATCCATCAGGCACTCACTGTAATCACTGTGATTAGCATGAATGCATTTGGCCATCAATGGCACATCTCTCCATTGTCTAGTGAGGATAACTTCACTTTCAGAGTGGAAGAGATAGTTACTTGAATCCATTAGATGAGTCCAACATATGTGCGAACAAGTGAATGGCACAATAGTAAAAAGACCTTTTCAATCTCTTTGGATCAAGGGTGGGGAACTTTGGCAGACCCAGGGGATAGTTTTCTTGCAGGGGCCATAGAGTTTGTCCAAAATTATACAAAAGAACATCACCCGGAAGCAGCCTGGAACTCTACATCTGGTTTTGAAAAACAGATTAGTAGTGTTAACCAGTACATGTTGTTTCCCCTAGAAGCAACACAGAGCTGTGTGTAAAATAAGCCAACAGACAACTCGCAAGAGTATTTTCAGCTACAACTGGGAGAGGAGGGTTGAACATTGGGAACTGACTTTATGTTGTTGCTCATATCCACTGAAACTGACTGCTATTTGGCCTCAAACATTTGATTAGTTATGTCCTGTGCTAAGTGGAAGATGAAATGACACACCAATGGCAGTACTGAGATCCAGCGAAGTGTAGTGGTTAGAGGAGGATGTACATCCCATAGGCCTTTTTTTAATTTCCAAGCCCCCAAATGTCTACAGAGCTTAATTATCACTGTTTTCCAAAGCCCCTGTGAACTCACCAGGGATTGCCATCTGTGACACTACAAGGAGCTATCCCTAGGTCTCATTTTTTTGCTCTGAAATTTTAGAGTCTGGGATCATACTAACCTGGCAAACCTACCAGTGAGCCATGAAATTTGTTATGGGACATTGCACCAATCTTGCACTCAAACCCTCTGAGTGACTTTGGGCAAACCACACTCTTTCAGCCTCACAGAGAGGCAATGGCAAAATCCCCTCTGAACAAATTCTGTCAAGAAGACCCTGTGACAGAAACAGCTTGAAGGTAAACAAATTCTGTATTGACTACTTACTACTTAACTAAATATACTTAACTAAGTAACTTCACCTGGTCTGACACCCCACACCAAATCTGATGGAAACATCACCTGTACTACAGCTGATTGGACCTGCTTCTCCCCATGTAGCTGAGGCCCAGTAAAGTAGGGCCAGGGGGGAGTTATGTTTGTGACAATAGTGTCACAACTTTGACCAAGGAGCAATCATGGATGAGTAAATCTGGATAAGGGATACTCATCCTGTATTACAAAGCTACTAGATTTGACAAAGCCCAAATGACAGCCACCCTGGTCTACAGATGTCACACCCTCCTGTGCCTCTCTAAAGGAGTAAAGCTGTCAGGCACATGGAACAGAAATCATTATGTGGGCAGACATCCTTTTTTCCAGCAAGGTACAATGGTTCAGGATTCCCACCAATTTAAAGCAGATGAACCCTTCAATTATGTACCCATTTAAGTTAATGTCCCATTTTGAATAATTTCCTTCTTTCAATTTTTGAAGTGCTCCCCCTTTCCCAGCTGTGTAACTTTATCTCAGCACACCTGTTCTTTTATACAGAGCAGTTTTTCATTCTAGCTTATCAGTTATCATAAGCTATTTGTTCTCTGGTGGCATTTTTGCAACATACATGCACACAATTCTACATGCACACACATACACAACACACACACTGCTCACTTAGGAGTCCATGCTGCTGACCAAAATAAGCTCAACCTCAGGCATCATTGCTTCCTATTATTGTTGAGCAGACTGCTTTGGAGACATACAGTCTAGGGAGGAGACAGATCAAACCATTTTCTGCACAAAGCCCATTTGCTTGCTATCACTTCACTTAAATCATTCCATCTGTTGCTCTTGCTGTGAATGATTTCTAACAATACTCAGAGTGCATTTGTGTATGCATTTCCAATGCAAAAATGAAGCTATGATGAATTAGCGACTGTAGCCCAGGTTCTGCACTAACTTTGCCACTGTTCACATTATTCTTCTTATCAGAGCTTGGAAATACGAGGTAGAATTATGCACACTTTATCACCTTTGGTGGTCCTGCAAATAGGCTAAGAAATGTTGAAAACAGATCCATAATGGAACTCCAAAAAGTTTGAAATCTAAAGAGAGTTTGTACCCAAAATGTATCTGCTAGGTATGATTACAAATGAAAATTTACAAAGTAAATATGGCAAACTCACATTTTACATGATGACAAGTGCTTTGGGAGGAACTCATGTCACTTGCTCAATAGAGGACAAGCATTGCAATTGGGAGGCATTGATGGGCTTTGTCCATCAATGAAAAAGAGTCTTCCAGAAACAGATGGACTACAGATCAGCGACTGGATAGAAACAATGTCCTGTGAGGAATGCGGCTGCCCGACTCAGTGGGCCGGCCGTGTTGCTGCCGGGGACAGGCGCTGCTCTCCCTGCTCCCATGGGGGCCGTCCCGTGGCCCAGCATGCATTGCTGGGGCAGGCGGGCCTACAATTAGCTGGCTTGGAGGAGGAGGAGGAGGGACCTCACCTCCTGCTGGGACTGCAACTCCCAGCATGCCACTGGAGGCAGAGGTCCTTTACTATTGGCTGGCCGGGTCGCCTGGACAGCCCTTGGCCGACTGGGCCTTGTAGGCGGGGTGCCCCCCCTTCCAGGCCTCTCATTGGTAGAGGGGCTTTTATAAGGATGTTTTAATTATACTGTTGGAATCTGCTTTGATTCCTTTGGGAAAAAGTGGAATACAAATAATAATAATAATAATTATTATTATTATTATTATTATTATTATTATTATTTTCAAGCCTTGTGTGATAAACTCCTTAGAAGCTGTGTAATACTATTCTGTGGACCTGGCTTGCACCCCAAAATCATCCCTTTTACTGGCGGGTGTCACTGTGTGTTAAAAATAACAATATTACTTCCAATAATAATAATAATCAACAGAATCTCTTCTGAATTTAATACATTAATTTCACTGATATTTGCTGGAGATACAAAATTATCCAGCTCCAAATGAAGTTGTAATGCTGTCTTGGGCTTCTGGGAATTGCAATGTAGTACTTGATATAGGATGATAGATCCCAGTGCATGATCTGGAGGCACATTATGCAGCCACCCTGAGGTACGGAATTGATCAGCATTTGAATAACAGAGTACTTCGGGTCCCTTAAGACTTGTAGTGCAGAAAAAAATGTGCAAAAGAATTGTAAAAAAAAATAGGGGAAAATAACTAGCATCTAAACCAAGTGCCAGGATCTTCATTAGATGAGTCCAACATATGTGCGAACAAGTGAATGGCACAATAGTAAAAAGACCTTTTCAGTCTCTTTGGATCAAGGGCAGGGAACTTTTGCAGACCCAGGGGATAGTTTTCTTGCAGGGGCCATAGAGTCTCAAGTCAGATGATGCTGATCATATGCACTAATGTACAAAGGGCAGTCCTCCATTTGAAGTTCTCATGTATTTCAAGAGTGGGAATCATGCATCCTTGCAACTCCAAACATCCCTAGCCAACAATAAAACCAATGGTGAGGAATTCTGAGTATTGCAGTCCAAAAATATGCAAAGAGCCACACAGTTCCTACTGGTGCTTTATTTGAAGGATAGTCTGTGCAGCCCAAGTCAAGTTAAAGACACAGACCTATAGAAGAAAGTGCATCAGCTGAAATTGTCCATCAAGATTCAGCATTTAGATAGTAGGGAGAGCAGACTCACAGATCATTTAGCCATTTTCACACTTTTCCCCACTAAAATGAAATTTTTTGTTGTCCTCCCATTCTCCTCTTCCTCTTCAACTTTATTTAGACCCAATTTGCACCTCTCTATATATTGTAATAAGTAAATTCCATGCAGTTCTTTTTCCGCTGTGCTTATCTTTGATTTCATTCTTCTGTTATGTTTTTGTGAATTGTTTTAAAATTATGTAAGCTACCCCAGGCATAGCTTCCATCATGGAAGGGTGCAATATAAATATTTGTATAAATAAATCAAATAAATAGCAACCTGTCAAGATGAGCAGAGACTCACACAAAAACTAAAGCTGGCACAAAGTCAACATGTATTGAAGTTTCAGAATGCAGGTTTGAATGCTGACAATGTTTAAAATGTAGGATGCCAGGTTATAAGATCCTTGGAGAGTGAGCACTATTGCTTATGTTACATCCCCCCCTTTTCTTATCTCTGTTTCTGATCTGTATGATCCTCTTCCATGTATGACTTTTTCTCGATATACAGAAAAGAAAACCTGTCACTTTCTTTGTGTACCTTTCTGTGGACATTTTTCCTACACCGCATGCACTGTTTACATCCATCCATCATTACACAAAGTGAATTTGTGCTGTTCATAATATGCACACTTTTCAAATATGCACACTGCAAAGGGTTGCATGCAGTGTTGCCAGATTTCAGGACCTCCTGATCCTGAATCTCCAGTTTTCATAGGTCATCCCCAGGTGAGTGATGAGGGTGCAGGTTCTCCAATTTTGGTGGGTTCAACTCTGGGTAAGAGGAAAGGGCTCTGTGCAAATCTCCAGCTCAGCTAGTAGAGTGGCAGCCTGCTATAATTTAAGAGGCTTGATTGATTGTTTGCTGCAACTTGCAAAGATTCTCCAGAGGATGGATGTATTTACTTAATTAGCTTCCCCATTTTCTTCCAGGGCTCATCCCCCACTTTGCTCTACATCCAGTTTCTGGTTAGAAGCAGCTATGCTTAATGTTCCTCATCCTGCAAGAACCTTGGTGGTGCAGTGGTTAAATGTGGGTTCTGCAGCCACAGCATTGTGAGTTTGATCCCAGAGGGCTCTAGGTTGAGTCAGCCTTCCATCCTTTTGTAGGCTGGTAAAATGAGTACCCAGCTTGTTGGGGACAATTAGCTTACAGATTGTAAACTGCTTAGAGAGTGCTGAGTTCACTATGAAGCAGTATAGAAATGTAAACACTATTGCTATTGCTGTCTCCCTAACAACAACAATCACCTTATTTCACCTTGATCTTGGATCAGCCTGTTTAGCTGAGATTTTTTCCTTACTTTCAAATTAGGAAAATATGTTCTCTTTCTCTCTCTTTGTATCTGTTTGAGTATTTGAATTTATTTGTATTTATTTATTTATTGAATTTATATCCTGCCATCCTCCCAAGATGGGATTCAAGGTGGCTTACAATAATTTTAAGAGACCAAGCTTAAATATTAATTTACAAAGGTTTTAAAAGAATTAAACAAACAGGAATGACAAGGTGAGAATCATCAGGGACTATCCCTAGGTCTCACATTTTTGGAACAATTATCTGTGATATTATATCTGTACCAGCTAGCCAGCCAATACCATGTTAACCAGTCCAAAGAGCCTTTGCTTTCATAAAATAAAGAGCAGTAAATTTTACAGTTGAGCGGCCATTTCTTAGAAGAAATATTTCTAACTACATTTCTGAAAATATCTTCTTTCCCTCCGCAAAATAGCAAAGTCTCTAAATTTTGCAGCAGAATCTCTAGATCTTCTTTACTCTTTCTTTGTGTTGGCCTCCACTTTCTACCTTGAGCAAGAGTATCTCTAGCACTGTGCAAGGTTCAAAATGGCTGCCAGGGTACTCATGTAGTGCCAGTTTAGGAAAAGAAACAAAGACATCATGTTCAGTAGTTATAAAAGAACAGAAAACAGGTATTAAATGAGCTACTGCAGTCTGCTCCACTTGTTTTAAAAAAAAATCTGTTGGAGAGTTTCTGCCCTCCCAAGAGTATGCTTAAAAGAAGAGCTTCTCTCCAAATTTCCACAAGTAGTGTGGAAAATATTAGGAGACCACTCTTGCCTTGCCCTGTTCAAATCCTGTCCCTGTTTCCCTTCCTATTCCTTTGATTCTTCAGTATCTCCAAGGTAGAAATCCATAAATAAGAAGCATCCACCTTTGTTACCTATTCCTAGCTATCAATATCTGCTCAGAGAACAATACATTGTTTCCTTCCACTTATGATCAGAACCCAACATGGTTCACAACCTGAGTTTGCAATAGAGGCGAGGGAGACTCTTTTGCGCAAATTACACCACAGAATTGGAGCAGATGTAGCCTCTCTGTTGCTGTGGTTACTTTCCTCCTCTGACCTACCATATATTTCATATACCAAGCTACTCACCTTTCCATTGTCATTCATGGATCCATTTTTTGCTTTCTTTACCCTTATTATAATTTGACAACCACATGAAAAATATAAATCTACATTTAACCAAATATGTGCTTTTTTCCATTTCAAAATTAAACAAGAAACCCATTCCCAAATCATGTACCCATATTGCACAGAGGCTGCCATTCCTCCAAAATCGTAAAGGTTGTCCTGAGTGCCAACAGTATTCACTTAACACCTCGCTTGAGGTCATGGAGAGCAGAAAATTGTCTCACAGGTTTGAATGGCATGGTGTTGCCCAACAAGATAGATTTTCCTGGGACAGTAAGGACATACTCCTATATGGAGGTTTTGGTGCCTGATTCAGAAAAGCAAAGAACATATCACACCCACCATGTCAAAGTGCACAATGCTAGCCAAGTTATATGGCACATCCCACAGAAAAATCCCACAAGTGCCTCTGTCCCTCCAGGTTGTTGTTATTGCTGTTATTGTGTGGTTTCAAGTCGGTTCTGACTTATGGAGACCTTCATGGGCTTTTGTTGGCAAACTCTGTTCAGAGGAGGTTTGTCATTGCTTTCCGCTAAGGCCGAGAGTGTGTCACTCAAGGTCACCCAGTGGGTTTCATGAAGCAAACCATGGTGTTGAGATTCATATTCCAACAAGCAAACCACTACACCACACCGGCTCTTAGATTAGTGTAAAAAATGGTGAATAGCTATTTTTTCATGGCACATAAGAACTGGTGACTTATGCTGATGAAACCAGGGGTTAAGGCTGTGTAAATACCCTTTCAGTCATCTAATACCTCCTTGTGCACCACGCTGCAGATCAGGAAGGATGAAGGAGTCTCTTTTTCTCCTGGGTGCACAATAGCAGCCAGCTGCCACACAGGCAAAAGTCAGGTCTGGGCAAAGTATGGGGATTTACGTAGATAGTCTCTAAGGTACTTTTCATGGCCCTCAAGCCATCCATAATCCCTGGACCACTGCTTTTCTGTCCCACCCAAACTCCAGAGGGTGAATTACCACTCCTGGGACAATTTCGGGGTAGGAAACTGGCCATTAGACCTGTCACCATGGCCCGCCTCTCCTTTAAACTCTGTTTGAATTCCAGCACTTGACTACTAAAAACCATACAAGAATTTTTATGGAAGTCTTGTATTCTGTGCAAACTTGGGTGGGGAGTTGCACAGAAATGCCATTTTACATGAAATAAAATATCCAGAGGTTTCCCCCCCATAAACTAAGCCCTGAACTGCAAACAGTTTTTCTCAAAATGAGGAGAAAAATGGTAAAATTACTCATTCTTACCTGTGAGAAGGAACATTTTCAGGATTTACGTCCCTACCTCCTAAGAACCTTAGTTGGAAGGGGCCACAAGAGCCACCTAGTCCAACTATGCAAGAATAGACAATTACACTACTGAAAGATGCTGATCCAGCCTCTGTTTAAAGACCTCCCAAGATGGAGAGACCACCACTTTTGGAGGCAGACTATTACACTACTGAATAGCTCTTACAGTAATATATATATATATATATATATATATATATATATATATATATATATATGTGGAAATTCTTTTCTTGTAATTTGAACCCATTAGTTTGTGTTCTAGTGTCTGGAGCATCACATACACACACAAAAGCTTGCTCCTTCTTCTACATGACATCCCATCAATCAGATATTTAAAGATAGCTATCATGTTACTTCTCAGTCTTCTCTTCTCCAAGCTAAACATACCCATCCCTCATAAAGCTTGGAATCAAAATGGAGAATAGATTTGCTTAAGGATTTAATTTGATCACAACAGTGGCTGGCTTCAAGTCTACCCAAGGACTGGATGGAGAGGCAGGGAAAGTGTAGGTATTAAAATACACAGCACAATGATAGCAAAAAATATTCACAATGGCATTATGGATATTAATCACAGAATCACCCTCCTGCAGAACTTGATTTCATTCTGATGTAAGAATTCACACCATTCCTGCAAAATATACAATGTAAAATACTTGGGAGAAAACTATCTTGCCATTGTGGTTTCTAGAAACTGAAAACACTGAATCAATTTATTCCAAAAAGACTGGGACCAAAGAGCCTGCAAACAGAGATAGGACACAAAAGCAATTTCACTGAATCGGCAATGTGAGAGCTCTGAGAGAAAAGTCAGACACCCCACTATCTGATCCATCTCCTCCTTGCCAACAGAGAATGGTTCCCCATACATTTTCTAGCCCTTTTGTATATCACCAACCCAGAGTAAAGTTTATAAAAGCAGGCACTCCTTCCAAAAGCAATTTACATGACCAGTTATCTGCTATATTGTTCCCTTTTGGGTTATTTCAGCTATTTGCGCTGGGCTAAGAGGCTTATTCCTTCTCTCCCAGCCCACTTTCTCCTTTATCCGGCATTGAAGTCATAATCCTGTGCTTTTGACATCCTATGCTGTTGAATTTGGAATGGCTGCGAGTTCACAGATTCAGCAGCCGGTGATGGATCTCCCACCCAGGTAG
The DNA here is from genome assembly GCF_019175285.1 of Sceloporus undulatus. NCBI lineage: Eukaryota > Metazoa > Chordata > Lepidosauria > Squamata > Phrynosomatidae > Sceloporus > Sceloporus undulatus. The sequence continues at coordinate 8,680,748 of NC_056527.1, read as the reverse complement.
AAAGAAAAATGAAGACACAGAAGGAAAAGAGATTTGTGGGTAGGGCATGTGATAATGCTAATGCTAACAGTAATAATAGTAAGAGGAGAAAGAGGTAGAACAGTCCCTTGGTTTATGGTTTATGTAGCTTCAAGTACATAATATGAAGTGAAGGATTCAAGGTGCCTGGTGGTGGGCACAACCTTATATAAAATCATAGAATTGGAAGCAATCCTAAACATTATTTAGTCCACCGACTCCTATCAGTGCTTGGATCTACTGATAAAACACCTCTGAACAGTGACTGTATAACCCCTGCTGAAAAATTTCCAGTGAAGGAGAATCCACAACCTCCTTAGGTTGTGTATTCTACTCTTGAATAGCAATTAACATCACAAAGTTCACCCTAATGTTTAGACAGAATCTCCTTTGCTATAAATCTGAATTCATTGGTTCAGGTCCTAGCAGCAGCAGAAAACAAGTATGCTCCATCTTCTGCATGAAAGATATTTTAAGACTGTTGTCAGGTCATCCCTCAGTTTTCTTTTCCCCTCCAGCTGAATATCCTCAGCTTCTTCAACCATTCTCCATAGAATTTCATTTCCTGCTGTTTTCCACATCTTAGTTGTCTTCATCTGGAGATGTTCAAGCTTGCTAATGTCCTTCCTAAACCCTTCTGATGGCCAGAACTGAACTTAAACTGTGGGCCGCAGAACATTGCAGAGATCCACCAACACAGGCCGTACGTTGTTGTTGTGTGGTTTCATTTCTGACTTATGGTGACCATCACTTGGTTTTTTGGAACAGCAAGTGTGTGACTTCCCAAGGTCACTCACTGGGTTTCCATGGCTGAGTGGGGAATCAAACCCTGATCTCCAGAGTCTTAGTCCAAAAGTCAAACCACACCACCACACTGGCTCTCTGGCTTGACATACTAGCCCATCACTATGCAGTTGCCACCAGCTGCTTCCCTCCCACAGTCCACCATTATGTACAGACTGGAAATCACTTCTCTTGTGGGGAAAAAGATCTATTTCAGCCAAAAACAGATCAGCAGGGGACAAACATGGAGAATTTGTTTCACGCCCCTTAGTGAGCATGGGGACATTCCCCCAGATTTAGTGGGTGTGAGGAGGATCCACTGAGCCCCAGGGAGGAAGCCTGGGCATCCATGGCTGAGTGGGGATTCAGACCCTGATCTCCAGAGTTGAGTCCTGGCAAGTTGATTTTGGTGCACCTGGCTATCCACCTACATTGGGTTTGTGTGAGCCATGTTTTATGTAAGCCTGGATAACATGTACTGAATGCCCATTTGCTTTGAGGGTTATATGACTGTTTAGAAAATAGATGGAGAAACTGTGATACTTCAGATGCTGATGGGTTCCACTTTCTATCAGCCTCAGCTAGCATGGCTAATGGTCAGTGATTATGGGGCCAATAGTCCCCACCCCATAAAAAGGATCAACTGGTCTGGAATACCAAATGATTTAAACTGTGTAACCCAAAATCTCTACCATGAACATATTGGCCCATTGACATATTAGCCCATTATTACACAGTTGCCACCAACTGCCCTCCTTTAGTCCTTCATGTTGATATTTGTATAGCAGATTCTTGAGTGGACAACCTGCAAAGCAGAAAATATTCTCACTAAAGTCAGAACCACTCCTGAATCTGCAATGACACACTCATCCCTCCTCAATGTGTCTATATAATCCACGGCAGTTCTCATCTGGCACATGCACTTTGTAGACCCAATAAGCCCCTTCCAGTCCATATATAACCTAAATTAGAAGGGTCAAAATATAACTGAAAAGAAAGGATAACTGGCGACCTTTTTCTTGCACCCAAAATGAAAAGAGTACTTGGATTATCAGGACAAAAAAGCGCAAAGAATGAAACGTGCAAGTATGCCTATTGTGCTGTCAGTTTTAAAGATGTACTGTGTCTACCACTTATCAGCATGTGTTCCTAGCTGTTTCCTTAGTTAACAACTCAAGGCCTTAACTGTGCAGGCACCCACCTCTTTCTCCCACAGAGAAAACATTCTAGCCTGTTTTTCTGCATACATACACTTGGGTTCTACAATGAGTGTTTATGTGTGCAAACCCCCAAGCGCAAATGTTCCAGACCAACACTTCCTATCAGAACATGGTCATTTCTTTTGGACACAACCCTTTATGGGATTTTCCCTGTTTTATCTGGGGGTTAGTATACCATAACTACTTTTTCTGATATTGCACAGGGTGGCATCCAATACCTTCATATACAGTGGATTGGCCAGGATCTGCAATGGTATCAAATGGTGCCTTAAAAGCAGCTTCCAGCTCAACCTAAATGGCAACTTCTTGGCTTCAGGGCATTGCTGGTGACTTCCTAATACCACTGTCAAGCCAGCTGCTTTTGTCTTCCCTCTCTGGCACTTTCCATATATGTGTGCTAGCAGAACTGTATGCTGGGCCAGCTTCAAATAAGAACTTGGACAAAGATGACTGGAGACAGAGGATAGCTGTGTGTCCCATCTTAGCCATATTTACCTTATTCATTACAAAGCTGCTTTCATTGACCTTTAAGAATTTGCAAAAGGCTTACTTGTAATAGCCAGGAAGCTTCCTGTGTGCATACCAGGAGTCAGGCTGAGAGCATCTTAGCCTTAAAAACTATTCCTTGGCCTTAGTTTGACTTCTAAAGAGCTGTTTTCTGTTTCTCCCTCTGTCCCCCCTCCCTCCCTCCCTCTCTCTCTCTCTCACATGCATACACCTGCCTCCAAAATATATGCAACTTCATGTTTTGCTATGGACACAACAAAGCCTACAGATGGGACTGCACTGGTTTTTGTCTTGTCTTCCTCATCCTTTGAGGCAAAAGTTTAAATGGAACAGCTTTGAGACAAACTGTGCAAAAGAAGCTGTAGCATAAGCTTTTGTAGACTTGATCTATATAGACCAAGTCTATGAAAGCTTATGCTATAACTTCTTTTGGACAGTTAGTCTCAAAGGTACTACAGAATCCCTTTGCATACTAAATTCTTCTAGATTACGGGCACAGCCTCTTGCACTACACATAATCCTTTCTAGTGTCTTGAATTTCACTGAATTTCTGACCTCCAGAGTTGTACTCTATCAACCCGGGGCTATTAGCACAAACCAGACTGAATGGTGAATGCCAATCTAATTCACCAAGACAGTGTTTCTGCTTCATGAATTTTGTGCACGCACTGAATTGGACATGGTCATGATCATTCCCTGGCAGACTGTAGACTAGAGCATTGTTATACCAATGTCTTAATTGTTTTACATAAATAGATCTATTTTTCCAAACAGCACATATGCTACTGTCACTTGAAGATGGTGCTCAGCTAGGGATGCACAGTAGGGTAGCCACTCTTGAAAAAGGAAACTGGTTTATTTCTCATTGTTAAATATATCTAAACTTTGCTTTAGGGGATGTGTAACATTAAGCCCTATCAAGTCACGGTTCTTTAGTTCATGCTATGTTACCTCTGGAACATAGTGTCTCCTTTCTTATTATACTATTTGAACATCAATAACAAATTCCTTCTCTGTGTAAACATTTTACAAGTGTGGAAAAGTGTGGCCCAGAGCCATCTTCTGTCCCAATAAGGAGACGGTTCTCTGTGCCACCCAATTCACAGGACTTCTGGATGCCAGAGCAAGGGTTTTTATGCCTATTTTGGGCATTATGGACATGAGATTAGGATACGAAACTTGATGGAAGAAAGAAAAGGAATTTAAATTAGCATAATGGAAATGCAACTTTCAAGAGTTCAATCCAAAAACATGGGATACAGATATGAGCTCATTCATCAGGAAGTGTGATCAAACAGGGTAATGTTCAATATGAAGCCGAGTGAGATTTTGAAGTACACGAGCAAGTCAACATAAATATATAAATCTCTAAATAAAATACATGAGCATATAAGAAAGAAGATCCATATCTGGTCCAGATCTTATTCTAATGAAGCTGAAGGATGATTTATATGTGTTTAGTAACAGAATAAAGTTTTTCCTAGATTGCACCATTTCAGGTTGGAAGAAGAGGGTCATATGTTTTTAAAAAGCAACCACAATTGCCTGCACACAGAAACTCCAGGGAGCCTAGTCTTCTGACCGCGGGCTCGTCCAAACTGGCCAAAATCCTTGGGATCTGTTGAGCTACTTGCATTTCTGGGTAGTGTACTTTGAAGGTGATTTTCCTACCCCCACATGCAGATACCCTAAACGTACCAAGGCTTCAACCTTTCTTTTTTGTCTCACATGAAGTGCGGTCAGATGGGGTTTCCTTTTCTTCCTGGACATGTACTGCGGGAATAAAAAGTCAGAGGAGAACCTTTATAGGAAAGAACACAATGCTGTTCCTTGCATCATGAAAGGGACAGCCCAGATGTCTAAAGATGAACTGAGACAATGGAAATGGATGGGGAAATTAAATGCTGCTTATTTTAGCATTTCCTAGTAGTCAGAGGGAAAAAACCCACCTCCTGCTGTTGGTTTTAAAAGTTATAGCTAATTGCAGGAATTTGCCCACAATAGAAACCAAGGCCTCATTCCCACTTACAAAAAAAGTGGTTTGCGATCCGAATTGATGGATCGATTTGACAGTGGAGCGTGGTTCCCACTACATTTGCCCTGATCATGTTTCCCCCCTGTAAAATAACCCACATGTGGTTCACATGCACAAATGAATTGATTCAAAATGGACCTGCTCCAGCCGGCTGAAGGACAAATTTAAATCAATTCTGATCCACATCTGGTTCACACTTGCGCAGAATTGACTTATCCAAAAAGATGCAGAAAACATCAGCATCAAAAAGACACAGGTTAAATAGGTCTAGCACATGGCTCCCCTCTCAATTGCTTCAGTGAATTGATTCAAGTGGGAACCAGGGTCATCTGAACCGGTTCAAACCGATTTGCGATCCGGCTTAAAAGGTAGTGCGAATCAGGCCCAAAAAACTTCAATCAATATAAGTACAATTCCTGCCAAATCCCAAGACTTTTGGCTTGCCCCGATTTGCTATCAGGGATCACACCTCCTGAATGACAAGCTAATTTTATAAGTACACAGAGATTTAAGGAATGATCTTCCTGCACTGCAGAATACCTGCTGTATAAATGTTTCCTGGTGTTTTAAATAACAGAACAACGGTAGCAACTGTGTTATTGGCAGATGGGATCATTAACTCCTTGTACCCAAAATACTGCTCCTTAGTAGTTGAGGTACAGGACTAAGAGTGAGGACATCGAGCTTCAAACTGACTGCTTGGTCATGTAATCAATTAATCAATTCATTAATCAGTCAGTCTATTCTCATAAGTATCTGCTCACTGCTTTTTTCCGTTTCTTTACTTCATTGTTTTGGAAGAAAAGTACAAGTCAGGTTTTACATTATGCCACGAGGTCCAATTTTCAAAAATATATATTAACAATAGTAAGCATGAAAACAAACAGTTAAAGGGATGATGGAAACTCTAAAATCCTTGGGGCAGGCAAAAAGAGATTACAGATCTGTATTTTAGCAAGTGAATTGGTTTTAGCAGAAGTCAGCACTGGTGGAGTGGATAATGAAATCATCTTTCCATTAGAAGATGCCTTTCCTGAATACGGACTTTGTGATAGACGATTGGCCTTATTCATTCACACAGTGAAAGAAGGAGAGCCATGTTTCTCAAAATGCATGCATGTGTTCCTTGTTCTGTTTTGGACACAAAGGTCAATCACTGGTTTGATGTGTAGGTGTGACTAGGTGCATTCCCACATATTTTAGAAGAACACGTAATTCATAGTCCTTTCCACATAATTCCACCTAAACATTAGATTCCACTTCAACATTAGGAAGAACCTCCTGACAGTAACTAAAGAACCCTGGTGTCGCAGTGGTTAAATACCAGTACTGCAGCCACAAAGTTGTGAGTTTGATCCCAGGGCTCCAAAGTTGACTCAACTTTCCATCCTTTCGCAGAATGGTAAAATGAACACCCAGCTTGTTGGGGGCAATTAGCTTATGGATTGTAAACTGCTTGGGCCAGGAGTGCTCAGTGCACTGATAACTGATATACAAATGTAAATGTTATTGCTATTGCTAAGAGCTGTTCAACACTGGAATATACTACTTTGGAGTAACCAGAGGGTAGACGGCCATCTGTCAGGATTGTGCATTCCTACATGGCAGGGAATTGGACTGGATGGCCCTTGGGGTCTCTTCCAACTCTATGATTTTTCATTCTTTCACTCCCCTTTGATATTTTCAGGCTACAAACTGATATAGGCTAACTTGGGAGTAAGTCCCCATGCATTCATTGGGGTTTCTTTCTGGATAGACACAAATAGAATAACAATGGGCCCAAATAGGCAGGTCAAAATAAAGCTACTTGGGGTCACTTTGGAGGTATGCTGTTTAAATGATGTGTCCTAAGAGTTTAGAACTGAAGCATGGCTTTGGCGTGGCTTCCAGACTCTTATGGGGCCACTGTTAGTGTTTTAATGGAGTTATTCTGTCTCTTCTTATAGTATCATAAAACTTGCCTGGAGGCATTAAGTCCGCCATCTGTCAGTGTGAGAATCTACAGCTAAAGCACCGCACGATGCTAAAAGCCTTGGATGAGAGAGAGTCCACCCTTTCTGAGGTATTCTATTCAATGGTCAAGCACTTGTTGAACAGCTACTCTATTCCACTGTCAGACAGCTCTTATCATCAGTACTACTTTTTATCTAGCAGTGCTTAATTTCTCAGCTTTTCTAGCTTTTGTTGTATACATACTATGTTTTTGTACTTTCAACTTTCCAAACAAATAAAGAAAAAAAATAATACTGAAAATAGAGACTTCCATTCCATGAGAAGAAAGAGCATATTGCTGTTGAAAGTGAGAAGATCAATTCCCAGCAAGTGAGATGAATGCAATGCAAGGTGTTATGAGTGTCAATGTTCAGACACCTATTAAGGACCAATTCAAAACATCTCCAAAGTGAGAGAATGCAGTGTGTCATGCATTGTAAGCTTAAAGCAAAACAAGAATAGAGAAATGCTTGCTTCATTTAGATCCATCCATCTATCCATCCATCTAGCTATCTATCTATCTATAGCCTAAATCCAATTGATAGACCCAAGCAAGATAAACCTGTTGGATCAATGCAATTTGCCTATGTGTTGATTCAGTGGCTCTAATCTAGTTTGGAGTGTTGTTTGTTGTGTGATTTCAAGTCATTTCTGACTTATAGCAACTCTAGGGTGAACCTATCATAGGGTTTTCTTGGCAAGATTTGAGCAGAGTGAGTTTGCCTTTCCCTTCCTCTGAAGCTGAGAGCATATGACTTCTCCATAGTCACTCAGTGGATTTCCATGTCTGAATGGGGATTTGAACCCTGGTCCCAAGAGTTGTAGTCCAATGCTCAAACCATTCTGTTGGGGCTAGCAACTGGATTGGGCTGGGAATCACATTGTTCTTCCAGATATTGTTGGACTGCAACTCCCAGCATTGTTCACCATACGTCATGTTAGCTACAGCTGTTGCAGTTCCACAGCAGCTGGAGGGCCATAGATATTTTATCTTTTATTTCAGCCCAGGAGCACAGGATGTGTTCCTCTATCTTTCATTATGCTTTGGTTCTGACTTGCTCCTTAAACCTTCAACCTACTTCCAACTTATCATTTGACTCTACCTGTTGGCCTACACTAAGGCAGGAGGGAAGGCTGGGAGGGCGTTTTAAAGGCTCTTCAACCCACAGGTGCCCTGGGAGCTGCCTCTGCTGCTGGGCTGCTGTTGTTGCTGCAGGGTCTCCGCCACTGCTGCCAAGGTCCACCTACACTGTGATTCCTCATTTCTGGCTGCTGGATCATCCCATCCTTGTGCTTTAGCTGAGCCTTGACTGTCAGGCAATGCAATCTTAATCAGGTTATCCCCAGCCTTAAAATCTCAGACAAGATTTTAGTTTTAATGTCTAAACCAAGAGTGGAGCACATCTTATAACATCATATTTTAGGTTCAAAGTCCTACATAGAGTAATGAAGACTTGGGAGAAGCTTTTCAATGTTTTAGAAGGGGAGGCAACCTGCACTGAAACTGGGAAACCACAAAACAGTGCTCCAGAAGGCAGTGAGATGCCAAGAAAGCCAGATTTAGCCCAGAGCCTGAGATTCCCCAGCATTTTTCTACACAGTAACTGAGCTCCCTTGTTTACAGTGTGGCAGAAGAGCACTATGTACAGAAAGAAAAGAAACCCATTCAAAAGTTTCAACTGATGCCCACATTGGTTGTACTGCAAATAGCCAGGGCTTCTGGGATAGGAAGGAAGCTAAACAGCCTCTCAAAATGTGTGTGTGTTTGTGTGTATGTGCCTTGAAGTCACCTGCTAACATATAGTGATCTCATAAATTTCATAGGGTTTTCTTAGGAAAGGAATACTCAGAGGTGGTTTTGCCAGTCCCTTCCTCTGAAATATAGCCTACAGCACCTGGTTTTCATTGGCAGCCTCCCATCCACATACTAACTAGGGCTGACCCTGGTTAGTTTCTATGATCAGACAGAATCTGGTTCCTTTAGGGTATTTAGGCCAACCTGCAAAATCATCATGACTCCAGATATCTTCCACATGAGGAACCCTGCAAAGAATATCTCCCTTTCCGTAGCTGCCCTCACCTTTCTCAGAGAAAGTGCAGCCTAGCAGTTAGATGTGAGTGTGAAGGTTTTTAGTTCAGTCCCTCCTAAAAGAAAAAATAACTGCGGTCTTCCAGATGTTGCTGGACTCTAGCTCACATTAGTCATAGCCAGCACAACCAGCGATAGAAGTTGTAGTCCAAAATTATTTGAAAAGGCACAGCATCCAATCATTGTTGTTTACTGAGGCAAACCATTTCCCCCACACTCACACACACATAACTACTTGAGACTTTAAGAATGAGAAGGGAGGAAGATTCAAAACATCTCATATTTATTTGGTATTTGTCTAATTTTTGAAAATTTCCCCAGCACTTTCTATCACTTGGGGTTTACAGATGTTCTCATTTTCTACCATTTCTACTGTCTAGTAAGAGATCAGGTTTATGCAGTATCTCATGCCTTGATTCTGTGGAAAGAAAGGTAGACGTATAAGGCCTTGACTGACAACTTTCTTTGCTAAGATATAAGAGGTATGTGATACAGTTCTCTGGCAGGTCTGAGGTGCCTTCAAATATATGCTGGGAGTCACTTGATGAAAAGATACCCCACATTATAGATCTTGCATGCAGAAACAAGGTGTGCAAAATTACAGAGTGGATATTTTAAAATAAGAAATCCTTGCATGCACTCTGAGACAACTATATATTTGTATAATTTTTAATGAATTTTCTAATACAAGAGCAAGCCACTATCTCTCAACTTCAAGTCCTCATATAATACCAGCTGATAATACAGGCAACCATACTATGGGGCCATTCATGACTTCTTTTACACCACTGACAACCAGCATGGCGTAGAGGTTTGAGTGTTGAACTACAACTCTGAAGACCAGGGTTTGATTCCCTGCTTGGCCATGAACAAATCTTGCCAAGAAAACCCCATGATAGGTTCTTAGGGTCACCATAAGTTGGAAACTACCTGAAAGCACACAGTAACAATGCCAAAAGTATGAGCTAAGGAATGTTTTTAGACCAGTGTCTGCAATTTCAAAAGGGCTAGAGCAGCCTTTTCTAATAGTAATGCATCCCTTCCTGCTCCTGAATTACTTAACTAAATTCAGGGGCTGTACAGATTGGCAAGAAATGCTGGCATAGGGATGGAGTGGGGGTGTGGTGACCACATGCCACCCACCCCGACTCTGCCCTGTTGCCAGCGTCACAGTGACCACACGGTGGATGGCATCACCCCCCACCTTCTTCGGTGCAACATTTAGAGCAGGGGTAGGCAACCTTTTTGAGCCGGGGGCCAGGTTGCTGTCCCTCAGACAACTGGGGGGCCGAAGTCAATAAATAAATAATTAAATGATTGTAAAAAAATTTAAATATATAAATAAACCAGGACAAATGTAGGACAAAATTTTCTAATGGAGGACACTTTGTTTAAAAATGGAGGACATGTGAAAAAATTTGCTGATTTTTAAAAAAATGTTAATATAAATACATGTTTCTGAGGCTTCTATAGACAATTGCCCCTCAAAGGCCCCAGTGGCAATCGGCGGCAGGACCGGGCTGGGGCCGGTCCCAAGGCCTCGCCGGGCCGCATCTGGCCCGTGGGCCGCAGGTTGCCTACCCCTGATTTAGAGGTACTGTGCCAAAGAATCAGCAAAAAGCAGCCACCTCTGCAGCAAGGGTGGCTTTTCACTGATTTAAGAAACAGCAGCATTTTGCCAGCACTTTGGGGGGCAGCAAAGTGCAGGATTGGGCCTGTGGTATGAGGCTGCCGCAGACCTGATCCAGTGCTCCCAGGAACAGCATGGAACTGCTTTATCAGGGCAGTCTGTACAGCCCCTCAGTCAAGGAAGGTACCATCAGAAAACTAAGGGAAGCAGTTTGGGAACTTGCCTTCCTTCATTGTGGGCAAAAACTCACTCCCTCTTGTTGAAATGGCAGCCAGAAATTTGTTCTTTAAACAGAGAGTTAAAGGGAAGTGTGACATTAATAGCCAATGGACCATTCTAGTTGTAGCTTTTTAAAGATTCAAAATGTAGAGGGATGTACAGGGCAGAACAGTGGGGGGAAGGAAGGGCAAGACAGGTACCATTGCCATGAACATAACGTATGGACACAACATCATGGTCACATCTCTGAAGCAGAGTATCAGCCACACATTTCAACCAATTTTGAAATATTTTCAAATCATCTTTCTGTCCCTAGTACCAGAAAGGACTTGGGGTGCATTATCGAAATAATGCAGTTTGACACCACTTTAAATGCCATGGCTGCGTTCTACAGAATCCTGAAATTTGTAGTTTTCTGAAGCACCAGCACGCTTTGGCAAAGAAGGTTAAAGACCTTGTAAAATTATAAATTCCAGGATTCCACAGGATGGAGATATAGCACTTGAAGTGGCATCAAATTCCATTATTTCTACAGTGTAGATGCACCCTTGGTACCTTTCCCCTTTCCATCCTTCTCAGCCCACGGTGTAGTGGAGCCAGTGCTCACAGTGTTAAACACCAGGACTTCCTGACTGGCAGAAATAGTGTAATGAGTTGCTTGCCTCCTCCTCACTGCCTTCTGAATTTAGCTGCAATCTTCACAGTCACTTGTCTATGGAGAGGAGAGATGAATTATCCCAGCAGCCATGAAATGTGTTTGAATTATCCCTGTGGTAATCCAATGTGTTTTGGGGTGGCTTGGGCTTGAATGGTCAATTAGGTAAAATCCATTAGCTTCACAACAGACCTGCTCCTCACAAAGGGGAAACCTGCTAGAACCAATTCATTGAGATGGCTTTAGCAACAGAGCTGCCTCACTTTTTGGACTCCTTGGAAAATTTCATATCAGAATTGAACCTCCATTCCATTGCTTTCAAGCCATTAAAAGCAGAGGTAGCCAACTTGGGGGAGTCAGTCTAATTTTGTAATAGTGACAGGGAGAGGGAAAGGGGTTGGCAGAAATAGGGAGCAGGACTGGTGGAAAAGGAAAGTCAGAAAGGGAAAGCTTGACAGAGAGATGAAGAAAGTAGAAAGCACACTACCTATATTTTTTGCTCTTGACCTGATCATAGACTGCCTGCAACTCTGACCAACTTCTGCAGGAGGAATGCAGCCTTTGAGGAGGGATGTTCAGAGATGAGTAGTTCGTTTCTGCAGAATTGTTTGTATGACTGTTTTATCACCTCTCATATTTCCACTCACAGGGCAGGGCACAGAATCCACTTTCTGCTTCATAAGACTCTTGCAAGGTAGATAATAGTGAGAGACAACAAATAGTCATCCAATAAAGTTTTAAAACAGGGTGGGGATTTGGACATAAATTTAATCCAAGTCTGGCATGCTTGTGAACTATGGCAGCATATAGACTTCTTCTATGCAACCTTTTTTAAGAAGCTAGAAGGAACCAAAAGGAAAAAAAAATATTAGAGAGTTTTAAGGGCAGATTTTAACATAGCACCAAACTAGTATCCTCCCAAGCAGAACGGAAGCAAATAGGATTATAAATGTGATGACAATTGTCTCTTGCTTGTGTCCTCAAATGTGCTTATTCATCTGCTAGAGCTTCCTCTCCTTGGCTAAGCAGGATGTGTCTGGAGATGAATTCACTCTGCTTAATGAGGTGTCCAAGGTGATGTAATAGACTCCGACTCTTCTCTCCTTATCTCAGACACTGCCTCGGGCTTTCTGGATGCTTCCCAGTTCTTTTTCTAAACTGCATTTCCTACAGGCAAGGCCGTGCGCGTCTTCTACAACCACACCAGGACATGGAAACATTGGGATTGGGTACAGAATTCAGCATGAGGAGAATCCGTGCCTGTCCTTCCAGTTTTTTAAACAAACAGAAAAACCATGCAAGACTTTAGTCCTTACGGCCATGTTTGATGATAAGCTTGTAGTTTAGAACACTTGGGCTGAGAACCAGCATGGTGCTTACATAGTGATTGTGCTACATTACCCTTCTGCTGAATACTCACACTATGCAACCAATTGTGTGCCCATGGGCCTGCATCTTGTCCAATTGTGCAGCACAGAATACACACTGGTTGTTCTAGTTTAAAAACAACAACAGTGCACTGAAGGCACTGAGAAACAGTTACATACAATCCAAGAATGTGCTAGTTTATCATATCTCTTTTCCAGTTCCCAGCCAGCACACACCATATCCCCCCAAAAAAACACATTCATGTGGTCATTGGTCCATGCTGGCCTTAGGCAACATCTTTCCTTCTGCTTTTGCCCCTCAACAACCACAGTTAAAACTGAACGTGCCTCCTCCTCATCCCACCCACAAGTTTTGCATTTATTGCTATTCATACAGTCGGATTATAAAGGTCCTTCCTGGGCACCAGATCACTCCATGCATCTAAGGAAGCAGACCAAGTCTACAAAATCTTACGGTACAACTTATTTCACTCAGTTACTCTCAAATGTGCTACATGCTTCTTTTGTATATTAATATTGCAGACTAACATGACTATGTGTCTAAATTCTGCTTGCATGTCTCTTATACAGCCATGAACCAAATGTACCCATTGCACAGTGGCCAAAATCATACAGCTGCAACTGTAAAGGAGTGCCCACTTGCCAACAACACAATTCTGGCCTTGGTATTCCACTTGGTGAAAGAATGTACACATAGAGCTGATGAGATTAGAACTTCAGTTCCAAACAGATCCAGCATGTGTTTAGAGTGGAGAATAGACTCTGGGAACAAACAGATAGGCAAGGCTACCTCTGAGCATCCAGACCTTCAGCCTGTCCCCTGTTGGAAACAGCGTACAGTACTGGGCTGGATGAATACTTGGCCAAGTCAACCAATGAAATCATCTTCTTTTTCTGCAGGTATGCAGTACATTATAGAATCATAGAATCATAGAATCGTAGAGTTGGAAGAGACCGCAAGGGCCATCCAGTCCAACCCCCTGCCATCAAAGCATCCCTGACAGATGGCCATCCAGCCTCTGTTTAAAGACCTCCAAGGAAGGAGACTCTATCACCCTCCGAGGGAGTGCATTCCATTGTCGAACAGCCCTTACTGTCAGGAAGTTCCTCCTAATGTTCAGGTGGAATCTCTTTTCCTGTAGCTTGCATCCATTGTTCCAGGTCCTGTTCTCTGGAGCAGCAGAAAACAAGCTTGCTCCCTCTTCAACATGACATCCTTTCAAATATTTAAACAGGGCTATCATATCACCTCTTAACCTTCTTTTCTCCAGGCTAAACATCCCCAGCTCCCTAAGTCGTTCCTCATAGGGCATGGTTTCCAGACCCTTCACCATTTTAGTTACCCTCCTTTGGACACGCTCCAGTTTCTCAATGTCCTTTCTGAATTGTGGCACCCAGAACTGGACACAATATTCCAGGTGGGGCCTGACCAAAGCAGAATACAGTGGCACTATTACTTCTCTTGATCTAGACACTATACTTTTATTGATGCAGCCTAAAATTGCATTGGCCTTTTTAGCTGCCGCATCACACTGTTCACTCATGTTCAACTTGTGGTCTACTTGGACTCCTAGATCCCTTTCACACGTAGTTTCATTCAGCCAGGTGTCACCCATCCTATATCTGTGCATTTTATTTTTCCGCCCTAAGTGCAATACCTTACATTTCTCTGTGTTGAATTTCATTTTGTTAGCTTTGGCCCAGCTTTCTAGTCTATTCAGGTCATTTTGGATCTTGATCCTGTCCTCTGGGGTATTAGCTATTCCTCCTAATTTGGTGTCATCTGCAAATTTGATAAGTATGCTCCCAATTCTGTCATCCAGGTCATTGATAAAGATGTTGAATAGCACTGGGCCCAGGACAGAGCCCTGTGGGACCCCACTGGTCACTTCCCTCCAGGAGGAAAAAGAGCCATTGTTGAGCACCCTTTGGGTTCGGCCGGTCAACCAATTACAGATCCATTTAACAGTTCCTTTGTCTAGCCCACATTTTACAAGCTTGTTTGCAAGAATGTCATGGGGAACTTTGTCAAAGGCCTTACTGAAATCAAGATATACTATATCCACAGCATTCCCTTCATCTACCAAGCTGGTAATTTTATCAAAGAAAGAGATCAGGTTTGTCTGGCATGACTTGTTTCTCTGAAACCCATGTTGACTTTTTGTGATTATGGCATTGCCTTCTAGATGTTGTCCGGGAAAGCAGCCAAAGGGCTGATAAAGCAGCTAGTTTTCAAACAAACAATCCCCTCCCAGCACAGCAAAGTCAATGTAAGCTACACAGTCCTGGAGAGTTGCAGTAGCTTTGCAAAAAGGGTTTACCAGAAGAATTGTCAGACGGTCCGAGGTTCAGGGTAACAGATAGGCAGGTAGATAAAGCAGTCCAAGGTCAGGTTTCCGGGTAGTCAAGACAAGAAGCCAAGGAGCCAGAGACAGAGTCTTTCCTCTAAAAGAGTCAGATATCCACTGGCAAAGAACCACACATGCTCCAGGTGCTTAAGAAGGCAAGGAGCTGGCCTTCAGCTGTGCCTGATTACGAAGACGCTTCTGATAAAGTCTCCGAGATCTTCGAAGGCCCTCTCTTTCTGCTCGACGCTCATTGAAGGTAGGCACGCTGCCCAGATCCTCCTCCATGTCCACAGCCTCGGCACCAGGCAAACTTGACTGCTGAACCTCTGGAGGGGCCATAGACTCTGCTCCAGCAGAACTAGGGCCAGCCTCTGGCTCCTCCATTACAGGTTCAAGCCCCTGGGGCTCTGGCTCCTCCATTATAGGTTCAGATCCCAGAGGCTCTAGCTCATCCTCTGAGTCCTCCAAGCCATCTTCCAGGCTGGGCATGACATATGTTCACAGACTCTCTGTTTAATGATCTGCTCCAGAATCTTTCCTGGTATTGATGTCAGACTAACTGGATGATAATTGTTGGGATCCTCTTTTTTCCCCTTTTTGAAGATGGGGACAATGTTTGCCCTCCGCCAGTCTGCTGGGATCTCTCCTGTTTTCCAGGAGTATTCAAAGATTATTGCCAATGGCTCCGATATTACATTTGCCAGTTCTTTTAATACCCTTGGATGGAGTTCATCTGGTCCCGGAGACTTAAATTCATTTAGATTAACAAGGTGTTCCTCTACTATCTCTTTACTTATTCTGTGCTGAAATTCCCCTATTCTGTCCTCTGCTCCATTATCCTCAGGTTGAGCACCCTTTGCCTTTTCTGAGAAGACTGTGGCAAAGAAGGTATTGAGTAATTCTGCCTTTTCTCTGTCTTCTGTTAGCATTTTGCCATCTTCTCCACGCAGTGGCCCTACCGTTTCCTTCTTCTTCCTTTTGCTGCGGACATATCCAAAAAAGCTCTTTTTATTGTTCTTAACCTCTCTAGCAAGCCTGAGTTCATTCTGTGCTTTAGCTTTTCTGACTTTACCCCTACACATGCCTGCTATTTCTTTGAATTCCTTTTTTGTGATTTCCCCCTTTTTCCATTTCTTATACATGTTCCGTTTCAAACTCAGCTCAGTTGAAAGTTCCTTAGTCATCCATCCTTGTTTCTTGAGACACCTCCCGTTTTTCTTTCTCACTGGAACTGTTTGAAATTGTGCCTTCAGTATCTCCCTTTTGAGAAAGTCCCATCCGTCCAGAACTCCTTTATCTTTTAGTATTTCTGACCATGGAATCGCCCTCAATACTTCTCTAAGTTTACTGAAATCCGCTCTCCTAAAGTCTAGGATGCGTGTCTGACTATGCCTGGCTTCTCCTTTCCACTGTATTACAAACTCCAGGAGAACATGGTCACTTCCACCTAATGATCCCACCACTTGCACCCCATTAACCAAGTCATCCTTGTTGGTTAGGATCAGATCTAAAATAGCTGACCCTCTTGTTGCCTCTTCCACCTTTTGGACCATGAAATTGTCTTCCAGGCAAGTGAGGAATTTGCTAGGCCTTGAGGATTTTGCTGAGTTTGACTTCCAAAAAATATCAGGATAGTTGAAGTCGCCCATCACTACTACATCTCTCTTTTCTGACTGTGTGGTCATCTGTTCTAGAAAGATATCATTAAATTCCTCAGTCTGACTTGGGGGTCTGTAGTAGACTCCCACCGTAACATCCTTGTTGTTTCCCTCCCCTTTAATTTTTACCCAGATGCTCTCCACCTGGCTTCCAGGATTGATGTCCTGGATCTCTTCACTGTTGTAAATATCTCTGACATATAGTGCTATTCCTCCTCCTTTCTTGTTTGGCCTATTTCTCTTAAAAAGGTTATACCCCTCTATTTCCACATTCCAATCATGAGACTCATCCCACCAGGTTTCAGTGATGCCTATTATATCATATTTGCTTTGTTGTACTAGGAGTTCGAGTTCATCTTGCTTATTTCCCATGCTCTGTGCATTAGTGTAGAGACATCGCAGACCATGGGTCCCTTTTACTTGCTGCCTGTGCAAGTTTTTTTGCCTCCCATTGTTGGGTCCTTGCACTGTTTGCCTTGTTTCCTCTATGTCAGTTTGACTATTTTCGCCATCCCTTTCACCTTCCTTAATATTGTCTCCCTTCCCCTCAGAACTCAGTTTAAAGCTCTCCTGATCATGTTCTTGAGACTGTTGGCAAAAACATTTCTTCCAACTTGCGTGAGAGGCAACTCGTCTGTTGCAAGAAGTCCCTCCTCATGGAATCAGACACTCTCAACCTAGTGTTCCCTGGGTTTTTAGGCTATAGCTTCTGTTTGGTGCGGTTGATAGATATTGTAGTTTAAGATGCCTTAACAGAGCCAGGTTGGAGAAGGTTAAATTGTGTGTTAAGATGAATCCATGCCTTCTTGTTAGCCTTCTGATTGTGAAACAGGTCCTCTGCTGCTATGAACCTCCTTCCACCCAAGAATGATCAGGAATTTTGGGGGCTAACATTCCCAATCTTCTTTGTTTGGCTGCCCCTTCTTATGGGAGAATATGTTTGGAACAGAAGGGTAATCCTTCATTTGCCAAGTCCACCATATTTCTAATTGTCCAATATGGGATTTCACTCAGGGGTGGAGTGAGGATGAGCTTCAGATCATTGGTGAAAAGTGATCATTTTTGCACATGTCAAATCTGGGCAAAGCTTCTTTCCTAGGAAATGGTTAATGTTTTTTAAAAGAAAGCAACTGAGCAATCACACTCTTCTGAAAGTAAAATGGGAAGTAGGCAGGGTGCTTTCTGCTCTTCATTATAATGTGGGTCAGAATGACCCAGGTAGCAACCTAATACATCCAAAAGGAAAGGGAGGAGGGCTAGATATAGTGCCTAAATAATCTATTCCTTTGTGCTTCTCAATTACAGACAGGAATGCACATGCTCAGCTTCAGAAAGCAAAAGAATATTTCTTGGAGTTAAGATAGTAACTAGTGAGAGCTGGTGACTCCCATATCAGAGGAGTGGGAAATACTTTACTTTGAACATTGAAGGAGATATCTGATCAGCCCTGTCCCCAAATGCATTCAGCTCTTTGGGGAGTTTATTTAACATCTGCATTAAAACCCAGAATGGATTCACTGTCTCTTCAACATGGGACCCACCAGCTGGCACGAATAGCAACATTTAAATGAGAAGTGAAGACATAGACATTTGCAAGCCCTTTGGGGAGCTCCTGGCATTTTCATGGGATGTGTAGAGCATGCTTAGGACCAGTAAAGCCTAGACCTTCCAGAAACCCAGGTCCTTCAACTGCTCAACCTTCTGAGAATTCAGCATCTCTCATTTTACACCTCATGGATCTTTCAAGGACCTAACCAAATTAGAAGCTGCTGCTTTGTACCACAACTCAGTTAATCTTGATTCAAGCAACTTTCCCCTTCATGCAGGGCTGGATTAACCATGAAGTAAAATAAGCACATGCTTAAGTCATCAAGAGAAGGGAGACACCACAGAAGTTTTCCACTGCTGGAGTTATCATGGATTTTATTTACCATGGACTATATGGTGCAAAAGTGCAAATGATGCAAATCCCAAAATAAAACTATGCAAGGCAGGTTTACCTCTAATACATCTAGAAGCAAATGCAGTGTCTAAGATTAGCTTTAGGGATCTAGTCAAAGACTTTGCAGTTAGAAAACGTAGGAGAAAATTTTTCAAATATGAATAAAGTGGAAGTATACCAAAATAAACATTATTTTCCATCTTACTAAAGGTTACTAAAGGTTTTGTACTGTTTATTATTGTTTATATTTTGAATTAGGTACATATACAGGCACTAAAATCTTCTAAGTACTTAGGGTCTGTAAAGGTCTTAATCTCATGACATCCATATAACTGAGTGCTGGACCATCTTCATGCATCACATTATGTTCTACTGAACAAGAGCTACTTCAACCCATCTAGCCTGAGCTTGGGAAAGTTACATTTTTGGACTTGAACTGACAGTACCCCCGTCCTACCTGGTGTGACCACTGGCCATCATTTCCATCACTATCTACATATGGAGTATGACTTTCTGAAGGGGGGAGCATCTCCTGTGCATGGAGACTCTCTACTGCAATTCTCAGAAGTGATTTTCTGGCATTCTGAGTTGCATAGAGAGACTCCATAAATAATGAGGGGGTTCTCTTCCTGAGAAAATCATTCTCCACTTGAGAATGAGAGAAATACACAAGGAGGGATACTGAGCCCACATGCTGCACCTCCTTGTGTGTGTGTATGCATTGGCCTAAATTCCAGAACATCTCAGTGCAACTAATGTCTAGCATATATTTGCCATCATAGGGACTAGAAACATCCATTTTTAAATAAATTAAAGTTGTGATTCCCTCCAGCTCTCTCTCTCTCTCTCTCTTTCTTTTCCTACACATGTGCAATCTTGCTAGACTGCAAAGCCCTGCTCACATTCTCATACTTGGCATCATTTCCTGCATTTTAACATTTCCTGCATTTTAACACAGTTCAGGAGCTGTATTTATCCAAGAGCTGAAGAAATGCCTGCCTTCGGCAGCTAATCCTGCTCATAGTTAACTATGCTAGATTTTTTTTTTCCAGAAAAGGCTCTTGATCTCTTGAATAAATACACTCAAACTACTTTGTATCTGTTAAATATTTAGAAGTCAGGGGATATTGTTGATAAAAAGAGTACCATCCACTTTGAGGCATCAGGCACCAGAAATAAAAGTGCACATAAAAATTGCAGTCTTTGCCTCGCCCCCTGCCTCCAAATTAAGAAGACACTATTATTTCAAAAATGTTATCTTTGTTCTTGTGAGTGGAGACATTTGCTTCCTGGAGGGGGAAATATATATTTGAATGTAAACATTGTCTCAGATGATAACTGCATTGCCAGATACAGGAAACCTGACCTACATACTTAGAAGAGATATAAAACAGACATATAGTATCAAAATTCAATCGGAAGCATTTCAACTTTTCCCAAATCTTATTGCCAGCCATAATGTCTCCTCTTCTCCCCATCACCTCTGCCATAACCCCCTAACATTTTTACTTCATTGCAGAAAATAATGTATCATCTTTCAACATTTAATATGCAGTAGGGTGCATGACTGAGATTCATTTCCAAAATCAGAACAAGTCAGAATTCTTTCAGAAGGGTAACCTGGGCCTCACTCTGGTTCCTTGGATATGAATTCACAGACTGCGGATCAGTCCAATGCTCCCTGTAGGGATAACTGGCTTTCCTTCACTGGGCTCATTTACTGGCAGGTCCAGATCTATTATGAGAGTTTGTTCCTTCATTTCTTGTGCCTAGCTCCATCAAATTCAAGAGCTGAAAACCAATTTTGGTCAGAGTCACAGAAGCTTAGAGTTGCACTTCTGTGATTGTGAACAAGAATGGCATGCATTTGTCCCAGACTAAGAGCATGATGCTTCTGTTTGAAACCTAGGGATGCTGGGTGAGGTGAGGCAAAAAGTTGTCTATCTGGAAGGTTACAGAGGCTATCTAAAACCTCTAGTCTGAGTGCCTGGCTCTTTGCTTGAATGAGATATTACTTAGACCAGCGGTTCTCAACCTGTGTGTCGCAATCCCTTTGGGGGTTGAACAATCCTTTCACAGGGATCATCTAAGACCATTGGAAAACACATATTTATGAACACATATTTATAACTTTGTGTCAGTTATGAAGTAGCAACAAAAATAATTTTCTGGTTGGGGGTAACTGCAACATGAGGAACTGTATTAAAGGACCACAGCATTAGGAAGGTTGAGAACCACTGGCTTAGACCAAAGAACCAGGTCAAAACCAGCCTCATTATATGGGCAACTCTGGCCCTTCAGATGTTTTTGGTCTACAACACCCATCAGTCCTAGCCAGGATAGCCAACTATGAGGAATTGTGGGAGCTGCAGGGCAAAAACCTCTAGAAGCCTGCCCTTTGTCCAGCTCTGGTTCACTGGGTCCACACAAACAACTCTTGTTGAGGTGGTAGCAGCAATAACATCCTCTGGTTATCAACGGTGATGATACTGAAACACAGTGTATAACAGTTGGCTACTGTCCTGCTAAGCTGTAACAGCAGTGCAATATTTTGCTGAGTGGTGCCACTGAAAATCTCAGGTTCTCCATTATGCTAAAGGAATTCAGTGTCTGCTACCTTGCTCAGAAATAAAATAAGCAGAATGCAGTAACACAGATTGGATCTCAGGATTAACAACTTCAGCACTGAGGCTTAGAGGTCACCATTCCAAAGGTCCCCTCTTTGTCTTCCAGTAGCTAGGCTTGTTCTGCTGAGCAAGGCTGCTAAACATTTTCAAAATCACACCACAAAACTCTCCTTGGAGAGACAGGTGGTATGGCACAACTCCTTGGTGTCAGTTTATATGATGCAGAGTGGGGTACAATTACATTTTGTTGGCAACCATCAGGATGGCTGATAAAGTGCTGTTAACGAGGCTCTCCATCGTTTCTTAATAACTTGCCAGCCCGTGGTTTGCTGTATTAACCCTCGTGACCTTCATTTCCATCTGAAACCTGCTGAGCCATTTTGCAAAATCTTACTGTAAACATCATTATACAGCCTGGATAGTCCTGAAGTCATTTTGCTGTAATGCGTGGGAGATGCATTCCATCCATTCCCTGATTTCATCAGACCCTTGACAGCATGCATCGATGATACTCAGACTGCACTGTGATTACGGCGGTGCATTATAATGGTGCTAAAGAGAGCTACACAGACCCTAATTTGGTGCCTGTGGTCAAGATATTCAAGACTACTGGAATGACTAACATCATCTGACTGGAAATTGGCAGCCTTGCCTTAATGCTGTGATGTGCCAGCACGCATTTCAGGAAGCATGAGTTTACGCCAAAGGCTTAGGAATTGCTGACATGCTTTCCCAGCCACAAATGTTAACACCTAGATGATCACACATATCATAAATTCAGGCTCAGATAAGTTACCCTATACTGAACATACCTCACTGATATCAGGAAAGCTTTGCAGAAGCTTAATCAGCTGATTGGTGTCAACAGATCCTGAAGGCTTGATCAGATCCAGGACTCTTGAGACACTCATGATGCTGCTGAACAATGATAACTGTTATCCCTGACCACTGGACATGCTGGATAGGGCTGACGAGAGCGTGGCAATGTCTGGAGTGCTACATGTTTCCACTTCTAGACTAGATTAATATAGTGGATTGTGAGAATGTCACATGCAGCCATATGGCAGACCCTTCAGATTGAAGCTGCCACACATGGCCATGGTGTGTGTGCATGTTTATGAATTTTGCAACACTGTGGATGGGTCCAACTGAGTACCAAAGAGCTACGTTGACCTTCTCCAGTGTAGTGCCCTCAGGACATGTTAATAATAATAATAATAATAATAATAATAATAATAATAGGTTGGATTAAAGATCCATCATCCTCATGAAATGAATGGTCATATTGGCTGGAAATAATGTGCCTAACACATCTGGAGGACACCAAGGTGGGGAAGGCTGTTTTATGCAATCAACCCAGCTTACATGATTATACAACAAACAAGGAACCCACCCAAGGTAACACTATCTGGATAAACCTATCTTGTGCAGATCTAAAACCTATCTAATGTGCTCTAGGTGTGAAAAATGGCACAAGAAATCTAGAATCTCAGAGTAGGATATACATTACATGTGCACAAAAGAAAATAACCTACTTTGGATACTCAACAATGACATATTCAAGAGCAGAAGCTCAGAACCATGATCTCTGGAAGGAAACCCAAGAAACCCAACTCCTTGCTATGCCATCAAGTGAAAGGCAAGGAAACTGAGACATCACAACATTCTGAATCCGGAATATAACTGCCAGCTTTGTTGAGCTAAATATAGTCTCTGTGATTATCCATGTTGCTTTCAACAGTATGACTTTTGCTTTCCCCTGTTTAAGATTAGTTCCCTGGATGAAAGGTGATTTGAAAACCCAACCAAACAGATTACTGACTCATCTGTTCAGAGCACTCAACACTTATCCTGATCCTACTCTTGAGTAGTTTGGATGTGTGAACTCTCTCCATTGATTTCTTCTGATGGCCCTAAAGCCCTTCATACTGCTTCCCAGCTTCAAGACCACTGATGCATAGCTAAGACAAGCACCTGAGCTCACTCTGCTAGATCCCAGACTCAATGCCAGGACGTTCTTGGTTCAAGCTATAGAGCCAATGAAATCTGGTACCCACAGTAAAAAAAAAAACTGGTACCCACAGTAAGAAAGCAGAAGAAGAATGCTTTTTTAAAAATATGTATGTTTTATAGTACTTACCACCAAATTCCCGATCACCATGACCAGCAGGAAGACCAGGAGACACAAAGGTTGTCCATCCACTCTCATACAGTCCCACATAGTTTCAATCCATTCTCCACAGAGAATGCGGAAGATGATGAGGAAGGAATGGAAGAAGTCCTTCATATGCCAGCGTGGCAGCTGACCTGTGGTGCTGATCTTGTTGACGTTCCTATAATACACTTCTCCAAACAGCTGCATTCCAACCACAGCAAAAATGAAGACAATGATGGCTAGAACGACAGTGAGGTTTCCCAGAGCACCCACAGAGTTCCCAATGATCTTGATGAGAGTATTTAATGTGGGCCAAGACTTGGCAAGCTTGAAGACCCTTAGCTGTAAGACAAGCCACAGGAACACAATTAAACACCTACAAAATCCTGGCACTGGGCAAAATCAAACTGAAAAGGTTTATTCAGAATCGTACTGAGTGAGAGAGTGATGTACCTGGTTTCTTAATACAGCCCAACTGAGGATGCTGTTAACTCCAGTTTCAGGCAGTAAATAATAATAATAATAATAATAATAATAATAAATTTTATTCATACCCCGCCCTTCCATGAGTATGATCAGGGCGGCTTACAAGACCCTACCAATTGTAGATAGGCACACCCAGCTATAGGAGGATAGGCTAGAGCAGAATCCCATTCTTTCCTAGCGCAAACTTTATTTTATTGTTTATTGCAGACATGCTGCTGCATTTCTCCAGACCAAGGTGACCAGTTGTCATAAACTCAAAGGAGGACAAGGCACAGCAAAATGTAGGACATTTCAAGAAAAATTGAGGACTTTGCAAAATAAAAACTAAAACCATTCATATAAATATAAATTCATGCTTCTTAGTCATGCTCAAAATGGAGAACATTATGGCATTATTCCTGGACAGAAGTCTAAAATGTAGGACATGTCCTGGAAATGGAGGACACCTGGTCACCATGCTCCAGCCTTCTTTCACCAACCTCTCAATGCTGATGCTGCTAAAAAGTCTTTCAATTTGACAGAGGATGAGGAAAAGTCATAACAGACTTTTTTAAAAGAAGTTTATTTGCTTTGGCAACTGAGGTATGCCTACATAAATTAAACAAAGAAACAAACCTCTAGCACTTTATTAATCTTTAAGATTTTTGCTGAATTGTGTTGCTCCCTGAAAAACTATGTAAGTACAATAAGACCAAATATAATTTTTAAGGCTGCTTATATTATTATTGCTATTTCTTTATGGAAAGAAACTTTATTTGATCTTTCATGTCCTGTATTTTTGATTTCTACTTGTCTTCATCTTTTTCCTGTTTAGTTTGAAGTTGGTAGCCTAGGTCAGGTTTATTTATATTTTATGCAAGGGTGTATTGCTTGATATTTTCTTAGCCATTTATTTATTGACACTATGGTTATCTGTTAATTGCCATTGTTCTTTTCATATGAAATGACTGAACAAACAGAAACGCGAGATATATATTTTTTTATGAAAGGTAATATTTTATGAAACATGGTATGAATCACTTTGCATACAAGCTTGTGGGAAAACTGCATAAAAATAAATAGACAAAGGTGATGTGATGATAGGAACCAAAAGAAATTTCATCAAGGATCTTCCATATTTCTCTTTTAAAGCTTAAGTGTCATGATAAATATGGTCAAATCTTCAATGGCACAATTTATGTGACTAGATCGTAGCACTTTGGCCCTGAAGTAAGGGCTCACAAGGCTTGATGTAAAATAATAGCATTTGGGGGGAAATAGTTCTGGCCCAGGCTTTTATCTGTCATATGCTTTTTCCTTGCAGAGGGGCATATTAATTATTAAAAGCCCCCAAGTTACAATTTAAAATATTATGGCTCAGATACAATGACTCTAGCTCCATGGTAATATTATGTTCCCTGTCTGCGGATGGTCTCAAGTTCAATCCTTGTAATCTCCAATTTGGGGTGCATCTACACTGTAGAAATAATGCAGTTTGACACCATTTTAAGTATGGTAACTCCATCCTACGGGATTCTGGGATTTACAAGGTCTTGAGCATTCTCTGCCAAAGAGTGCTGGTGACCCCAGAGTGATGCCATGCGACATGGCAGCAAATGCACCATGTGGCACAGTGGGACATGCAAGTGAATAGCTGCCCAGAGTCAGAACAGAGGGCTCTAAGGTAACAACAGAAAGGCAGAGCAGCTCCAGTGCCAGGATACTCCAGGCTGACCCTTAGACAAAAGCAAACTGCTTCAGCTTCTTCTAGCTAGTGAAGTCTCCCTCATTTTGTCATCTTAACCACACTCTGATGTTGATGGGCCATATGTGCCCTGGTTTAGTTGGAGGGCATCTTGTGTGTGTGTTGTGTGTCTTCAAGTTGTTTCTGACTTATGGCAACTCTAAAGTGAACCTATCATGGGGATTTCTTGGAAAGATTTGTTCAGAGGAGATTTGCCTTCCCCCCCCCCCCGAGGCTGAGAGTGTGTGATGTGCCTAAGGTCACACATTGGATTTCATGGCCATGCAGGAATTGAACTCTGATCTCCAGAGGTATAGTCCAACACTCAAACCACTATGTCTGATTAATTTTGATGCACTGGTGGTTTGATTTTGTTCCTTAAAGAAAGTGTTTAGAAGTGGTGTGGGCAAATTGTGGTTTGTCAGATGATGCTGGGCAACAGCTCCCATCAGCCCTAGCCAACCTGGCCAATGGTGAAGTATGCTGGCTGTTACAATCTAACAATATCCACAGAGCTACATGTTGCTCAGCCTTGACTTAGAAGATGGAAGAAAATGTGAGAAATTTCACACAAATACCAGGTAGCCCCAAATTGTCCTCTATATACCAGACACAGAGAAGGGGAGACCAAGCGGCACAAACTAACAAGGCCCCATAATCTTAATTAGATAGTTAACTCTCTACATTTTTCACCATACTCTGTCACTGATGACTCTAGAATATTTAAAACATGCAATCAATCAAATCAATATATCAATGCATATTTTTGGTGCTTTAAGGATAACATATTGGATATAGCCAAGCAAATTTTTCTGTGTGCATTTGTGTACACCTGCACATACACTCTCTCACACACACTCTTCCAAAGGTTCACATTTGTTGGATGCTTTTGCTCCATGGCAGCTTCTGCATTCCAGCACCATTTTCCCTCTTCTT
>NC_056527.1:8644505-8649337 GCF_019175285.1 Sceloporus undulatus | reverse complement strand
CCCCTCCCATAACATACCTCCTCAGCTCCCCTTTACCTTTTAAGTCCTATTTCTCAGACCTAGGAGAGGTTATCCTTTCATACTACAGAATGCCCTGGCCAGCACAGAATCATAAAGACAAGGGGATTCTGGGAGTTGTACTCCAAAAATCACTTGCCATACTCTGGTCCCTCCCTGTTCCATAAGGGAGCATTCAAAAAGCCCTATAGTTTGAAGTGGTACAGCCTGCTCTGCCATCAGAAGATTGTACTTCTTTTCTGCTGCAAAGTAAACCAAATCCAAAAACAACCGACTCCCATCAAGTGAATTATTTTTCTCTCCTGCTTATATGCGCTCCATGTCACAAAGAGTTCCCTTACCAGATTACCAATATTCAGCACATCCTCAAATTCTTTTGTCATCTTGTAATGGTCCATGGCCATGAAGAGAGTGTTCATCACGATGCAAAGGGTGATTGTCAGGTCGCTGAATGGATCCATGATGATATACTTGACTTTTTCCTTGATCAATAGCCACATCGGGCAGCAGTCCCAAATGAGGAACCTCACAGCAAAATGATTCCAGCAGGGAGGACACTTCTGTTGGGATTCCTCAAGCTCTAAGAAAGAATATAATAATAATAATAAAAGTTTATTTTTACCCCGCTTTTCCAATGTGATCAAAGTGGCATACAGAATATCAATAAAATACATTACAATCCATAAAACCAATACACAGGATTAAAAAGAACAATACTCAGCCAGCTGAGTGGGGGAATCCAAAAACATTACAAGAGTCATGCCAGGTGGAGGGCAAAAACCATATGATCAACAGTCATGGGGGGAAAGCTTGGGAAAAGAAGAAGGTCTTAAGATTCTTCTTTAAAAGATCCAAAGAAGTGGTGGAGCGGAGCTCATCAGGGAGATTGTTCCATATTCTTGGGGCCAAGATGGAGAAGGCCCGTTGTGAGGTCCTCGCATAACATGCATTTGGGACCTCCAGCAAATTTTTCCCTGCTGACCTGACTGTGCGGGGCGGATTATATGGGGAGAGGCAGTCCTCCAAGTACCCTGGGCCCAAGCCATTTAGGGCTTTATAGGTGATAACCAACACCTTTTATTGAGCCCGGAAGCAAACAGGCAGCCAATGAAGATCTTTCAAGATAGGTGTTATATGGTCTGACCTGGAACCTCCAGCGACCAATCTAGCTGCCATATTTTGCACTAATTGAAGCTTCCAGGTTTGGTACAAGGGTTGCCCCATGTAGAGCGCATTGCAGAAGTCCAATCGAGAGGTTACCAGAGCATGTACTACAGTTTCAATGTCCCTCCGGTCCAGATAGGGGCGCAGTTGGCGTATCAGCCAAAGCTGATAACAAGCGCTCCTGACCGTCGCATCCACCTGAGATGACAGGTGGAGCGACGAGTCCAGGAGCACACCCAAACTGCGAACTGAGTCCTTCAAGGGGAGCGTGACCCCATTCAGGACAGGGTGGCAAATCTCACTATCCGGACCCAGGGAACCTATCACCAGTACTTCCGTTTTCTCTGGATTCAGACTGAGTTTGTTTTCCCTCATCCAGCCCATTACCGACTCCAAGCAAGCATTTAGAGGAGAGATGCCATCCCTTGTCACTGCATCAGTCGGAGACACAGAGAAGCAGATCTGGGTGTCATCAGCATACTGATAACACCACACCCCATGTCTCCGGAGCAAAGCATACATGACATGCAGGTCAGTAGCTGCCAAAGGCAAATAAAAATGAAATCATCAATTCATTGCACCTTTAGTTATTTTTCATCAGAAGGAAGACTGTGTCTTCAGATGTGTTTCTGCACTTTGATCAGCTACTGCTGTTGTAGCAACTGTGGAATTACACAGTGGTGACCGATTGCTGGGTGATAATAATAATAACAACAACAATACATAGTTTCATATAAAAATAACCACCCTGTGCTTCTAGAAACACCTGGGAAGAAAAAACATTATATGAAAAATCAATTTATTCCCCATGGAAAACACAAATTTTCCACAGAAAGCCCCTCATGCATCCTCTTATTTCATGTTTTGTTGTTTTGTGCTCAAAACCAATGATTTTGAATATATACTTGTATCTATATCTATCTATATCTATATGTATCTAGATATAGATATAGATATATAGATATTTATTTTTTAAAACCTGGTACCTGGAAACTGGAGTTTGGTGTAAAAGGATGGAGTTTTGTACCAAAAACTATTATTCTCACATATGCATTTTTGTGCTGTTTCCCTGAAACTATCTGGAGTGGGCAAATAGCAGACAAGAAATGCACCAAAATATTTCTTTACCTGCTAGCAGGGAGAAAGCTAGGTAAATTATTTGTCTTCTCATGTGAAAGCAAAATACTCAGATATATGTCTTTATATATAAATGCCTTCACATTGCCTGTTGACTTATTGTAACCCCATGGAATATTCAGAAGTGGTTTTGCCAGCTCTTTCCTGTGAAATATAGCCTATAGCACCTGATATTCATAGGCAGCCCTCCATCCAAGTACTAACTCGATCTGATCCTACTTAAGTTTCCAAGAGCAAGTGGGATCTGGTGCTTTTAAAGTATTAGGCACCATGGTCAAATATTTACATTCCTAAAAATGGTAATGGGAATAAGCAAGAAAATCCCCATATAAGGGCATATGCTCTGGCCATTAGATCTGTTAGCCAAATCGGAAGGCAAAAAACAAGCTAGCCTTGGTCTAAATCAGGGGTTGGAATCATGTGGCCATCCAGATGTTGTTGAACTACATCTCCCAGCATTCCTCACTACTAGTATGTTGGCTTAGACTACCTAGGGTTGTGGAACAACCTCTGAGGGCATCACAATTTCCAGTCCTAGCCCAAACCCAATACCCTCCAAGTGTCCCAATTTTGTAGGAACAGTTGCAATTAAGCCTCTGCCATCCCTCTTTTTTTCAGCTACTTTTAAAATGGCCCAGTTTCTCTCTCCTCCGCTTCCCACTTTCTCCCTTTGTCCTCATATTACTTCCATGGCTGCAAGCTGAATTCAAAATGTGAAAATAGTTTACACCCCATTAACTTAGCAGAGGAGTAAGGAAAAGAGCGGGCAGAATGTTGCCCTTCACTATAGCATATGGCAAAAGTAAACTGCAGTGGCCTCATCTAGTTTGTGTGTTCATCCTTGCTTCTCACCTTTTTGTCATCTGAACCACAATCTGATGTTGCTTGGCCACACCTGACCCAGTTTTCATTTATGAAATCTTGGAGGGTATGAAATCCTATTCAATAGTTACAATTAGAGTATGTATGTACACACACACACACACACACACACCAATATAGGCTCAGTATAGATGGGCCTTTTAGCATATAAGGAATACGTGCTAGGGTTGCCTCTGGGCATCACTTACAGATGCTCCACAACCCTAGCACATATTCCGTACATCAAAATGGCAGCATCCTGTACAGATGGGCGCCGCCATTTTGATGCGATGGACGCTTAGCATCAGCACATTGCAGCACACTTGTGACATTGCGAGTGCGCCATTGGCGCACTCGGGCGTCACAAGTGTGCCAGGAAAAGAACCCACTTTTACGGGGGGGGGGGGTTTCTGTGTGAGGAAGCCGCACTGTTTGTCCGCTGCAGCTTTCTCACACAGCAAAACATGGCGCAGGCAGACCGCCCTTTTCAGGGGGTCTGTATCCCGCCATATATAAAAATAATAATAACTTTATTACAGCCATTTGGCCAGCACAATATATACCAATATATATATCCAAGTCCTTTCGAGGCAATCATTCTCTGAAGATGCCAGCCACAGATGGTGGCGAAATGTCAGGAAGAAACTCTTCTAGAACATGGCCACATAGCCTGAAAAACCCACAAAAAGCTATGTTCAGAGAATGTTTGCCACTGCCTTCCTCTGAGGTTGAGAGGATATGACTCACCCAGGGTCATCTAGTGGGCTTCATGGCTAAGCAGGGAATTGAACCCTGGCCTCCAGGCAGGAGCGGCCCAGAGAGACTCTTCCTTGCCGCCGGAGCGGCGTTTCTCCAGGAGGAGAATCTGTAATCTGTACTGTATTGTATTTTCATTTTGTTTTGTAAACCGCCGTGATCATAGGAACGGCGGTATATAAATAAAATTTCAATCAATTTCAATCAATAGTCCAGTGATCAAACACTATGCTGGCTCTCACTAGACTCACTGAAACAATTGCTAATTGGTTAGCCAGCACATGTGTAAATCCCACTCATTCCATGGGTCTATTTTAGGTCTGCCTAACAATAGGATTCAAGACTTTATTCCTGTGATGGGTTGTTTCAAGTAAAAGTAGAATCCAGATTTATCCAAATGACCTTGTTTCCTGCCGCTTGGCCAACTCTAACACCAGTGTAACATGGCAAATAACTGCATCAGCTATATGTCTCTTTCTTGCAAGCTTCCCTTTCTGAAACCCATGGCAATCATGACAGTCACGGTTAAAGGTGACCCATGCAGAAACATTTGGGCCACTGCCATCTTTTGCTTCTTCATGAAGCAACACAGAATTAAACATGGGCTGTCTTTTCTTTCCCCCTGACCCCCCATGTAAGTCTTTGAGCAGAGCAAGGTCAGCTTTGTTTACAGCGGATCATTACAGAGTTTGAAAAAGTAACATTTCTGAATTACAGCTTCCAGAATCTTCCAGCCAACATGACCAGTGACAGGAGGATTATGAGAGTTGTAGAGCAAAATATAATAATAATAATAATAATAATAATTATTATTATTATTATTATTATTATTATTTATTTGTATCCCGCCCCTCTGAGAACAATCGGGGCGGCTAACAAAGTTAAAAATACAAAAC
>NC_056527.1:8594073-8644495 GCF_019175285.1 Sceloporus undulatus | reverse complement strand
ATAATAATAATAATAATAATAATAATAATAATAATAATAATAATAATAATTAAAATAGTTATTTTTATTTTTACAAGTTCCCAATCATTTAGATATAATCCTGCAATGCAAAACCATTGGTATAAAACAGGAGCAGGATTTGTCATGCCCTTCAGATATTGAAGGCATACCTAGGATCTGTCAAGGAAAGATCTGATTAATCCTCTGCCATCCCACTTTTTCAGCTGCTTTTAAAATATCCCAGTTTCTCCCTCCTCCTCCCATTTCCTCCCTTAGCCCTTGGCTTGTTTCAATTGCTGCAAACTGAGTTGAAAAGGCAAAAGTAGTTTGCACTGTTTTAACTACAGCGGAGGGGAGGAGGTAGCAGAGATATGCTCTTTCCAACATGGTGTGTGTATGTGCCTTCAAGTCACCTATGGATTTATAGTGACTCCATGAATTTCATAGGATTTTCGCAGGCAAGGAATACTCAGGGGTGGTTCTGCAGTTTCTTCCTCTGCGTATGTGTATATCTGTGCCTTCAAGTCACCTGTCAACTTGTGGCAACCCATGAATTTAATAGGATTTACTTAGGAAAGGAATACTGAGAAGTAGACTTTTTTTGTTCTTCCTCATTAATAACGTTTGCCATCTTAACCACTTTCTGATGTTGCTTGGCCACACATGTCCCAGTTTTCTTCTGTGAAATGATGGACAGTATCCAAAGGTATTTTTGAAATCATTTCTAGATTTTATGAAGAAAAAACCCCCAATGTCTTCATTTTCTCCCCAGTGTCCTCATTTTCTAATTGCACTTTGTTTTTATGAGGGGTAAAATTCAGACACGTTATTCTCCCACTTGTCCTTTGAAATGGTACACTCCATTCTAACCGCCTCAACCTCCTGCACACATATATGCAACCTCAAATGTGAAATGTCAAGTTAAAGAAGAAATTTCAGCGCTTTTACCAGACTCCATTCTGTAGATATTTTATTGTTGCGAAGCTGCTTCTATTTATAAATATCCTGAATACTTAGAAACATTTGAATTGAAAGCATTATTCATCTATCAGATCACTTTAAACAAAAGAAACCTTGAGGAAGAATTCCATAGGCAAATCTTGTGCTGGAAAGAATGGAAGACAGAAACATAAACAGAAATAGGGGTTTTTTTTGGGGGGGGGGGGGGGGGGGGGCTATGAGGCCATGTCCTAGAAGAGTTTATTCTTGATGTTTCGCAAGCAGCTGTGGCATCTTCAGAGAATGCTGACATGGAAGAGAGTGGGGTATATATGGCAAGGCCTAGAGGGACTTCGTTTACTTAATGATCCATCGTCTGCTGGGAATCCCCCTCACCCTGGGTGGTTTTCATTTGAATTTACTGGGTCTTGATTTTGGTGTTATTCAGGACCAATAGCCAAACTTTGTTTACTTTAAGGGTTTCTTCTTTCCTGTTGAAATTGTCCGGGTGTTTATGGACTTCAATGGCTTCCCTGTGCATTCTGACCTGATAGTTGTTGGCATGGTCCAGACTTTCAGGGTTTTCAAATAACATTTTATGCCCAGGATGGTTTATAACATGTTCTCTACTGCTGATTTTTCTGGCTGATCCAGTCTACAGTGTCTCTTGTGTTCCTTGATTCATGTTTGACCACTGCATTTGATAATCCCTACATAGACTTGTCCACAGCTGCACTGCATGCTGTAAACTCCTGCGGCTGTGAGAGCGAGCCTCCTGTCCTTGGCTACCAGTCTTGAAAAACAGAAATATCAATATCCAACAAATGCAAATGAAATGAAACCCGGGGTGAGCAGGATTCCTAGCATACAATGGATCATTAAGTAAATGGAGTCCCTCGAAGCCTTGCCATTCAGCAACAGAACAATACACAGATTAACATGCCAATCACCTCCTCTCAACCAAGAGTATATATACCCCACTCTCTTCCATGCCAGCATTCTCTGAAGATGCCAGTCACAACTGCTGGTGAAATGTCAGTAATAAACTCCACAAAACTATGGATGCTGGCCATGAAAGCCTTCAACTTGCGGGTTGGACTGGACGGCCCTTGTGGTCACTTCCAAATCTATGATTCTATGACCTCACATAAACAGAAATAAAATCAATATTTAAATAGGGAAGAACTAAAGGAGAATATTCTGGCACATCTCTTCAAGCTGGCAACATGTGGAAGGCTGCAAATTTCCCACCTTTGATTCCTCCACATTGTGTCTTTCAGCAGACAGGTGCGGTGGGTGGCTGAGAACATGGCAACATGCCATTTAGATTACAACTCCCAGAGGCCCCTCGTGAAAAAGGGCAGCATGGGGAATTCTGTGATCTGTTGTTTGAAAATAAGTGTTGCCATGGCCTACCATCTTGCTACAGCTCTTTGGCTATTCTTTGAGAATGTCCTTCACCTTTCAACTTACCAAGACATGTCTTACCTTCCATGGCACTGGTGATGATACTGACAGCACTCACAGCTCGCTGCCTTTGAAAATGTTCCTCAGGCTGATCTACTGAAAGGCGCTGGGGTGACAAAAACTGTTTCTTGATGAGGTCTTCAGATGGAGATGTCTGCTTGAACAAACACATCCAATGAATAACACACACACACCTGATGACCTTAAATCAACCCTCCCTCAACCCGGCATCCTCCCTTTTGAATGCCTCTCCTGTTATCTGCAGCCAAGATGGCCACACATCTGGAAGGGAGGAGACTGGGAAAATATACCCTGAATCTGTGTTTTGCATAAGGAACTTGGTGTAAAACAAGATTTCAGGACTGTAGGTGTCACCAGTTATTTTTGTTGGTTGGTTTCATTAAAATCATAAGCAAAAGCATCAATTTCAACCCAGACAAATGGTGGGTAACATTCCTAGCAGTCTATTAATCAGACCTAGAGGTCCCAAGGGACAGTTCTATCACCCCTCTGTATAACAACGTGTTCAAGGAAACAGCAACAGGGCCAATCAAGGGCATTTTTTCTACTTTAGGCAAAGGACAATGTATTGGCCTCCTCTCAGGGACGTAGCCAGGATTTTGGGAAGGGGGGGGGTCCAGACTAAGTGCCACCATTATAATGGGGCTTGGGTGCGGCGGCGCGGCAGCACACACCATTCATTTTATCTAATGGAAGGGGGGTCTGGACCCCAAGAACCCCCCCTTGGCTACGTCCCTGCTCCTCTTCTCAATTAGATGTACAGAAACAGATTGGAGAAGTAAATGAAACTTATCCAATGCTGGCAATAGGAGGGAGTCCTTCACTAGACCTGAAGGCAGCAGTTTAGTTTGGGCAGTGACTAAAAAGATACAGCCCTTGAGATGTAGTCTAAGTGCTCTCGCACGGTGCGACACGGTTTGAAGGTGGCGTGTTCGTGACGCCATCATGTCAGCCCCCATGTAGATGGGGCGCTGCCATCTTGTACGTCCTCAGGACGTATTAGGCTTGGGGGCGTCAAGAAGTGGCACCCCTTTTTAAACCTAGGACATCCTGAGGACGTCCCTTATGGTGGTTTGTAATGCGCCTTTGTTTCTGTTAAGACAATTCCTGGTATGTTCTTTGGAAGCAGGGATGAAAGAAAAAGGCTGGAACCACAGATACCAAGATATTTTAGGTTAAGCGCCCTGGCTGAGGGGCATAGGCTGCCACTGCTGTCCCTCAGTATTTTCCACCTGAGGCAGCAGCCTTACTCTGCCTAATGGTAAGTTGGCCTTCTCTACCAAATCCAGACAGGTAAGAAAGATGCTAAGAAACTGGGAAGGAGGAAGAAGAATACACCCAAGAGTGGTGTTGGTGGATCACATCTATTTCTTCCTCAGTCTGGGCTGATTGCAAATGTTTCCCACTTGAATTGGCCCAATTCCATGGAGACAAATATATTGTGCTACAATTTACATGTAAATGAAGATCTATAGAGCTATCAAATACATCTGTCTTTTGAGAGTTGTGGTTTTAAAACTACTGCTATGGGAAGGTACGCTGCATTTTAAAAGCTTCTTTGGCAAAGTTTGCAACTTAGAGATGGTAGAACATTTCAGAGCTGGGAGTCACTTCAGGCCCAGCTCATAATGGCAATCAGCCAGGTAGTCTTCTCCCTAAGCCAAAGTACTCTTGAAGGGTAGAGGAGAGATTTTGTCATCATTTGAGGGCAGGGAACCGTCTGACTAAAAAAAATTGATGTACAGCGCTGTGTAAACTTACAGCGCTTTATAAATAAAGGTTAATAATAATAATAATAATTTGCTATTGGGGTGCTTGGCCAGTTCAAATCATTGGGAGAAGCAGGAAACTACAACTCCCATACACTCTAGCAGGACGAAGGACACTCCTGAGCATGTAGGGTAGCATCAAATGATGAGGATGAGGACAACACATGGCTCTAGTAGGGCCCTTTCCTTGGAGCAGTGACTGCTGGAGGCTTCCATGTGAATGCAGCAGTGAATCCACTCTGAGATATAGGGGCTCAACAGACCACCCCTAAGGGGCGGCTCTGTGCCACCCCTTTCCTTGCTGGATCAGGGCTGCAGCAACTGCATGCCATGGCCGCAATCTGACCTTTCCACAGTGCAAAAAGAAGCCACAAAAAGCAGCATCTTTTTGCACCATGGAAAGGGTGCTCTAGCCACTGCCACCACTGTCGCAGCTTTTCAGTGTTCCTTTGGCACAGCGCATTTAAACACAGCACCAATGGAGCATGTGATGCCCCACCATGTGGTTGAGTGTATGATGTGATGCCAGCATGAGGGTGGCATGAGGGTGGATGGCATGCGTACGCCACATCTCCACGCTGGCGTATAATGCCAGTCTGTACAGGCTCTATGTACAAATGATAGGAAACTATCCAAGGTGCTGAATGCTACCCCAAAATAGCTTTAGCACCTTGGATTACACCTTTAAATTTCAGACTGAAAGCCAGAGTGGGTTCAGTACTCCGCTAACATTGGAGCCCTCAGATACTAGTGCCCTCTCCTCAGTGCTACCCCTCATCTATTGGTGTTGCGGTTGCCAGCAGACATAAGAGATGGGACCCCTGACTCTTTAATGGTTATGTAGCCAGAGGGACTTCCAGAAAGGTTTGCCCCTTTTCTACACAACCATTAAAGGAGGTGTAGGCAAATATGGAGCACCCTTTCAGGGGCATGGGCAGCATTTTTGCTATAATATCCTTCTGGGCCATTTTATGCACTAGACAGGGCTTTGCTAACAGGAAATGAATAGAAGGCCCCCAGAGGGGCCAAAATGTGGCAGATTGCTCCTCATATCCCTTAGAGTGCATCGGGGAGCTTTTTTTTTTACTCCAGGAGGGTCACTGAAATGGCCCTGAGGGACTAAGGCACTATTTGCCCTCCCTTAAATTAAAGGGACATGGTCAAGTCCCTTCTTTTACCTGGCAACCCCAATGGGGGCAGAGAGTGCTGAGGCCAAGCCTCCGTTCATTTGCTTTTGGGATATGGAATTTACCATTAATGTATTAATAGTTGCTAGTGACTTTGGGTAAGTCACATGCTCTCAGCCTCAGAGGATGACAATAGAAAACCTCCTCTAAACAAATCTCACCAAGAAAACCCTGTGATAGGATCGCTGTAAGTCAAGAATGACTTGAAGGCACACAATACAGAGTTTTTAAAGAGTCGTTTTGGGAAAAGAATGGTTTTTTCTTCATTATTTGACTGGTTGCTTAACATATGGGTTCTTGCAATCATTTTTAAAAATGGACATATTATATAAGTTCAAGGAAGAATCTGAGATTTGAAAATCAATTCATGAAGGCATGAGGAACTCGTGTTACTTTTTAACACAACAAAGCAATAGAAAACATCTGCCTCCTCCATTACCTTCACTAATTCAAATCTGCCTCTTTTAATGTACCACTGAATTTCATACAAAGAACATTGGACCGTTTACATTTTTATGTACGCTGTGTACTTCTCAATGCAAATATGCTGGTAATCAAATAAAGTTGAATGAAAAAGCTCAGAAAAGGCCCATACTTTTTCTGAGAATTCTCTGAGAGAGCTCAAAAAAACCAAATTCATTATTAGCCGAGCCAGGTACTAAAGTCAAAGCTTCATCAACAATGATGCTTTAATTTGCCACGTAAATTGAGAAGCTTTTAAGGCATTAATAGTGGCTTAAGCAGACCACAATGTAAATGACAGACTGCATTAACACAAGCTCTTCTTTATGTATGATGAACTACTGGCTTCAGGTGGACAGAATTACACTGCAGTAAAATGAAATGAGTTAAAGATTTCCTATACTTTGGATCAAACACTGATCAGAATGGAGACTGCGGTCAAAACATCAGAAAAAGACTATGAATGAGAAGGGTAGACAAGAACTAGACAAATTCCTAAAGAGTAAAGATATACAACTAAGCACAAAAATTAGAATAATTGAATCCATTGTATTCCCCATCACCTTGTATGCATGTGAGATTTGGACAGTGAAGGAAGCAGATAAGAAGAAAATAAACTTATTTAAGATGTGCTGGAGGAGAGTGCTGAGAATACAGTGGATGGCCAAAAAGACAAAGAAATGGTTGTGAGTTCAGGCTTGACTCAGGCTTGTATTCTTTTGAGGGTACAAAAATGAGTACCCAGCTTGTTGGAGGCAATTAGCTTACAGTTGTAAACCGCTTAAGCATTGCTTAGTGAGGTATGAGGCAGAATAGAAATGAAGCTGCTATTGCTATTATATGGTTGCAGTCGTGGCTCCTCTCCCACAGTGCATGCTGAACATCTTCATCTGCCAGTTTTGGCAAGCCTGAGATCTTTGCTTTCCACTCTTGGTCTCTGTTAATTTTTTTTTTGAATGATGCAAAAATACCAACAGGTGTGACAAAGACAGGAACACATAAGGAATGGACAAATGTTGATTTCCTATAGAGGAGGAGGTTCCTGGCACATTAGGCATTCTTCCCAATGTTAACTAAGAACGGCTGACCTTCGTTCTAACTTGGTCATGGCTTAAAAGGAAGTGATTTCCACAATAAACAGGCTGAACAGCTTGGATGTAGGCACAGTGCCACCCAAACATATGTATATGTAGACAGGAAATATGAAGATCTACCACACTAGCTCTATCAGCAGGCAAGGAACAAAAGAAAAAGGACACAGAACAAGTCTACCATGACTTGTTCCAGGATTTTGTCAAAAAATGGTTCCCTGGTCTTTTTTTCTTTTCTTCATTTTTTGTATTTAAATTAAAAATCAGTCCATGTTGGTTCATCTTAACAAATTTCACATAATCAGAAAAATCATGTCTCTTTTAACAGAACCAACAAATGCTCTGAATTTAGAACACGTTTACAAGGGATGGGTCAAAGACGCTGGACACATGGGCAGGATACCATGGGCCAACTCCATGATATCCTACCTGCAGACCTGGTCTGTTCCCATTCCTGGCACCTAACTGGGCCAGTGTGGCTATAAGGGGGCACCACAGTCCATAAGGGCAAAACAAGGTGCCAGGCTTCACCATGTGGCCAAGTTCCCCCTTCTATCATAACAACCTGTGACTGGGGTCTTCACAGGTAAGTGGCTGCGTAACAGTAATAATAATAATAATAATAATAACAACAACAATAAGCAACTTTGTTTTGACCCCGCCACTCTGTCAAAAAGACAATTGTAGTGGTCTGGTCTACTGAATTTCTGGGAAACTCGGCTGCAAATATCTTGATTTTTTAGACCAGGAATAGGGAACTGTCTTTCAAAACTTTACAGTATTCAAAAATTTCTCAGGCTGGGAAGAAAATTGCAGAAATTACCCCTTGCTTCCCTCAAGAATGAAATTAACAAACCAAACCAAAAACAATTAACAATAACATCTCTATTGTAGAATGGAAGAAGTCACACATCGTTTGCAAGGAGGGAAAATATCCCTGGAAACTTTTGTCTGGCCTGACTTCTCTTTCCTTCAAGGCCTGAGATGCTCCTCTTCACCTAGAGATGGAAAATGGCTCTCACTAGAGCATGTACTGAAACAAAATACCTCTTCACTTCCATTGCTGGTAAAGCACATAAGATTATGCAGTGGCGCTGGTAGCATTGTTTTGCTTGAGGCAACAACAGTGTTAAGGCCGGCCCTGTGGAAATAGACACCAACTGGAAAATGTCTTTTTCTTACATTCTTGTGCAATTGCCCAATAGTTTGCTCTTTCCATTTGTATCTGAAGCAGATCTTGTTCTGACAATTTAACAGACTCACAGAACATACCCTCCAAAGCTTCCCTTACCAAAATGTTGTTTTCCATTACAAAATAAAAAAACAAACAAAAAACAAAACAAAAAACTAAGTCCTTAGTGTACCAATGCCCCATGAACTACTACAACAGATATGGCCCTGCCCCAGGACTCCCTAGCAGCTTTATTTTGAGAGATGTTGGGGGAATGCAAAATTCTTAACTCACAACCAGAGATTTCAAATGTTAATTTTGGGGACTACAACATGTAAGCTTGCCTCATGGCACACTGGCTAGGCGAATCTTAGACTTGTAGCCCTACAAAGTAAGCTTTCAAACTCTGCTTCCACTACACTACTGTTTCCTGGGAATCTTCAAAATGAGCCAAGATGTTTTCGTGGCATATAAATGATGTGTGAACTAAACAGCATAGACACATCCTTTAAAAATAAATCAGCACTAAACACCATTCATGGGTGAATTTAACACAACCGTTTAGCATGATTACTTGCATCTTTGTTCTAAAAGGGGATTTGCATCTATCAGGCCTCCAGGCTTGCAGCCAATTAGTTTTAGCTCATTTTGCATGGGCTTCCATTGATGAAATTCCAAACCTAGTCTGCAGAAGTGAGAGCATCCTTCCCTCTGCATCACCAAAGTGAGCATCTGTTGCTTAGCACCTCGGTGAGATTTCCTAGACAACCACAGAGGTGCCAAGAGTGCTTCCCACCGGCTGCCCATTGCAGTTAATTTTCAAGAGACATTTGAAGATTTTTTAAAAAGAAGGCTGGAAGGTAGCATCAGAGGAGAAGTCCGTGTGATGGTTTCAGGACCCAAAATGGACAGTCTATGATGCAAAGAATAGTAGGAAGATCCCTGTTAGCTACCATGGGATTCAGACCAATTTACTTCTTTGTTAAAGCTGAGTGTTCTCATCTCCTGCTGACTGAAGTGGGAGATGAATGAACAACTCGCGGGACAGAGGAACAACAGGATTAAATGAGCAAAATGAAGAACTCTTGTTGCCATCGCTAGGTGTTTTTTGGATATGGGGCACAGACCACACTAATGAATAAGGAAATTAAAGGCAGCTCATAAGAAACACATGAGCGAGAGTGGCATAGTGGTTTGAGTGTTGGACTGTGACGCAAGAGTCCACGGTTTGATTCCTAGCTCAGCAACAACATCCACTGGGTGACCTTGGGGGAGCCACATGCTCTCAGCCTCAGGGGAGGGCAATGGCAAACTGTCTCTGAAAAACTCTTGCCAAGAAAACCCCATGATAGGGTCACCATAAAGCAGAAATGACTTGAAGACACACAACAACAAGAAACGAACTTCACAAGAAAATATGTATGGTTCTAGAACAGGGTCATAGAGCATGTGGTTTTCCAGATGGTGTTGATTCGCAGCTGCCATCAACACTAAACAGCACAGGTTGTGGTGATAAATTGTGAGAGATGCAGTCCAATAATTCCAATATATGTGGTAGGCATAGGGGGAACCTGTGATAGGGGACAGCCATATTGGCTGGGAGATCCTGGACATGTAATCCTAAAAAAGTAATCTTTTAAAAGCTCTGCTCCTACCTGTAACCCATTTAAGCATAACCGGTAGTATGTTGCAATATCTATGCCGAAATCCAACTGCTAGTCCCAACTATGGTAAATATATTGACTCAATAGGAACTGACCAATTCAGCATTTAAGTATGTTCCATTGATTCAGTAGGTCTACTCTAATTGTCTTTCACAATTATATTTAACATCCCAAGGGATCTTGTAGCATCTCTGAGACAAACCGAGAGCGAAAAAAGCTTGTATTTAGAAAAAAAAAGTTTAGATTTAGGTCTCACACTCCAGGCAGATGCAGTGTTTTAATCTTTAAATCAGCAGTGATGTTGGATGGAGGCAGAGTTCGAACACTTCTATTTTGCTGCACCTCAAAATAAGTTTAAGTACATTTACAAAGGGTTTATTTTAGTTTC
Source organism: Sceloporus undulatus (assembly GCF_019175285.1). Classification (NCBI taxonomy): domain Eukaryota; kingdom Metazoa; phylum Chordata; class Lepidosauria; order Squamata; family Phrynosomatidae; genus Sceloporus; species Sceloporus undulatus. The sequence continues at coordinate 8,634,336 of NC_056527.1, read as the reverse complement.
AATCTTGGGGGAAATGATTCACAGTCTACTTCTTTCATAACACAGCAATAGGTTCCCTTCTCGTGTGAACATTACTAAATCATAATGAAGCCAACGTTGAGATTTTTCTGCACATCATTTGATTATTTCCATGGGGTTAAAATACAGCAATTTGGGGGAAACGTATACATACATATGTAGCTTATGAGAATACTAGTACCCATGTGAGCATAGTAGCTTCATGTCTACTTTTATCTTGTGTACTCTCTAAGGGCTTTTCTTTCACAATAACATAACAACCATTTTCCCACTGTCACCTCCACCTTTTCAAAAATCACAATGAACAAAGGAACTGTGAAATTGTGCTAGACCAGGGAATTTCCTCTGAACACCTAACTGACAGGAGCTGAAGTACAAACAGGAGCTCAGAGCTGGACCCAGAGAAACCAGTCTTGGCAGGGGAAGGAATGGCACCAGGTGTTGGCCAGCAGGTAAGAGAGATAGCAGTGAAGCATAGCTACTTTCTGTGCATTGCTCTATATCTCTCCTGCCCCCAGGAAAGTGTCCTACAGCCATTAAAAGGTCAGAGAGAGAGAGAATATATATAGAGATAGGGAAGTGACTTTGCAGTGAGCCCTGCCTCTTGTACCCACCACAGTTTGCTATACAGAGAGGGAACAGAATGACAACCTTGCCTCTGTAACAATTTGCAATGGGAATGAGAGCTGAGTCCTCTCTGCTTGCTCACCTGCCTCTTACCCTCCTGATCTGGCAGGGACAGTTCCAATTTATCCTCTCTTTTCCCACTTTTTCAGCTGTTTTTAAAATGCCCCACTTTTGCTCTCCTACTGCCACTTCCCACCTCTGTCCTCAACTTACTTCAGTTGCTGCAAATTAAGTGCAAAGTGCAAAGGTAGTCCTCACTCCATTAATTCAGAAGAAGGAGAAGAAAAGCAGAATCTTGCCCTTCCCTATAAGCTCAGGCAAAAGCAAATTGCTGCAGCCTCTCCTAGCTTGTGTGTTTCTCCTCATTAATAACTTTTGCTGTCTTGACCACACTCTGATATTGCTTGATGTTGTGTCCTGGTTTTCATCTGTGGAATGTTGGAGGTTACGTTGTCCTCTGTTTCCATTACCATATTAGCAGACCCATCATTTCTCTCTCAGTTGGTCTCAAAAGAAGACCCCTTTGGATGTTAAATCTAATGTTAGACACAATTAAAATAGACTTATTGAATCCATGGAACTTACTTAAATGTTGAATTGCTCAGTTCCCATTCATTCAATGTAATTACCATAGTTGGGACTAGCAGTTGGATTTCGGTATAGATATTGCAACACACTGCAGTGACTGTAGTGGTCAAATAAGCTACAGGCAACAGCAGAGCTTTTTAAAAAGTTACTTTTTAGGATTACATGTCCAGAATCTCCCAGTCAATATTGCCGAATAACTCAGTGGGTTTCACAGCCAAGCTGGGAATCGAACCCTGGTCTCTAGAGTCACAGTCATAGTCCAACACTCAAATCACTACCCCACACTGGCTCTTGTGTTTCTCGTGGGCCATCTTTAATTTTTTTATTCATTATTGTGGTCTCTGTACCATATCCAAAAATACTTAGCCCCATTATAGTTTCAGGCAGGGGGCAAGATCCTGGAGAATTGCCCCTTGAGCCCTGTTCACAACAGGACATTTGCTGCTGTTGCTGTGTGCCTTCAAGTCACTTATGACTTTTGGCAATCCTAAGTTGAACCTATCATAGGGTTATCTTGGCACATTTCTTCAGAGGGGGCTTGCCATTGCCATCCTCTGAGGCTGAGAGAGTGTGACTTGTCCAAGATCACCCAGTGGGTTTATATGGCTGAGCCGGGATTCAAATCCTGATCTCCAGAGTTATAGTCCAGTGCTCAAACCACTACACCACATTGGCTCATAAAAGAGGACACGCACATGCATAAAACACACCTGTCTATTAGTTATGTCACTAACAGCTTCCCAACAACAATAATAATAATAATAATAATAAATTTTATTTATATACCACTTTTCCAAAATATCAAAACACAGAATTAAAACCAGTTACAAACACATCATAAAAATAGATAAAAACCAGTAACACAATATGCACTATACAAATTATGTTATAGAACTCTGTAGGTCATTCTGTACAGAACTAGACAGGGCTTTCCTAGTACATATAAGATAAGAGATAGGAAATTGGACCTTGGCTACAGCAGCTAAAGCATGGAAGACGACTCAACAGCAGGAGCAAAGCACAGGCTGGAATGCCAGGCAAGACAAGCAGAAAGTATACCTGGAGCAAATAATGCTGACATACTGGTGACTGAAACTTTGGGTAAAACATCACACCTGGGAGCATTTGAAAGTCTTACTCATAATTAATTCTCTACCTATTATTCTTGTCATGTTCATTGCTATTTTTAAGGGCCAGAGTTTTTCTTAAAGTAATAGGGATGTGTGGTGGGCATTTTTGAGGGTACTGGACCACCAGCCTCTGTAACTGTAGCAACACATTGTTTATGAATTCCTGTCAGTCATATACAACTTGTGAAACATAGAAGCAAGAGATGATGTCCCACCAAAGGCACCAACTTCCTTTGTTAGCTGTTTGCCAGTCCATCACTGTTATTCCAACCAGAGTTTGGAAATCTTTTTTTTTTTTGTACTACAATTCCCAGAATCCCAGGATTTGGGTAAGAGCATTTTTCTAAACTCCAGTGTTGCATGAAGAGCTTGTGGAAGCCAAATACATGGCTTGATGGGGGCCTCTGTCTGATTTGGTGGATAATAAAGGTCTGAATCCTGTTGGTGAGCCTGAACTAGAGGAGACACAATGAAGTAACTGCTGACTTGTGAATCAACACATATCTAAATCCAATTGATTCAGTGGGTCTACACTGTTTGGGACTAATCATTCGATTCAAGCCACAGAGAATCTGAATGGAGTGTAAAAATAAAAGCAAACCTACCGTGTCATCAGTTCCAGGTTTGTCTGTAACAACTGGTGGTAACAACACATCGGTTGGAGTCGTTGGGTCTGGGCTCCCTCCACCTCCAATCAATGAAACCACACCATTGCAATCCACCGAGCTGTTTCTCTTGCCATTGAGTGTGTAGTTTGGAGAGCTATGGCTTGCTTGGCTTTGCACACTCAGCCGCCTTCCACTCCTTGGAACCAGCAAGGACCCATGTTGGCTCTCACTCTCCCCAACAGTGCTAATGTCATCATCAGCAAAATCTGCTTCTGAGCCAATGTCCCTGCTACGCAACCGGAAGCTGAAGACACTTCCATGGCTGGCCTTGCGCTTCATTGAATTCTCCATTGAGCCAGAAGTAAAACCCAGGACAGTCTTGAAAGATACAAAGAGGTTGAGGAAAGAAAGTTGGGGGTGAGAGAGAAAGGAAGTAGATTTTACAAATGACTTACTAACTTTTAGGATTTACTCTACCATCACATTTGGCTATTACAATAATTATGGTTATTCTCTTTTGAACCCAACTTTTGCCTTGTGAGGCTGCTGCCACACTAGGCAGTTTAACACTGCTTAACTGTTATGACTCCATCCTATGGAATCCTGGGATTCGTAGTTTGTTGTGGCACTGGAGCTCTCTTATAGATACAGTAAGGGTAAATATCTCACAAAATTACAAATCCTGGCATACCATAGCATTGAGCTACAGCAGTTAAACCAGTGACAAACTGCATTAATTCTGTAGTGTAAATGCAGCTTCAACTTTAGACATATCATGAGAAGACATGACTCACAGAAAAGACAGCAACACTTGGGAGGGTAGAAGGCAGTAGGAAAATAGGAAGACTGCATTTCAGGTGGACAGATACAATCAAGAAAGTCATGGCCCTGAGTGTGCAAGACCTTAGCAGGGCTGGGGATAACATGGTGGCTTGTAGGTTTCTCATTCATAAATTTACCGTAAGTCAGAGTTGACATGATTGTAGTTAGTGGCAAGAAGAACAAGAAAAACATTGCCTTAATATTCAAAGATATAGCCATGTTAGTCTGTAGAATCAGTACGTAAAGAGATCTTGTAGCACCTTTGAGACTAACTGAAAAAAAGAAGTTAGCAGCATGAGCTTTTCTAGACTTCAGTCTACTTCCTCAAATGCATTTTAGACTGAAGTCTACAAAAACTCATGCTGCCAATTTCTTTCTTTCAGTTAGTCTCAAAGGTGCTACAAGATCTCTCTACATAACAATTGCCTTAATATGTTATTGATTCATCCTGCCTCAACCCATACCCCTAAATGAGGTGTATCACAGTTTTACCAGTACTGTACTAGGTAGTAGAGATCTCCCACAAGATCGCTTAGGAGGAAAGAGTGGCACTGAGGAACCTCTGGCTATCCCTCTGAAATTGTCACAAAGACACTGTACAAGGAGGCATAGTATACGTTCTTGCACAAACTCTTCAAATGTACTTAGGCTGGTGTAATGCCACTGAAAACTACCTAAAGCAGGGATTCCCAGCCTGGAGTGCCCACATCCCCAGGTGGTGTGAAATGTAATTTGGGGGGAGCGGGGGGGGGGGAAGATGCTTGTACTAATCTTTTTTTTTATGTTAATGAAAGCCAAACCCTAGGAATCACCTGAATCCACAGCCAGACCTGCAGAATGCAGTCAGCAAGGAAGTTTCACGTATTGACAAAATCATGACTGAGAAGCAGAAGCAAGGAAGTCATTTAATTTTATGTTCACAACTGGGATTAATTTTACTATTTACAATTTTTTCCCCTGAATAAATTAAAATCTAATTGCTCAACTGAGATTTGCATTTTATGCGCTGAGTTAAAAGCTTATTATTTAAAGTTCAATTTGTTAACCCGCAGTATTGTACGTAATTCAATTTGTGGTTCAAATTAGACTTCTTCATCTCTAAATATGATATTATTTTTGTAGGGGTGCAAACATTAATCAAACATTTCACAGGGGCATGGGGCATAGTTGGAAACCACAGGCCTAGAGCACTCTGGCCAGAAATGACAAAGGACAAGAGGCAAATGTTTCTAATTATTAATGGGCAAACAATCTGTTTTCTGTGAACTAGTAATTGAAGTTGACTTCTCTTGTTAGTATAATTAGGGGAGCAGGGGGTTGGAATTTATCTGCACAAAGACAACATTCACTTCACTCCTTTCAAAAGGCACTGAGCACCCTTTTGCAAAGAAGATGTATGGTAAGCCCAGCCCTTCCTGCCATGTTCTTTGTACATGACAAATGCATCAATGCAAGATGAAAAGGTAACTCACCCACTGAAGGAACAGATAAAGAAATGTGTTGCTTCACTCTGCGTTCATCCCAGCACTTTCTATTTAGCATGCCAAAATCGATTCAGACCACAGCAGCTCACTCTGCTGTTTTGGCATGAACAATCTTGTAATTAGCAAGGCAACACACTCAATTAAACAAGAAGAGGGAACTCTCTCTCTCTCTCTCTCAAACACACACACACACGCACACACACACACACACTGAAACCCAGAAAGAAACTACAAAACAGATCCATTCATTTGTCACCCCTACAAAATAATCATTCTGAGCATATAGTTGTTTATGTGACTTTTGTCATTTATAGATCACATTTGTGCCTCTCCTTTACAGACTTTTGATGTGCCAGCTCTGATTGGCACTAACAATTATGGGCACTGGGGTTCTACATAGACTGCCTTTGTTAAACTGACAGTTTTGGGAAGCTGTGGGTTAGCACTTCCAGGGAAAGGAGTGGGTAATGTGGAACAGGGGGATAACTGCAGCTCTTTGCTGTATTATTTTTCTGAAGCTGAATAAACATTCATGAATTTGTAGCAGTCTATCCTTCTCTTGTTTGTGTCACACCAGATTGCACAGGTTCATCCTGTGGGATTATGGACATGCAGTCCTTATACTGAGTGACAGGGGCACTCCAAGGCTGCAAGGTAAATGATTTTCTTTTCCATTCTCAAAATGTGAGATCTACCTCTGGAGGCCAAGGTCTGAACTATGGAGCTTCCCCATGCAAAGCAGATACTACACTACTAAGTAATAGATGGATGGGTGGTCCTCATAATGTGCACATGATAGATTTGTTGACATTGCCTTTAGGAAGAGTGGATGCAAAGCTTTGAATAAGGTAAGGATCATCACTCGTTTTTCTGTACAGGAGGGAATGAAAGGGAGGAAATAAATGAAATGGCTGCAGAAAATGTACTACACAAAAGAAAGTCCATGCATCTGTCTCATCAGAGGCAGCTGGTGTTATCTCATGTCAATGGGGGCAGTGAATGTACTCCGCATTTTATTCTGGATTTTGAAAGGGATATTTGGGAGATTGGGCTCAGCACTCTGGAAATATAGTCTGAAGTATGACTAAATCCCTGGTGCAGAAACCATCTGCTGTTTACTGTGCCTGTTGTAGATGGCTACAAACAGCTACAGTACAATCAATGGCTTCCCTACAGAAACCATCAGCTGCTACTGCCTGTGAATGTATGTACGGCTCCTCTTGTAGGGGGAGGTAACTCAACAAAAAGGAATGAAAATCATTAATAGAAGTACCCCTTTGTCTGCAGTCAGTTATCTGGATTAGACAATCGAATTTATATATTTCAGGAGTAACACAGAAATGTTCGTAGCATGAGTACACGCTAATAAATCCCTGATTTTTGTCACTGGAGACCATCCGTTTGCTCACTTCTCATCAACAAAACCACAGAGTTGGAAAGTGACCAGTGACTAGTATGAGACTAGTATGAATAAGAATTCAAAGATATAGCCATGTTAGTCTGCAGGATCAGTATGTAGAGAGATCTTATAGCACCTTTGAAGCTAACTGAAAGAAAAAAGTTGGCAGCATGAGCTTTCATAGACTAAAGTCTACTTGCTCAGATGCATGTGGGACAGAAGAGATGTATTTGAATTAGATATGTGCAGACCAAAAGTTCCAGAGGATTCAGAAAATGTAGACATTGGAGTGACTAGTTTCTAAATTAACTTATTCATCCAATCTAGGCTAGAGACCATTCTTCGTGCAGAAGGACAACTACGTTTGATGGAACTTGCAAATGAGTTTTTACTTCATTTTAGGCAAAGACTCACCATCCTTCGTTGGCCATCCTCTGATTCAGATTTTGGACCCTTTTGGTCTTCCCCGTCATCTTCTGCCCCTGAGGACTTTTTCTTCCTTCTTCTGCTCCTCCGTTCTTTGGAGTTTTTTGATGCCAAAGGTGACATTTCAAATGAGCTGAGTGACATTGAATCGATTCCTCGAGCTAATGCCTGGAAAAAAAGAAGGGAAATGAAGCAGAACTATGTTACTATTTTTAATGGTGTGCTTGATGGCCATGTGTCTAGAACTTCAATTATGCCAACTACCCTTGCTTATTCTCCTTTCATCCAAAGCTCTAAACAAATGGGTGATTCCTCCCCAGGCCAAACATGTGTAGAATTTCAAGAATGCCAAATGAATTACAATCTGCCAGGAAATTTACAGGGTGAAGTGGGGCGGCTGTCTCTGCATCCTTACTCATTTACATCCATCCATTCACTTTCTTTGCATTAATTTGCATTCTTTGAAGCAGCATTCTTCAAATAGACAACCTAGTATAACTGGGAGCTGAAATTTCCTGAAAGAAATTTTCCATTTCAAATTGGAAGGTGGAGATGGAGGTGCTTTATTTATTTATTTTTTACCAACATCACAAATTTTTAATTATGGCACCTTCCATTTCTGGTTGTGTTCCAGCATGGTGTAGTGGTTTGAGCACTGCACTATGAACCCGGAGTCTGACTTTGGAGACCAGGGTTCAAATTCCAGTTCGGCCATGAAAACTCACTATGTGACCTTGGGCTAGTCACATGCTCTCAGCCTCAGAGGATCTCAATGGTAGCCCCCCTCTGAAGAAACATCAGAGCCGGGATTCAAATTCCAGGTTCATAGTCCAATGCTCAAACCACTACACCATGCTGGAAACCACATTCTCTGACTAGCTTCTTCTAAATTCCAAAATATTTTGATTCCTCCCCTTTTCTCCAGCCCCTTCCTTTCCAACAATCTTGAGGGCCATGATAAGCTGATCTCTGGAGGGAGTGTGGACACAACTACTTTGTCCATCATACATGTGACTCTCCACATGTTAGTGGACTGCGAACTCACCTTAGCCTTAACCAGCAAGCTGGGGGTTGATGTGGTCTGCAGTCTAACAACATCTGAAGAGCCAATTGTTCACCATGCCTGTTCTAGCTACACAAGTTAAGAGCCCTTAACTTGTGGGGCTATGTCCTACACAGTGACTTCTTGCCCAGAAATAACTTCATGCCAATGTGTGTGTATGGAGCTTGGAGTAGACCCTTGTGTATGAAAACAGCACACACATTTGTTGAGGTTGCTTCACCAGTCACATCATCCCATAGTGTATATGCATCAGTGTACATGCACTGCCCATGCCTTTTCTTTCACGACTTATGTGTAGAAAACTCATACAAGTCAAGCTACCCTCAACATCCCACTCTATTGTCATGTGTTAATTGGTGGTGAGCATGAAGACAGCTTGTTCCACGTAGATAGTTGGCTTTTTATTATTATTATTATCATCGTCTTCAAAGATAGCCCCATGCTTAGGAGGAGGAGGAAATTAATGGCTTTTCATTCAATATTTGCAGCCCACACCATTAGTTCGAGTTAATTAGCATTCTTTTCAGATTTGCTTTATTGATCTTCCAACTTCAAACAGCTGTTAGCATCCCATTATTCAACAAGTGGAACAATAGTTGTGAGGGGCAGGGGGTCAGCTGTTTAAACACTGCCAGTGTTGCTCTTGTGCAAATAAAACAACTCATTGGCCATAAGCCAGGCACACCAGGGCAGAGATGTAATACAATAGCTCTGATTAGCATGAAAGAAGCTCCTTTCAAATGGAGTGGGATCCTTGGCCCATAATAACCATCACTGTCAATGGTTGGCTACCTCCAACCCCGGTATTAAAATCTCTTCACTGGCTGCCCATTAGCTTCCGGGCCCAATACAAAGTGTCGGTTATTACCTATAAAACCCTACATGGCTTGGGCCCGAGCTACTTGAAGGAGCACCTTCTCCCACATAATCCGCCCCGCACTCTCAGAACATCAGGGAAATTCTTATTAGAATGTCCGAGAGTGAAGTTGTCAACAACTCACAAGAAGTCATATACATCGACAGCACCTACTCTCTGGAATTATCTTCCTGATGAAATCTGAGCCTGCTCCACTTTGGATGCCTTTAAAAAGGCTCTGAAGACACATTTATTCTGACTGACTCTTTGTAGTCATTACTCTTGATAGACTTGCACATCATTGACTGAAAAGACTCTTGGCTGTATGTTTTTATGTATATTGAGATTTGTGGATTTTATATTTTTAATCTGTATGTACCTATATTCTTGTTGTACACCACTTTGATCATTGGAAAAGTGGTATATAAATAAATTATTATTATTATTATTATTATTATTATTATTATTATTATTATTATTATTATTATTTTGGACTGCATTCCCAGAATCCCCCAGTAAGCATGGCCATAACTATTTTGATTTGGGAATTCTGGGATCTGCAATCCAAACAGTAACATTTCCAAGTGCTGGCTAGCTCTCTGGAAGAGGCAAGTGTTTGACTATAGTCCAGATCCTATCTTCTGAAGGTACAAGTGTTCCAAGAACCAATGTACTCCCCTGTATTTGATTATATGCTGCAGCCCAGCTGGGATTATACCACTTCAGATTGCTGGTGGTCAATTGCCATCTCTTCCAGCTTGATTTGTCTCACAGTGTTGTTGCAAAGATTAACTGGGGGGAAAAGGGGGGGACCTTGTACCTCACACTGAGATCCTAGGAGGAAGGAGGAAAGTTTGAAATTTAATCAAGAAATGAAAATATGATCTCTTTGGTAGCAAAGTGGCATAGTCCAGAACTGCATGGCTTTAAGTCTGCTAGTTGGAGTATGATTCTGGAGAACCAGGTTCGAATCCCTGCTCAGCCATGGAAACCCATTTGGTGACCATGGGCAGCCACACTCTCTCAGCCTCAGAGGATGGCAATGCCAAACCTCCTTCTGAAGGAACTTGCAAAGAAAACCCTGTGATAGGACTGTCTTAGGGTCACCTTAAGGCACACAGCAACAACAATAAAACTTGATTGTAGATGCTGTACAGATTGATGTGAAAAATACCAATTAAAAGAAGTTTTCCTCTGCCCTAATAGGATCTTTTTTAAAAATCCATTTTAGCTAACAGGTTCCTTCTACATGTTCACCGCTGGGGGGTTTTCCTCCCATTTCCAGATTCTGCTTCAATATTATGATTATTTTCTTCTCTGCCCAATGCATGCCCTGAATTTGGCTTCAGATCCATTTCTAGCACCTCTTTGTGTTATCAGAGTTTTCCTGCAGTGATTCCTCCAGATAGCTGAGGCAGAGAGCATGCGGTCCAGGCATGTGGAGGAGAAAAGTCCATCTTATCTGTGTATTATATATGTGGGCTGTTGTTGTTTAAGCCCACAATTTGTGTTTATCACTCTGGATCCCTGGTCACAGCAGGTTCTGTCACTTTGTGGGATAAGATTTTGCTTGTCAAAAAAAATCTGTATCAGCAGAAATAGCACAGGCTGTTACTTCTGCTTTCCTGGGAAAGGCAGAGATTACACAGAAAGCACAACATGATGGTAGGGTACTTTGCCTCTGCCCCAATGTTTTGGGAAATTATCGGCATTGGTATGTGACCCTTGACCATGTAGATGATGGTTACCTAACATCTAAGAACCATGGACACAGAGTGGGGTAGGGTAGACCAACAACAAGGTACTTTATATCCTCCAACTGTTCTGAATTAGCAGGGACAGTCCTGATTTATCCTCGGTCATTTGATTTTTTTCAGCTGCTTTGACAATGTCCCAGTTTCTCTGTCCACCTTTCATTTAGAATCATAGAATTGTAGAATCGTAGAGTTGGAAGAGACCACAGTCCAACCCCCTGCCATGCAGGAAATCCCAGTCAAAGCATACCTGACAGATGGCCATCCAGCCTCTGTTTAAAGATCTCCAAAGAAGGAGACTCCACTACACTCCAAGGGAGTGTGTTCCACTGTTTTCCAGACCCTTCACCATTTTAGTCGCCCTCCTTTGGACACGCTCCAGTTTCTCAATGTCCTTTTTGAATTGTGGTGCCCAGAACGAGACACAATATTCCAGGTGGGGCCTGACCAAAGCAGAATAGAGTGGCACTATTACTTCTCTTGATCTAGACACTATACTTTTATTGATGCAGCCTAAAATTGCATTGGCCTTTTTAGCTGCCTCATCACACTGTTGACTCATGTTCAGCTTGTGGTTTACTGGACTCCCAGATCCCTTTCACACGTAGTTTCATTCAGCCAGGTGTCACCCATCCTATATCTGTGCATTTTATTTTTCCGCCCTAAGTGGAATACCTTACATTTCTCTGTGTTGAATTTCATTTTGCTAGCTTTGGCCCAGCTTTCTAGTCTATTCAGGTCATTTTGAATCTTGATCCTGTCCTCTGGAGTATTAGCTAGTCCTCCTAATTTGGTGTCATCTGTAAATTTGATAAGTATGCTTCCAATTCTGTCCTCCAGGTCATTGATAAAGATGTTGAATAGCACTGGGCCCAGGACAGAGCCCTGTGGGACCCCACTGGTCACTTTTCTCCAGGATGAAAAGGAGCCATTGTTGAGCACCCTTTGGGTTCGGCCGGTCAACCAATTACAGATCCATTTAACAGTTCCTTTGTCTAGCCCACATTTTACAAGCTTGTTTGCAAGAATGTCATGGGGAACTTTGTCAAAGGCCTTACTGAAATCAAGATATACTACATCCACAGCATTCCCTTCATCTAACAAGCTGGTAATTTTATCAAAGAAAGAGATCAGGTTTGTCTGGCATGACTTGTTTCTCTGAAACCCATGTTGACTTTTTGTGATTATGGCATGGCCTTCTAGATGTTCACAGACTCTCTGTTTAATGATCTGCTCCAGAATCTTTCCTGGTATTGAGGTAAGACCAACTGGATGATAATTGTTGGGATAATTTCCCTCCACTGTCCTCCACTTACTTTTACTTCTGCAAACTGAGTTTAAAATGCAAACGTTTTTGCATTTCATTAACTCAGGGGTTAGGAGTGTGGAGAAGAGGAAAGAAATCTTGCCCTTCGCAGTAAGTTCAGGCAAAATCAATGCTATTTGGCCACCCATGTCTCAGTTTTCTTATGCAAAATGTTGGAGGGTATTCACTTTCTGAGTGTGCTGGGATCCCAGAGAAAATACTCTGCACGGGAAAACATTTGGGGGAGGGTGTGTGTGTGCAAAAAAAACCCAACAATTTTTTGCACAGAATACCAGTTTCCTTTGGAAAATTCCTTGTATTCAATGCAAAAAGACTGGTTCCTGGACAAAAACCAGTTTTGGCTTAGAAAACTGGATTTCCCCACAAAAATCCACATTTTTCAACACAAAGTAATTTCTTCCTTCACACTTTGGGCCACTTGAATTTAGGGAGAATACTGTGGAGGATTTTTTTTTTCTTGCAGTCAAGAGAAAACTACTTTAATTATTTATCCTCACATGAGAGGATTAAGAAGTTGAGGTTTTCAACCTTAACTTGGAATTCAGTCACCACCACTTCAACAAACATGCTGTCTGGATGATGGGCATTGTAGTCTAACACATTAGTGGTTGGAGACATTTGCTGTTGTCACATCACTACGTTACCTGATTTAGAATGGGCTGATGTTCCAGTTTGCAATGGGTACCATGGTCCTCTCTTTTCTACTTTGCACATACGTTCAGGTATTCATAGCACCAGCTTGGTGTAATGATTTTTAGTGTTGGACTAGAAGCCTGGGACACTATCACACTAGGGCTAGGTTTATCACACTAGGACACAGTTTATCACACTAGGGCTAATTTCAGCATTAAAGAGAGATTAAAGCACATTTAAAGCATCCTGCAAATAAACTAAAAATGGCGAGTAATTGAGCAATTGGTTATCACACGCAATTGCACAAATAAAGTGATATCGGAAATGCATTGTCACTGAAATCCCAAAAGTAAAAAGATGCATGTTAATGCTTCTTTGTGATCACTTTAATGGCAGGTTTTCTGTGACATTGTGTGAAATCATTTTGTGTGATTACGTGATTTATCCGGGATATTTACGGGATAAATTCCCAATCTCCTAGGTTTCAAATCTTCATCCATCTGGGGAAAATCAATTGTGTGGCCCTAGGTAAGTCCTGCTCTTTGAGCCTCAGAGGAAGACAATGGCCCCCCTCCCCTGAATAAATCGTGCCAAGGAAATCCTGTGTTAGGTTTGCTTTAGGTTGCCATAATTTGGAAATGACTTGAAGGCATGTGGCAACAATTCATTGGACACACCATATACCAGTGTGTGTGTTTCTATCGATTTGTAGAAACTCATTTCCCTTTTGGAGGAAAGGAGGAAAGAATGATGCACTTCAGGCTACTCTGTATATGTATTTCAGCACAGAGAACCTGATTTCAATGTGCCATAATCTGCATGGTGACAGCAGAGATGCACATTTCTGCCCCACAAAGCCAACTCAGTCACTGACACAATTCATATGTTTCCCTTCCCCATGAGTTTTAGGGGCACACTGAGACCAGGATTTAAATCCTGGCTCAGCCATAGAATCCCACTCAACCATAGAATCAAGTCATATTCTCTCAACCTCAGAGGATCACAATGGCAAACCCCTCTGAAGAATCGTGCTAAGAAAACTCTAGGACAGGTTCATCTTAGGATTGTCATAAGTCAGAAATGACTTGAAGGCACACAACAACAACAACAATCTTCTACTACCTGAAAACCTGCTATGCAGAAGATAGCACAGATGTGTTCTCTGTTGTTCCAGAGAGCAGGACCCAGGACCCATGGATTGAAATGGAAGAGAAGCAGATTTTGGCTCCACATTAGGATAACTGACTTGGCAGTACAACAGTCTACCTTGAGAAGCAGTAGGCATTCCTTTCTGTCAGGGGTGTTGGAGCTGTAAAGATTTCCGCACTGGGCAGAGCACTGGTGCCCTTCAGTTCTAAAATTCAGTCATACTGTGAAGGTAATTCAAGTCCTCTTGTGATCCCAGCCCTTATATATAGCAAGGGGCTGTGAGTGCACAATTGCTTATAAAGATTGGTCATGTTCACTTGCAGAACAAAGATACTGAACTGGATTGGCAGGAAAAAGGGAAGAAGATAACACAAAAAGGCTGAGAAGCACTGGGTTACTACAAAAAAAAAAAAGGCCAACAATACAGATGTTACAAAAGATGTCTATCTCTGTTTTCCCCAGAGTGGGGAAAATCCTGCAGGCATCTAAGAAGACAAAGATCTGTCTGGATCAGCAAAAGATTTGCAACCGTGCCTTAAGACATCTTCAAAATACAGCCACAAAATAGAAATTTGTAGCACAGAAATGGGTTCTTTTAAGAGCTGATCCACATGATCAGAAAAATCACAATTCAGTGGTTGCTGAATATACTCAGCTCCTCCTTAACTGTACCTATGATTTGGGCTCTTCTTGCACTAGGATTATAACCAGAACTTTTGCAATCCAGCGCTAAAGGGGTAAGGAAAATGGTTGCAAAACAGCCAGATCATAAATGTAGATAGCTGGAAATGCTTAGAATATAACTGCATTAAATATTAATAAAATACAATTGAATTTTATAGGGCTTTTTGATTATCCCATGGATTATGTATTCATTGGCCAGAATACTGAAAAATGGGAGCGAGTTTACTTTTTCAATTCAAATATTGCTTGCAGGTTTTCTTTACATCCAAGTGAGGAACTGGGCTAGAAACTAAAACATACTTCATCAAATAAAAGCTGAACATTCCAGGTAAGAGCTGAGATTATCCTTAGGGAACAGGCTCCCTAAAGGTTTTGCACTCAGAGAACTTGAATATTGGGGCAAGGCTAGACTTCATTATCTGATATGCTTTTCTTTCTTTTCAATTAATTTTTAATATCATAATCAGGCACTGTTATCAATTACCCATGTATAATTACAAACCCAGTTCAAATAAGCTTAGCTGTAAGTAACAAGATATGGTTACAAAGTGTTGGTCCAAAATGATATATATTTCAATGGAGTTCTATGGCCAAAGTTCATTTCTGAAGCAAACATGATAAAATAATACCATGTCATTTCAAAATTATCCTCTATAATCTCTCCTCTTGCTTTACGGGTTCTACGGGTTCTCTGTTTTTAATATCAAGGCCAGCTTCCAAACTCTATCTAGCCATCTGCTGCTTTGCTATATGCAAGGGTTTTTTTTAAAAAGTAGCCACAAGAAAGCATTCAAATTTTTGAATTCTCTGTTCTACTCTGTAGTAGAGTTCATTGTAAAGTTAAGGGTGCCCTCCTCAAGCTCACAATGGTGGTCTTCTATGGTCTGTGAGTAATAATCTGTGGCAGTTAGATTGTGGCCACAATCTTTGTTTCCAACAATCTTCAGGAAACTGAGTTAGTCCAGGACACTGTGAAGGTGTGTCACCACCTACTTTTGGGATAGCAGACAATTTCTCCCCTAAATGCCTGGGAATGAGTCATGTCTGAGCATATCTGGAACTGTTAGAAACAAAAGTGATGACCATAAGTCAATTACCATTGCTAAGAGACATTCTTTAGGTTATGAAGTTTTTGCAAAGACCTAGGACAGCAATCTATAATGGATTTAGCTGGGACATTATTCTGTAACTGCCTGAGGATGCCACTCATGCCATACCTGGTTTAACTGGCATAGTTTTGCAAGCTTGGAACCATGCGACTTTGTGATTATGCAGCTCAGGTCTCGGGGGGGGGGGGGAATCAAAGGAAGCACAACAAACACTGGTTACATGAAGACCATTGACTAGAAAGTCATACCTCTTGCTCTTTCTTCAGTGCCTCCATGGCTTCACGAAACTTCCTCTCCTTTGCCTCCATTTCAGCAATGGTGGCTTGGTTCTGCTCTTCATATGCCATGGCCACCACAGCCAAGATCAAGTTGACCAGATAAAAGGAGCCCAAAAAGATGACCAGCATGAAAAACAACATGTAGATCTTGCCAGCAGATCTAAGGGTCTGGACAAACAAAATGACAAAGAGATATGTTTCACATTAAAAAAAAATACTAGATTTAACAGTGTTATCAGTGTGATGCATGGCAACCCTGGATCAATGCCTGCATCTTGTAGATACAGGCAACTAGTGGCTTCTATCTCACTGGCGGCAAACTTTAAAGGAGCTATCAAGGATGCTGAACTCTTATCTCCAAAATGAGTTCAGATCCTGGGTAGCTTAAAGTTCAGCCTCACTCAGAGTGGATCCATCACCCCACTGACATGGGATACTATCAGCTACCAATGGGTAAGCCCTATTAGCAGGATGGAGAAGATGCGGTCACTTAGCAACTTAAGGTATGCCATTTTTTCAGGGTTGTACAGTAGAGGTGGAAAGGCAGGCAAAAAGTCTTTCAGTTCTATGTAGCTCATTTTTCTGTTGCCTTACCGTCCTCATTACCACAGCAGCCATAGCCTTTTTCCTCTGTCTTCTGTTTAATGCCTGCACTGGCATAGTTACACTGATGCAATACACC
Organism: Sceloporus undulatus; assembly: GCF_019175285.1. Classification (NCBI taxonomy): domain Eukaryota; kingdom Metazoa; phylum Chordata; class Lepidosauria; order Squamata; family Phrynosomatidae; genus Sceloporus; species Sceloporus undulatus. Next base: position 8,617,699 of record NC_056527.1, on the reverse strand, counting down.
AACAGATTCTAGCCAAAAGCAGACACATTTATTTCCTGCTCTTACAATAGAACAGTGGATCATGTTTGTATGAGGATTTCCTACTGGAGTATCCCCCACCCCCCAAAAATGGGATAATATCTGAAAACTCTATATATAGAGAATAAATCCACAAGTTCACTTGATTTATATATTTGGTTGTTTGTTGTTAACTTATGATAATGGGGATGACAACTGGAACCTGTATAAAGGGCATTTGGATGATGCGCATTTTAGAGAGATTCCTTCCCCGTGATGCAGCACCAAATGCAGAGGATGAAATGTGAGGGGACTGATTGCAAAGCCCTTCCCCACTCAGTTGGCACCCTTAATCCTAGACTTCTGCCAACATGACTGGCTCTACTCATCTGATATACCACAGTCCTGTTACTCCATGTGAAAGAAGTGAGGCTTGAAACATTGGCTAGCATCTTCTTATTGAATTACAGTGATGTACACTGGATTTGTGCCATTGCAGCCACTTTTATAATGGTTATACAGGTCAGAATTCTCTTCTGAACCCAATGACTGAAATCCTCCCAAAGCTCACCTTGTAAGAAATGCAGTCCCCACTCCTAGTCATTGCTGTGTTGTCTGAGAGTAGGGAGTGCTTCCAGCTATTTTCTTGTCGCTGCACACTGAAGGGGTGTCATCTGAAAAGAACTCACAAGGACCTCTGGAAGTCTCTGCAGATGCTTGTCATGGTGTGTCCAGCTACAAGAAAATAGCTGGATATGTCCCTCCTCATTCCTATGCTATCTCACAAAAGGGAAATTATTGTGTTGGGAAGACAGATCTGTGCTTCTTACAAGGTGAGTTTTTGAGAGGTAGCATCAGGAAACATCGCTACAGAGATGTAGCTACGTGATATATGTACTTCCCCAAAATGCAGGAAATTGGCCATTATTTTTGGATGACACTGCTCATAATCTCCTAGTCAATGAGGCCTTGTGCTTTGCTGCCTTGGGGATTTTGGGAACTAACTATTCTAAATGTTAGAGGGAAACTATAATGGCAACCAACTCAGGACTCTTAAGTACAGTGGTACCTCAGGATACGAAATACCCAGGTTACGAAATTTCCGGGATACGAAAAAATCCCATAGGAAATAATTGTTCCGGGTTACGAATGTTTTTTCGGGTTACGAAAAATTTTTTGGTGCTTTTCGGCGCTATTTCACACGGAATCGCGGCTTTTCCCCATTAGCGCCTATGGCATTTCGGCTTACGAAGGCTTTTCGGGTTACGAAAGCGGCCGCGGAACGAATTAATTTCGTAACCCGAGGGAGCACTGTACACTGTTTCACCATTTTCCTCCTATAAAGTATAAACAGATTGTAAAGAGTTTCAGTTGAGATTAAATGAGTCATCTACCTGTTGGTAAAGGCGCTCCCAGTAATCCTGTGTCATGAGGCGAAACAAGGAGAGAAAGGCCCAGCCAAAAGTATCAAAGCTTGTGTAGCCATGGTCAGGATTTTCGCCTGCTCTGAGACACCGATACCCTTTTGGACAGGAACTGCAGAGAAACAAAACAAAACAAAACAAAATGAGGAAGAATGAAGGCTAGGACTGGCTACACTACTGGTCCTGAAATCACCAGCATCATTGGCAAATATTGAAAGAAGGCAGGCCTGACCCATAATGTCCTGCTGCCTAAAGCAAAGCATCAAAATGTGTGTTCAAAATGCTAGTGGCAAGCTTTTTTAAAAAAGTAATTTTTGTAGAGTACAGTTCCCAGAATGTCCCAGCCAGCAAAATCAACTGGAGATTCTGAGAATTATAAGCCAGAAAAGCAAAGTATACGGAAGATCTCCGGGCAAGGAAGCGGGAAGTGCGACGGCTAGAGTACCGTTGGCGGAAACACCTTCGCTTAGACGACAAGGCTCTCCTAGACCAACTGTTAGAGGACTACGGAGAGGCGATACGAGCAGCTAAGAACTCGTTCTATGGTGCTCGTGTCGCGTCCGCGGAGTCGCGTCCAGCAGAGTTGTTCAGGGTGGTTAGGTAGCTAACTCAGCTCCCTTCTGCCCCGAACCAGATCCTTGAACCTTCTAAGGCCTGCTGCGACCAATTTAATAACTTCTTCGCGGATAAAACCTCGGAAGTGTTCGGAAGACGACCTGCTCTCTCGATCCCTCATGGTTAGCAGCCCAGGGGGGACCGGCGGTAACTTTATTGTTATGCCGGATTATTAATACATCTTTGAGGGAAGGGCAATTTCCATCTGAATTAAAATTGGCCATTGTAAAACCTTTATTAAAAAAGCCCTCCCTCGACCCCCTGGTACATAACAATTATCGGCCAGTTTCGCTGCTACCATTTTTGGGGAAGGTGATCGAGAGGGCGGTTGCAATCCAGCTACAGGCGGTCTTGGATGAAACGGATTATCTGGACCCATTTCAAACTGGCTTCCGGGCTGGTTATGGGGTTGAGACGGCCATGGTCGCCTTGGTCGATGAGCTCCGTCTGAGCATCGACGGGGGAAGCGTGTCCCTGTTGGTGCTCTTGGACATCTCAGCGGCTTTCGATACCATAGACCATGGTATCCTTCTGGGGCGCCTGGCAGAGGTGGGAATCAGGGGCACTGCGCTCCAGTGGTTCCGGTCCTACCTCTCTGGGAGGTCCCAGATGGTGCAGCTGGGAGACGTGTGCTCTGATGAGAGGGCCCTTAAAACTGGGGTCCCTCAAGGAGCCATTCTGTCTCCCATGCTATTTAACATTTACATGAAACCGCTGGGAGAGATCATCCGGAGACATGGGGCGCGGGGTTATCAGTACGCTGATGTCACCCAAATAATTTTCTCTATGTCTCCAACTGATGCAGTGACTGAGGATGGAGTCTCTCCTCTCGTGGCGTGCCTGGAGTCAGTAATGGGCTGGATGAGGGAAAACCGACTCAAATTGAATCCAGAGAAAACAGAGGTACTTGTGATAGGTTCCCCTGGTCCAGGAATGGTGGTAGTTCCACCTGTCCTGAACGGGGTCACGCTCCCTGTGAAGGACTCTGTGCGCAGTCTGGGGGTGCTTCTTGACTCTTCGCTTCACCTGACTGCTCAGGTGAATGCGACGGTCAAGAACACCTGTTATCAGCTTCAGCTTATTCGCCAGCTGCGCCCATACCTGGCCCAGAGGGACCTTGAAACGGTAGTACACGCTCTGGTAACCTCGAGATTGGATTTCTGCAATGCACTCTACATGGGGCAACCCTTATACCAAACCCAGAAGCTACAAATGGTACAGAATATGGCAGCCAGGCTGGTCACTGGAACCTCCAGGGCCAGCCATATAACACCGGTGCTCAAAGATCTGCATTGGCTGCCTATTCGCTTCCGGGCGCAATATAAGGTGTTGGTGATGACCTATAAAGCCCTAAATGGCTTGGGCCCAGGATACCTGAAGGACCGCCTCTCCCCGTATATTCCGCCCCGCACCCTCAGAACATCTGGGCAGCAACTACTTAGGGTGCCAGGGGCTAGGTTGACCTCCACTGCGAGGAAGACTTTTTCCATCGCTGCCCCGGCCCTTTGGAACACGCTGCCCACAGAGCTCCGCTCGGCCACCTCCCTGGCCCAATTTAGAAAGGATCTGAAAACCTTTCTATTTCAGATTGCATTCCCCGACTAAAGTCCACTGGGCCTCCCTCCTCTTCTGTGGCAAAGAGGATTGGCTAACTGGGGTTTTATTCTGTCTCTGTGTATTGTTTTTAACCTTGTTGTAAATGCTGCTGTTTTATTGATTTTTGCTGTGAACCGCCCTGATCTTCGGAAGGGCGGTATAAAAATAAATTTTTTATTTATTATTATTTATTTAAAGTTGCCAAGCTCTGAAGCATTAATAATTCTTGCTGTATCATTCAAAACATCTGCCTCCACCTCTCCCCCAAATCTTGCTGCCTGAAGTTTGCTTTCCTTTGCGGCATGCTGCAAAAATACACACACACACACACACACACACACCAGAGAAAAGTACCAGTCTGAACACATCCAATCTTGTTTGAGTTTGGAAGCTATGCAACCTGAGGCCTGGTTAATATTTGGAATTAACCATCAAGGAATTCTAGAGATCCCCAGGTAAGAACCCTGGCTAAAACTCCGGGGAGCTGCTGTCAGTCAGATATGACAATACTGGGTTAGATGGTCCAATGGTTGGAGTCTGTATATATACATATACAGTAGTTTTGAATTGATTGTAACATTGGCTATATCTTTGATTCTCTACTACACCAGGAGATGTAGTGTAAAGTTCAACCCAAGTAGAACTGCAATACATCTCCCGTACCTTCCTTCTTCAGCTCCCCTCCACAGCCATTGAGTGACCAGTGGAGAGTGTGGGGTGGTAGGGAAGAATTTGGCTTATCACTTATAACCAGCAACTTAACAATGTCATTGTCCAGAAGCTCTGGCAGTCTAGGAGGAGGTCTGCAAGGTTTGGGAAGAGGAGGTCTGGGGGATAACCGTCATTCTGCATCTGGCTTTGGCAAGCATGGATGAGTGTAGCCGTCAAAAGACAAACGACAAAAAATGTTTTTTAAAGCTTCCCACCCATTCCCCCATCTAGGGCATTTACACCACTTTTGGAGAGGTATGCAGTCCACTGCAGGATTCATGGTACACCTCTATGGGACTCCATGATTCCTTGGACTACATCTGGAAAGACTTTGAAAGAAAGCTACAGACTTTGATTTAAGTCTTCATCATTCAAGTTTCTAGCAAGTTTCATTCTGGAAAGCATACAATTCTCAGGCGGAAGAATAAAGCTTGTCAAATGATCAACTTATCTATTTATCTACAAGATCTGGAAATGCCAGCATATTCCATTAGCATAAAACATCTTTCCAAAGGAACAGACACCACACAATTAAACACAACAAAAAACACATTTGATTGATAAAGGACAGTTAAGAGCATCAATCTACCCATCTATCCAGCCATCTGGCCCCTCCTCAATAACAGAGGCAAGCACATATATGGGACACTTAAAAGGTCTCTTTACCTAATCAAAAACAGAAATAGACATCCCTGATATTAACAGCTATGGGTAAACATGATGAGCCGAAAAAGCTTTGTATGGGAAGGAGCCAGGTAACTCAGGAGACCAGGGTTCAGTTCCTTGAATCCCACTGTGGGAGAAAGGCAGGATATAGATCTTGGAATAAAATAAAATAAAATAAATTCCCTGCTTGGCCATGAAACCCACTGAGTGACCTTGGTCAAGTCACATACTCTCAGCCTCAGGGGAAGGCAATGGCAAACTTCCTCTGAGTAAATCTTGCCAAGAAAACCCCATGATAGGTTTGTCTTAGGGTCACCATAAGGTGGAAATGACTTGAAGGCACACAGCAATGAGAAACCCATAGGAAGAGCAACCAGATTTATCAATCATCATAAGTCATACAGAAGAGTATTGTGGAAACTTCCCAGTGTTCAGCAGTGCACCTCTGAACAGACCAACAATGGAGAAGATCCATTGCCATGCTTGTGAACTTCTTAGAGGCACCTGGCAGAAACAGGATAATAAACTATACAAGCTTAGGGAAGTTTACTTTTTGGGGACTACAGTTCCCAGAAGCTCATGGGGTTTCTACGCTGGCTGATGGTTTCTGGAATTCATAATCCAAAACAGTAACTCCCCCAAACTCTGTATTAGCTGGGTTCCTGATGGTTCTCAAAGGTGAGGAAAGTGTGGACTACAGGCTGCATGTGGCTCCTGAATTGCCCTCAGACCCCCCAAGTCCACACACACACACACACACACACACACACACACACGTGATTATTCACTTAAAAACCATGCCCAAAGATACCCCTCAAACATGAAATGATATATGCAAAAATATGTAAAAATGCATTTCCACACCTCCCTGAATCCGTCCCCCAGAATTCCCAACCAATACATATGCTCAATACTTTCCAGCCACATACCAGTCAAAATGGCAACCAGAAGTGTTGTTATGTCACTTCTGATAACCATTTTGGCTGTAAACAGCCAAGCATGGATGCATCTGAGAGCACCAACACATGGCTGTACCCAAGGAGGGACGGGGAAAACTGACCCCAATACCTGCATAGTTGTCCACTCCTGATCTAGTAGAATGCTAACTGCTTTCCTTGACACTGCAGAAATAATGCAGTTTGAAACCTCCCAAACTGCCACAGTTGAATAATGCTGTGCTAATGCAACCTTATATAATTAAAAGAAAATGTGAAGGCTAAAATGTTAACTCTGGGCCAGCCAACCAACCAACTCTGCCATGTGATCCACCCTTCAGTCCACTCCTCAATAGGGTTTGGCTGGCAGGGAGATTCTGGGAGTTGCCATCCTAAAATCTAACTTCCCAAGCTCTGTCCCTGGGCACCAGAACATTTACAGTGTTAAAGATGATTGCACTAATACAAAATTATCTCTTTGGGATCAAACACAGAATCCTATAATGAGCTTTAGCAATCAAATATGAAATATTTTGCATACAAAAATGTTTAAAAATAGTGTCTAACAGGTACCTGGTTTTTTAAAATGTGCTTACAGGGATTTTCTAATGAAACACTCCAGCAGCAACCACAAGAATCGCACCCGTAAAGAGGTTTTAAAAATAGCTGTGAGATTTACAGGAGAACTTTCTACGGCCTTGTTCTCCATCTAAATTACTGGTATTTAGAGAGCGTGGCAAAACAATACACTGGCAAACCCCGCAAAGTACGATGCATCACCCTACTATAGAACATTAAAAAAATCACTTTGGCCTCTGTCTATAAATGAAAATTTGGGTCCGAGTAATTAAGGTTTCTATAGCAACTATCACTAGGATGTATTTGACAAAGGTGCTTTCCTGTGATGTCTTCTGCGTTGTCCCACTGCCTTAATTTCTTCCCTCGATGTTTGCCAAAGCAGCTTTGTTGATAATTTCAATACTTGCAAAAGGCCAATGTTTTTCAAACCTAGCAGAAGGTACTGTAAGATTGTCTTTTCAACCTCCTCCATCCACTAGTCCAGAGGCGAGGTTCCTAAACCTTTAACAAGTGGCAGGTTCTGGACCCTATATCAGTAGGGCAGTGAATCCACTCCAGGATTTAGACTGCATCTGCACTTCAGAAAGAATGCAGTTTGAATACCACTTTAACTGTCATGGCTCAGTGTTATGGAATTTTGGGAACTGTAGTTTTGCAAAATATTTAGCCTTCTCTGTCAGAGAGCTCTGCTGCCACAACAAACTACAACTCTCGGGATTCCACAACATTAGGCCAAGACAGTTAAAGTTGTTTCAAACTGCATTATTGCTGCAGTGCGAATGCATCCCAAGAGAAGAGCAACAGCATTAGCAAGTACAGTTTTGTACTGCTTATCAGTGAACTAGCACTCTTTAAGCAGTTTACAATGTGTAAGCCAATTGCCCCCAACAAGCTGGATACTCATTTTACTGAACTATGAAAGGATGGAAGGCCGACTGGACCCTGTAGCCCTGCCTGGGATCAGACTCACAAGCCTGAGGCTGTGAATGCCAACAATACCGGTATTTTACTACTGCACCACCAGGATACCAACTGGACCCTCTGTCTGTTCTAAAAATGGCCTCTTCTAACTTTGTAAGACCTTATAATAATGAGAGCACAGTTTTACAAATTCAGTGACCAAGTCACATCTCAGAAGTTGTTTCTTCATCATTAAATCCCCCGGAAATAGGGAGACATATGGTGCCAAACAACCAAGCCATGTTATTCCCCATCACTGTGTATGGATGTGAGAGCAGGACCATGAAAAAAGAAGATTAAAAATAAAATCAACTAATTTGAGATGTGCTGCTGGAGAACAGTGTTAGCTGCTGAAGATACTGTGGACAGCCAGAAAGACAAACAAATGGGTCCTTCAAGAGATCAAGCATGAATTCTCATTGAAAACATGATTAAACTTAGGCTGTTATACTATGGCCACATTAGAAAAGGCAATAATGCTAGGAAAGGTGGCAATCTAGATGGATAGACTCAATCAGAGAGGCCAGAGGCCTGGATTTACTGAATCTAAGTAAAGCAATGGAAGACTGTGGGTCTTGGAGATGTCTCATTGACAGGGTCACCATGAGTCAAGGCCAGTGTGAGGCCAGTTAACAACAACAACAACAACAACAACAGTGCCTTCTTCATGTTCTCCTGTCCACCTTTCAGGGATGCAAATCAGCATAAGGATTTGAAACGTTTTCACTTGGTTGGGCAAAATTACAAGCATTTTGTACACTTTTCAAAGCCCCCCCCCCATTTTGGTAAGTTTAATGAAAACCTCATTTGCACAAAACATTTTCTTTCTGTCTTTCTTTCTTTCTTTGCACAACCAAAATTTTCATGAAAAAAGTCACAGAAGCTGAAAAATTTCATGGTGGTTGGACAGTTTTCAATTAGATGTCTTGATGTGGCAGAACATTTTCCCTACAACCCTATGCTCATTCTGTCACATACTCTTTTCATGTGTACTTGCAGCCCCATAAAGCTACAATCATTAGGACTTATGTAAGTAATGACTAACAAGTCCCTGTCATTACAATGAATCTACTCTCTTTGGGCCCAATACTGGATTTATCCTATTTCCATAATCAGAAATTCTGTCTTTGCAGGCCTCCTGACACGTAAGCAGAAGAATTAAGTGTCTATGGCATGCCAAAGACCAAGCATGGCACGGTGATGGAGTGTGTCCCCACAATGCTTAACAGGCACAGATACACGGAAAAATGCATAAGAACTAACAAACATCTGAAGATGGCAGCTGTCAGTCTACTTTGTAACAATCCTATTTGGATCTCAATAATTAGATGTCATTGAAGCATGTTCCAAAGGACTTTAAAAACATGGCGCTCTTATTCCATCTCCAAAGGCAGAATGCTAGAATTAATCATCATTCAAGTTCTCCCTTGTATTTCTGATGCCTCACTTGTATTTCCATCTTCTTTCCTTTGTTTTTTTAAAAAGCACTAATCCATAACACCAAACACATTATCATGTTTCTAGTGGGAGAGAAAAAAAATTAATAAGATTGAGAAAGAACTGGTAATAAGACTCCAAAAGAATGTGGCTTTGAACAAGCAGGACACATCATCCTGTCTCCCCCACTGTTTGGAAAATTGTATTATCGTGCCTGGAAAGTTTCATCATTGTCGCTGCTTCTATTATTACTGACCCTCAGAAGGGGAGATTCCCATCTTCCTGCAGCTAAGACAGAACTGAACTAATAATGATGCATTAACGTATATACTTGACTATAAGTCGACCTCATATATATAAGTTGAGGGCAAGTTTTGGGGCCAAAATTATGGATTTTGATATGAACTGTGGATAAATCAAGGGTAAAATTTAGGCGCGTGTAATGAGGGATGTAAAGGACGAAGTAAAGGAAAACAATGCCAAAGAACTTACAAAATTCCAGCAGGCATAACTATTTGTGCTCATACTAAAGGCTGGACAGCTCAGAGAGTAGAAAGGGGTCAGTGCTTCCAGGGCAGATTAGACTTTTGCCTTTCACCATATATGTGTGTTTGTCTTAAAATACAGTGTACCTGTGTCATACGGGGCTTCCAGCATACGCTGGAAGCCGTGCCGGAAAGACTTCTCCCGCGCCCTGGAAGAAGCAATGGGGTGTGTGCCGTGGGAACGAGCCCCATTATTTCTAATGGGAGTTGAGTTTACGTATTTTTTCCCTTACACAGCGGGGTCCAGAACAGATCCCCCACGTAAGGGAAGGGCCAACTGTACAGTACTTATATTGACCCATGGATAAGTCGACTCAAGTTTTTTGGGTCAATTTTTTAATCTGAATTTCTAGACTTATACATGATCATATACAGTAGATCCAAACTAAATCAGCTGAACTACGGTTGAAATATTAGGAAATATTAGGAATTACTGAACTTGTAGAGGTTTACTTCTCAGTAAGCATGAATAAGATTCTGTAAGAGATACTGGAGAATTTTGTTTGGTCCACATTTTTAAATGGAGCTTGAGAAAGTTCCTTTTTAATACTACGGTTCCCAGAATCCCCTAGCCAGTATAACCACTGACTTTTCAAGCTTTGTTTTTGTTGTGTGTCTTCAAATCGTCTCCATCTTACAGATAGCCTAAGATGATCCTCAAGTTCCTTCCTCTGAGGCTGTGAGATTGTGACTTGCTGAAGGTCACTGAGTCAGTTTCCATGGCTGAATGGCAATTCAAATCCTGATCTCTAGCATTCTAGTAGAATGCTTCAACCACACCACCATGTTGGCTCACTGGTTTTAAAAGTAAATCAAGCGAATTCACATTTCCTCAATGAATATGCAGAATGCATTTGTCTTTCAGATTCTGTAGTTTTCTGAATTTTGTGATCCTGGCTCAAAAATTATGTACCAAAATGTGTAATAGGGAAAGGCATAAACTGGGAGAAGGTCCATGCAAAAATCTTGTTATTAGCTAAAGCTGCATTTAAATCATAAGTATGGACATTTTAAAATAAATGTGGGTCTTTGCATATTTTTAAAATGACAAAACAATTTGGAAATCAGACAGAACAGACATAGAAATGAATAAGTTCCAAAAAGACATAGACCAGATATTGACTGATTCATAGATCCCTAGGTTGTGTTGCCCATTTCTGCTGAAACCAATGTAACAATTTAGTTGCGACAACTCAGCTGGCGGCCCCTCACTTTCACGGGACCCTGTTTCAACTAACTGAGTCTGGATCTAACCCATCTGTGAAGGCAGGGTGATGGTTTTCACATGAACAGGAATATGTGACAGAATGGACATAGGGTTGTGGGGGAAATGTTCTACCATATCTCCCTTGCTCCACCATACTTCTTTTCCCCACCCATCCCCTCCTCAATAGAATAAAAAAAAAATTCAAAGATCCCTGAATTCTAGGTATCATGAAAGCAGTAGGAAAATATATCATATACATTAATTAATACAAAAAAGCTGTTCTACTGGTTCAAAAATGCCATTAACATCAGCAGTGCTACAACTATCAATGTGTAACCTGTGAATTCCTATGAATACAAGATCTGTTATGACAGTTTTACTAATACTTCTTCTTTCAGCTACCACTAAGCAATACTTACCCAGCATCTGAGCTGTTCCCACACAATAGCGGATCTGTAGTGCCCTCTTTAATGTAGTGGTTCACTGTAATTTAAAAAACAATGACACTATTGTCAGTTTCCAAAATTTTAGCAAAAGCTCTGAAAAAACACGCCAAGAAAATCCTATGACAAGGTCACCTTAGGATCACCATGAGTCAGAAATGACTTGGACACACACAACAATAATACTATATATACTTGACTATAAATCCATCTCATATATGTCAAGGGCAGGTTTTGGAGCCAAAACTATGGATTTTGATTTGACTCTCTAAATGCCTTTTTTTCTGGACAAAAATGGCATCCAGAAGTGACTTGATGTCATTTCCGGTGTGGGGGAAAACTAACCCCCGACACCTAACACTTATGTCCACCTCTGGTGTAGCCCAACACATCTGGAGGGCACCAGTTCAGAGAAAGACAGACTATATTCAGATCTCTGAACTTTACTTGGGGAAATAGGTACATGTGTGTGCACCTTCAAGTCCCCTGTCAACTTATGGCAACCTTGGGAATTTCATTGCGTTTTCTTATGGGATACTCAGAAGAGGTTTCCCTTTGACTTCCTCTAACTGTAGCCTCCAGCGCCTGGTATTCCTTGGTGATCCCCTTCGAAGCACTAACCACACCTGGACCTGCTTAGCTTCCAAGAGTAGATAGGATCTGGTGTCTTCAGAATATTTAGGCAGTCACTTTAAGGATCATAGTACACCTTCCAGAATCTACCGGCTGCCATCCTGGCTGGGGGATTCTGGAAGATCTGGTCCAAAAAGGACCATTCCCATCATGTGACACCAATTTAGAGACTAGCAGAATGAGAGAAATACTTCTTGCCCCTTTACTTCTCAGCCAGCTGGATTAAAGTGGGATGAGGAATTGAAGCCATAAGAAGCAAAATGCTGGGAAAACACTTTAGCCACTGGACGTACAAAACCTGCAATTGTCTTGGTTTGGCAGGTACAGTCCCAGTTAATCCTCTATCCTCCCATTTTGTCAGCTGCTTTTGAAACATCCCAGTTTCTTGTTCCTCTCTCCACTGTCCCTCTTTGTCCTCAGCTTACTTCAATTGCTGAAAACAAGCTCAAAGCGCAAAAATAGTTTGCACTCGCTTAACTCTCTACAGGGAGAAGAAAAGAGGAGAATGAGGAATCTTGTCCTTCCCAGTAGGCTCAGACAGAAGCAAACTGCTGCACCCTTTCTAGCTCTTGTGTTCTTCCTCGCTAATAATTGTTGCTTTCTTGACTTCACTCTGTTGTTCTTGGCCACACATGTCCACCTTTTCATGTGTGAAACGTTGCAGGGTACACTATTGCTAGAGCCATGAAAAGAGCTTGAGAGGAAATTTAGGACACTTTTGCAGCCCAAACTGCCTCCACCTTCATTGCGAGCCACAATCCAGGCTCTTAAAAAACACCATCTAATCCTTAGGTAATACAAAAGGACCCAAAGAGAACCTTATTTCCAGAGGAGTTGCATTATTTTAGAATCAATAAAGAGCAGCTATTTGCTCAAGTATTCTTCTTGTTGGCTTTTTTCTCTCCTCACCACACTGGAGAGATGCTGGGTGTGATGGTGCTGAGTGGAACTTAGCTGTCTTGGGATGTGACAAGGCGCCTATAAAGCAAAACAGCATGACCGCAGCAGGAAGGAATGCACAGTGAACAGCCTCGTGCCAGTTACAGGACAGATAAAAGATAAAAGGGCCATGCATGCTTTCCTCCCCTCCAAACCTGGAGCAGTTCCATTCAAGGGGAAATTGCTCTGGGATAACACAAATGCAGGGACTGTTATTTGGGGACATTATTTATATCTATCTGCCGAACAGGGACAAGGCGACATGCGCAGTGGAACGAGGTTATGCAGTCCTGCGGTGGTAAAGGGGAACTGAAGCACTTCAGCTTGCAAAAGGTGATGCCAGCCCAAATTTCCATGTTCTTTTATATTGAAATAAGAACAACAGCAATAACAACTTTCCCTGAAGGCAGAAAGCTAGCACAGAAGGATATAGATTTCACTGTTATCTCCCTAAGATTCCAGTTCTCAACTCACAAAATTTTAACAGGGAGAGCATAAAAACAGCAACTCCTCACCTGGCCACTGATTTTCCCCCTTAGGAAAACGTTCCCAAATCACCTTTTAAAAGGCAAAAGAGAGGCCATGATTTACCAGGAACCAGGGTGGGAGAGAGAGGATCCATAAAGTGGAAATATGTTCTTGTTTGCCTTCAAGTCATTTCTGACATGGCGCCCCTAAAGCTACTCTATCATGGATTTTCTTGGGCAAGAAATTTTCAGAGGGGGTTTGGCCCAAGGTTTCATGGCTGAGTGGGGAATCAAATCCTAGTCTCCAGAGTCACAGTCCAACATTCAAACGACTATGCCATGCATACAAGTACATTATCCCATAGTTGCAGGTCACGCTAGTCTCATTCTTAAGAAAATGCTCTTTGGCATCTGATTCTTAGGGAGATATTCTTTGGCTTTGGTTTGCTTCCCCATCTCCTTGGCCTTTGAAAAGCCTCCACCTTTCCCGACGGATTAGCAGGAACAGGTTTCCCAGAGATCTGAAAACATTCCTTCCCTCTGGCAGGTAACTCATCCTCCTCTCAAGCAGAGGTGCAGAATCTGCCAGTACAACTTTCCAGCCACATGAATAATTGGGTTCGAAAGCCAGCCTTTCGAATGACAAAGGAGCCTGAGTCACAGCAGCTTGAGTGCCTCGTGCTATGCAGAGACGATGCCAGAGAGGAAATCACGTAGGTGAGAGACCAGATGGCCTTTGAGCTGGCAAAGGAACACCCATTGCCAAGACGAGGAGGGTCGAAAATGTCAGTCAACTGGCAATGGAGTACATCCCATCATCAACTCTATGATTCTATGATTCACCAGGGTCATCCCTAACACCCTGTGAAAAGTCACCTCAGGCCGTGAAGTCCACAGAGAGGCAAAGGTACCATCCCCCCTCAATCCAGGAGGGCTGGTTCTGCTTTAGAAAGCAGCCACTATGAGCAGCTCTTCAGAATCGATCCTTTGAATGCTTGACTTTTAGGGTCCTCAGAGACAAGGCATTATGGGAGGGATGAGCTGGGATATCTAGTGGCGTCACTAGCTTTGGTGTCACCTGGTGCAAGGGGGCTGCTGGTGGGGCATGGTCTGCCACATCCACTCCCACTGCCTCACTCGCCAGTCCCCCCCAGTTGCCTGACCGTCCATCACCTGCACAGTGGCAGAAGTGGTTTCCCCTACCTCTTCTCCCTTCCCGCTGCCTCACTCACTCTATCATTTGCCACTCAGGATGGCTGAAGAGGAAGTCAAGCAACAGAGGAAGAGGAAGGGTGAACACTCACTCCTGTCACTGCTCCACTATCTGGCTTTCACCCTGTGAAGTTCACCCCTCCTACTCCTCTGTTGCTCATCTTCCTTCTCAGGGAGAGAGTCAAGCAGCAGAGAAGGGGCATGTTCCAGGCACAACAGCACTAACCCATACACACATCCCCCTGCAGCAGAAGGAAGGCCTGACCAGGTGTCACCCCTCATCTAAGAAGTCAGCCCTTTCACCAGGTGACACCAAAGCTACACTCCCCACACTCCCCCAATGATGCCAGTGGGTATATCATCTCTACATAACTTTTCCAAGCATTCATCTGCACTCCCTGCTTTCTGCAGCTATACCAGGGACCTCCAGTGAAGATGTACTCCTTTTGAAAGGGATTCCATAAGCATAGTTGGCCCTCAGCTTCTATGGATTCTGCATCCACGGATTCAACCAACTATGATTCAAAAATATTCACACAATTTAAAAAATTCAAAAAAAGAAGGAAAATGAAAAAAAATCAAAGCTTGAATTTGCCATTTTATATAAGCAATGACATTTTACTATACTATTGTATATAACGAGACATGAGTAGCCATGAACTTTGGTATCCATGGAAGGTCCTGGTACCAAATCTCAGTGGATACTGCCATCTTGACCACACTTTGAAGTTGCTCCATCACACATGTCCCAGTTTTCATCTGAGACATGTTGGATGGTATGCATTTGGTCAAATATGAAAGGGTCTTAACTCAGGAATAAAGCGTATACAGTGACACTACCACATTTACTGGGGATAGGGGTGAAGGAACCCTATGAATGTGGAAAAAATACAAATAAAAACACTATTCTTTTTGTGAAGTCGAAGGCTTTCATGGCTGGCATCCATAGTTTTTTGTGGATTTTTGGGCTATGTGCCATGTTCTAGAAGAGTTTATTCCTGACATTTCACCAGCATCTATGGCTGGCATCTTCAGAGTACAAAGAATTTCTCTGAAGATGCCAGCCACAGATGCTGGCGAAACATCAGGAAGAAGCTCTTCTAGAACATGGCCACATAGCCCGAAAAATCCACAAAAAACTATTCTTTTTACCTAAGAGAACATCTCTGTAGGAATCTCCAGGTCCTCCAGTGCAACTCTATCGTCAACATCTGCCAGACATTGATCACAGAATCATCCTAAAGGACCTACAAATGCCTAGAGAAGTGTTTCTAGGTTCTCCAGCACAACTCTATGGTTAAGAGTTGCGCTGGAGGACTTAGGGATTCCCAGAGAGAACATAGTCATCAAAACCGCAAATAATCAAATCCACAAAATTCAAAGTGGCAAATGTGGAAGGCCAACTGTACTTTGCCAGCAAAAGGTCACAGGTTCAATCCCTGGAATGTCCAAGCAGAGTTAGGGAAGATAATTCCTGTATAGTACTGTACTCAGGAAATGTGAGCCACTGTCAAACAATTTAAACAATACTGGGCTATATGGGCTAATGATCTGAATTGGTTTCATGTTCCAAGACATAACCATGGGCTTCTTTCTTGAGGGAAGATGAAATCTGTCAATTCAATTTGGTATCTCAATCAAAACAGAAACAATGACCATTTACATAGGAGGTTGAGAGGCTCGCTGCACAGAAAATAAGGCTGCATTTGCACCGCAGAAATAATGCAGTTTGGCAATGATTTAGCTGCCATGACACAATGCTATGGAATTATGGGATTTGTAGTTTTGTGAGACATTTAGCCTTTACCTGTCAGAGAGCTCTGGTGCAACAACAAATTACAAATGCCAGGATTCCATAGCATTGAACCATGGCAATTAAAGTGTTGTCAAACTGCATTATTTTTCCATGTATATGCAGCCTGTGCTATGTCTTATGGGTCATGCATCTAGTGTGAACCTCAAAAGAATTGTTCACTTTGAGGGACCCACATTTTTTTTAAAAAAACCAGCCACTGGGGGGGGGGGATAGGTTGTATGTTCCTGATGTGTGCATCTATTGTCTTTGTCTTCCCTCCTATGCAGACAGTGTATTTGCTTACCGCTATTTACATCTCATAAATCTAGGCTGAGTCATAACTCTTCAACTGCACTTTATTACTAAGTGTACCCTTAATATCTCCATCAAAACATATTTTTCAATGCCACGTTGGCAGGCCTGAAATCTTAAGCTTCTTTCCTAGAAACTGTAATGTCCACCCACACATTAAAAATAACCATATATAGTAGTGGTTACTTTTTTTCTGATGAGCACAATGCTCTTAAAATATTATCTATTTTATGAAAGGGCATGTACATGCGCAAGTGCATATTCTTCATCAATCCCAAGGTGCCTCAGGGTGTATACAAAGGATTGGTTGACTGACTGAGACCGAACATACTGTTACATCCCCCCCCCCCCCCCCGAATTTGCTGCATGGGACGACTCCCTCATCCCACCCAATGATAGGACCAGTCTGCTTGGGGAACCTACATTCTCTTACTCCTACATCACATCATTTCCCCTGTGTGTTTATCAATAACAAGCTGACTCTTATTTCCTAAGATAGGCATGTGCAATTGTCTGGCTGGAATCCTGTTGCTTAGTCCCAAGTAAAGTAGAAATGGAAATAATATTTCAGAAAATTTGAAAATTAAGATATATATATTTAAAAAATGTGTTTGTTAAGTATGCAGGAAGCCCTGGTCAGAAGTTTGGGGCTTATTCTGATAATGCTGGTTTCTGTGCTTAAAAATAACTGCACGTGAATTTTGCACAAAATAAATCCTATAGTGCAAATTCTTCCAAAACTGTGCAGTTTTTGAAAACTTTGTCAGAGCAGAAAGAAAACTGTTAAAACTGCTCATTGCTTCCTTTGAGAACTAATTTAGTGAATAATTACATCCTAAAATATAATACACTCATTGCATCAAGACATAGGTAAATGCAGCTGATTCAATGGCTTCACTAATTGGAACAAATAGGATTTAAGCCTGTGTGAAATTGTTCCTCTTGTGGAACTCTGCTTAACCACTCATGAACTGAATACATCTGATACACAACAGCCAAACAAAGTACAATTGTATGTAGAAGGGAACTTTTACAGGTGCCAACAAAATTCCAACTCATATATTTGAGCAATCTCCGGACGCTGTTTCAGTATAAAAAGTAGGTAGGAGTCTTGTAACACTTTAATGACTAATTCATTTATTTTAGCACAACTGTTCATGGATTGCAGCCCACATCCTTAGATGTGCTGAAGTAAATTTGTTAAACTTTAAATGCTGTAAGACTCTTTCTTCACGTATTTGTCTTTAAGTCATTTCTAACTTATGGCGATCCTAAGGAGGGTCTTTTTTTTGTGCAAGACTTGTTCAGAGGGGGTTTGTCATTCCCTTCCTCTGAGGCTAAGACAGTGCCCAAGATCACCTAGTAGTTTTCTCTGGTTGAGGAAAGGTTCAAATCTCAATCTTCCAAAGTCCTGGCCCAACATTCAAATCACTCCACCACACTGGCTCTGTTATGTATTTGAGCACTCATATTATAGGTTGATTGTCTCCATGCTTTTCCCCATGTAGGTCTCAGTTCCTGTTGTACCACATCATACTTTTTGGTTAAACTAAGTCATGCCAGTCAGAGTTACAGGTTTGTATTGACAAAGACACTTGGATGTGCTGGCCACACTGATACATCTGAATTGTGCAATATTGACTTCTCAAGGACAAAGCAGAATTCTAGCGCTTGCAGGGGGAGAAACTGAACAAACCATAGATCTCTTGGATTTAGGCTCTATACAGACCAGCACTTTGTGCCAGCCTGTGGGTGGAATCAGAGCTCAGCATTCGCATGCTGGATCCCTTGACCCCGCCCACAGGGCATCATGATGCTGCATGCCCTTCCAGATGGCATGCACCATCATGATGCCCCTCCAGTGCTGCATCCACATGATGCAGCACCAAAGGAGTGTCTTGAAGCCACACCGCCACAACTATGGTGCCCTTTAGAGGGCACAAAAAGGAGTGCTTTTTGCAGCTCTTTTTTGCGCTCTCTAGAGGCCAGATCGAGGCTGCAGCATGAGGTTGCTGTGGCCCCGATCTGGTCATGAAAGGGGTGGCTGCATGTCACCCGTTTGTACAACTTGTTTATTGTGACGCTGAAACAAGCAAAGATTAATAATCCATGTTGGTTTATTTCTGTCTTATTTGGGCAGAGAGACAGGCCAGATTGTTACATTCAGACATCATGACATGCTAGCCACAGTCAAAATTCTGGCTTGCCATTCCAGACAAACCTGCTACAAACTTAAACTGACCCAAATGTTCATGTTTTATTAAAAAAAAATAATTTCAGTGACAGGCAAACTCCCCCCCCCCCTTTTACAAAACAGTAAAGCAAACAATCATTTCCAAACTGAAAAATCACACCCAGTTTTTCAAACCTGACTGCAATCCTATTATGGATGTTTTCTTGTCCTGGGGATATCCCTTGGGTGAGTGTGAAAAGTCTGTTCCCTTTTGTATATTGGCAGCTGGTGACTTCCATGTTAGTGGAGCAGCAAATCTGTTCTTGGTTTTACTTTGAACTTTAAAGGACTTACTCGACTGCTGAGAACTACCACTCAAACAGGTTCAGCACCTTAGATAGTGCATGAATATCCAGAGTCTTTCAGCTGCTCAGAGTGTCTGCCTACCTTTACCCAGTTCTGTTGAGCTTACCTTTGCAGCTGCACCAGCAATACTGACAGGAGAAAAAAAAGCAAAACCTCTCTCCTAACTCTGTTGTGTGGCACCCTGGAGTGTTCATGGGAATGGGATAGACCAGGCCACTTTCCAGAGGACCCCAGAACCCCTGGGGTCCCTCTAAGAGGGCTGTACCACATGAACATTTGGGAGGAAGTTAAGCCAGCATGACACAGTGGTTTGAGCATTCGACTATGACTCTGGAGACCTGGGCTCCATTCCCACTTGGCCATGAAACCTACTGGGTGACCATGGGCAAGTCACATGCTCTCAACCTCAAGGGAAGGCAATGGCAAACATCTTCTGAACAAATCTTGCCAAGAAAACCCCATGTTAAGGTTGCCTTAGGATCACCGTAAGTCAGAAATTACTTGAAGGCATGCAACATGCAGTTGGATTCTCTGAATAGCTTGCGATCTCCAAAGCAAACTGGCTGTCCTGGATTCTAGCTGAGGCACCACTTCCTAATGAACAATGACAGGCTTTTACTTAATCTAGTCCTTGTTTTATCGAATTCAGCATCCCTAATCCTCGCTTTGTCTGCACTTGCAACATCAATCTTCCAGCAATTGAAATGTGGAATCTTATTATATAGTGTGATCAATAGCCCTCAAATGATGTTAAGTCATTCATCGCCGCATAATACTTACAAAGCGATTGATTTACCAGCACTATTGTTCCTCTCTGGACTCAAAAGTTCTTTGGTTTTTTTAAAAAAGCACAATATTACAAACACATGACAAGAAAAAAGTCATAAACATCTGGGAAATGAACTGAAGGCCTACAGCCCAAGATTTTTCCCTTTCTTTTATGGACCACCTCATAAATCTGGAAATATTTGGATTTCTGATTACAAATGACATCTATCAGGCCTAAATTCTATTGTCAGACTCATATTAAAGTAGAACCACTGAATCATTTGGATCTACCTATGTGTTTACACCATACCCATCCACCCCCAAATCTCCCAATTTGGCAGGGACACTCCCAATTACTCCTTTGCAATCCCAGTTTTTCAGCTGCTTTTAACATGTCCCACCTTCTCTCTCTTCCCCTACCACTATTCCTCTTTGTCATCAAATCATTTCAACTGCTGCAAAATAAGTTCAAAATGCAAAAGGATGCAATATGCACTAAGTTAAGTCAGCTGGGGAAAGAGAGGGGGAGAAGTGAGCAGAATCTTGCCCTTCCCAGTAGATGCAGGCTCAAGCAAACTGCTGCAGCCTCTCCTAGCGTCTGTGTTCTTCCTCACAATGCTACTTGGAGACCCTCCCTAGCTTTCATATGTGAATTGTTGGAGGTTATGTTACTCACTATTCATCAGTTGTGGGTCCACTCTGGTTAGAACTAATTGACTGTCAGGGACTTTCTTTTAAGTGGCAACATTGCTAAACAGTGTGCCAGAGAGATAGAAATGAGGGACAAACTGGCAAAAACCACCACATTGTTGAAATCGAGTTCCCAATTTATTTATGCTGAGTTTCCTCTTCCCATTGCTCTGCAGTTCCTCACTCCTTCCTGCCCAGGCTGGTTTGTGGCAGAGGTTTGTAAATTTTCATCTATTAATGTGATTTCTTTCCCCTTCCACAATATACCAGCCCAGACATGCACTTCTCCTTACCTCCCCCCCCCCTCTCTCTTTTCCCAGTCTGTGCTTGTTTGCTTCACTGTCCTGATAAAATTGAGACCGATCCAGACATGCGTCTGGAATTGCGTATTGTGCTACCGACCACAAATTTTCCATATAGAAAGGAAAATCCCATATGGATTTTCCCAGGATTATGGGAAATGATGTCCGCAGTGCTCTCCTGGTCATGGAGTACATGGCTGGAGAGAACAGGCAGCTGGAAAGACTCCTCGGGTTCCTGTCCAAACTGCTTATCTCAAGGAGCCCCACAAAGGGGAGAATGGTGTAGATGTCACTTGCTAACATCTGATCAGAACCATCTTGGTAACTGTTCATCTGGGATACTGCCAGGCTGAAAATGCAGGTTTGGAGGGTCACATTTGGTTATTAACAACTGTAAGTGTAAATTCCCAGTAGTTATGAGATGATAAATTCAAGTTACAATCTCATAGCTATTGAACAGAATGCTTGCCAATAATATCATAATACACAGAATCCCCAGATCAATAAGACATTCTGGGGGTTGTTGCCCAAAACTTTCCCAAGCTCTGCTCTAGAAGTACATGATCCTCAGAGCTGTGTCCTGCTAGGACTGTTGAGCCTTCATTCCAGGATATCTTTCCTTTTGCTTCTCTCGCAAATTTCCAAAAGATTTCAGGCATACGCATCCTGATATTTTAAAGCTTCTGTCCTACCAGCAAGCCTAGAAGCAGACTCTCATGACAACTAAAAGATATGATAATAGTCGCATAAAGTATCCAAAAGCCGACAAAACCAAGCAGTCAATACCACACAGCAGCTGACAATGGATTTATGACAAGGCTGCTGTGTGGTTGGAGGTGAACAGATACTCCACCACAGGAAGCAAGTCTTTCTAACCTTTGGCTGGGAAGCTGCCAAGCAGTCAAACAGAGAGATGGTGAAGGCAATCAACAAGTCAGTAGGGACAAACAGAAGCGTTCTGCAAAACTGCTCAGGCTGAAATGTCAAACCAGAATCCAATGCTTTAAATGGTCTCTCCTAAACTGCACCGCCAAATGTGTGGAACTACACTCTCTTCATTTCTGGACCCTGTTTGTGTGGGTGAGCGGATGGCAGAACTTGTAGCCCCGTCGATAACAGCAGGCAGCCAGGCTGGGGGGAGTGACTTTATAAAATGAAGTTTGTAACATGATCCCTGCTAAGGTGGCATCCCTCTTAATGACCTCTTAATGCAGGCATGGACAACTTTGGCCAGTCAGGAGATCAATTTTTACTCTATGGGGGTCCACTCAGGGCTGCATCAGCTCCAGAAATGTACTTTTTCACACTTTTCCAAAGTGTAGAAGTACCAGATGTTCATTTCCAGGGGAAGGGAGATGATATCTCTCACACAGAGAGAAGTGCACACATACAAGCAAAACCCTGAAACTTGTTCTGCTGCAAAAGTGCTTCTCCTGGGGTGGGCAACTGTGGGAGGCTATGGGGGCATATGCACCCTTGGAGATACCTTGAAGAGTTTCAGCCTCCCGCACTGCACCCCACTGCAAAGAAATAAAAAAAAATATTTTGTCCCCAAACACCTTTATGGAGAGCATTTTCACCATTTCAGTTCCAGAAGAATCCCTTTTTTAACAACGGAAAGTGAGGAGAAGTTACTTCTTGTTCACTATCTGTTTTTTTTAAAGACTCTAAAATGGCCCTGGGATGCCAGAAATGTGGCAAAAATGCCCCCATATCCCCAGAGGGCTTTTGGTGACACAAATGTGAACCCTGGTTATCAGCATGACACTGTTCACATTTTGCCAAACCCTGTTCTAGAGGTTTACAGGAGCAGCCAATCAATTTTTTGAAGGACAGGGGACTGGAGGCCACTAAAATGCACCTGAGGGCCATATATGACCCATGAGAATAATAATTCTCACCACTGTCTGAAAACCTTGGGGCCCATAGATGAGGGATATTGCCACAATGGGCTCTTTAGCATTGTATAATTTTGCACAGAAAATTCTGAGTTTCTTCATGGTGTCAAATCTGAACATCACATTGGGGCCCATAGAAGATGAGGAACCTCTGCAGGTATGACTGGTTATTTAAGTATACCAAGTTTCTTCATGGTGTCAGATCTGAACATCACATTAAATTTATTCACATATTCAGGCACAGCCTGGAAACAAGAAATCTATCACACTTAAGAAACAGCAGTAAAGAGGGTAGTTTACCTGGATCGTCTAGGAAGGCATCCAAAGTTGGCCATGTCTTCTGGTCTGAAGCGAAGGTGCCATTAGTTGAATTAAATTCCTCATAATTTCGGACACACTTGTGCCTTAGATTACCCATGAAGAGTTGGAGCCCTATGAGGGCAAAAACACTCAAGCAAAAAACAGTCAGGATCATCACGTCTGCGAGTTTCTTAACTGACTGGATAAGGGCACCTACGATGGTCTTCAGACCTAAGGAGACAACGGTGATGAAGTTTACAGACTGAAATATAACCACATATTCTCATCTGAGAATGTTTACTCAGGCTAGAAGTGTCAGTATTTACAATTCACCCATCCCAAATATTTCCCAGTTACAAATGCATGGCAGAGGTAGAATTCCCAATGAATTTCACCTATGGCAAAATTCAAGGCAAATTGGGAAGGTCCAGCTCAGGCAAAACATTGCTTGGGATTCTGAGAGAAATGAAAAAAATTGCCAAGAGGGAGGAGTGACGTTTCTAGAGTTCCTGCACTTTTCTAAGCAAAGTAAAAAGTATCCGACCTTTAAAGTTAAATTTCTCAGTTTCTTCCTATCTAAGATTCTTATCTCCCTTACTAATAGGATTCAGCTCTACTGATTTCAATGAGATTTGCCATTGATTCTATGGAATTTG